>NC_057799.1:84561150-84861150 GCF_018294505.1 Triticum aestivum
AGCGACGGGGGGAGGGGGTGGGGCGCGGCCGAGCTCGGGGCGAGACGGCGCGGCCGAGCACAGGCCGGGGCGACGCGGCGTGGCGGCGGGGAAGGAGAGGGCCGGGGGCGAGGGAGGAGGTGGCCAGCGCCGGCGATGAGGTAGAGGGAGGCCGGCGACGGGGGAGCGAGGCCGGCGACGGGGGAGCAAGGCACGGAGCTGCGAGCGTGCGGGAGCGGGAGAGGAACCTAAGCATCTGATACCATATTATGAATGAACAACTGCATTCACGGGAAGGCCAAAGGCCAGTACATATACATGTGTACAATGGGGATAAACCTATACACATCTAACAATTAAAACTGCAGACAAGCTTGTGAAAGACCCAAGTTACCAAAAAAAATTATGGAGTGATAGATGATCCTTTTTGAGTGAAAAAAGGACAAATTTATGGAGAAGAGGGAGTGTACATGCATTTAAAAGAAGATCACAAGGCCAGTAGCTCCCCTTTTAATACTATAACGTGACCTCAAAATTTGGGTCTAACTTTGACTGTCGTTTCAACCAAAAAAAATGTGTTATATGCCCAAAAAAAATGGATCATGCAGAAGGACTGCGTGTATTATATTAAAATGAGGGAGAAATACACGACCAACAATCATCAAAGTACCCTAAAGAAAACATCAGAGCTAGGATAACCTGAACTTCTGAAAACAAAAAGACCCAAAGCCCTGACCACCAAACTGTCTACAAAACCGCGATACATCACCGTACAATCTTACATGCGCAAAGCACACACTACTACTATTATTAAGAGGCCCTGAGTTTAGTGTTTGCCCCGGCACCCCCAAAATTTCAGGTCCGGCCCTGGTGGTGTTTGGGTATGGTTGGATGTGGTATATAGTGAGAGAATAGTGCGCGAGCTGCTCGTCGACGACCACACTGAATGACTGAACCAGCTAGCCGGCCCGGTTACAACCACACTATTCGCCGACGAAGATATGCTTCCGTGAGTCATCCCCATTCCCGGCTGATCTGAATGAATTCGTTCATTTTGTACCAACATGCTGAGGGACTAATTGTGACATGCTGATATATAACATGATCTGAATGAATTTCCCATATATCAGTGATAACTTTTTAGGTACTCCCTCCGTTCCAAAATAAATGCCGTTGTTTTAGTTCAAATTTGAAAATAAGTGTCATGGTTTTAGTTCAAACTTGAACTAAATTTAAACTAAAAACACGACACTTATTTTGGATCGGAGGGAGTAATTTTTTCCCCATGGTTAATTGTGTGCTTCAAGGATGGCAACTTCCATTTCTGTACTGTGCCCCCTGTTTTGTCGGGGTTGAGAACGGCAGTTTGTTCAATATCAGGCTGGCATGTTTTCTGTTTCAGCTAGCAAATATGGTAGTATCTATTCATTTTGTTTCATGGTTAATTGTTTCCCCTAGTATGGTTCATGGAAACTAATATATGTTCCCATGGCAACTCAAATTTTGTTCGCATGACAAATTTCTGATTTGTTTTTTCATATTATGGTGCTGGAGGTGAGAATACATGCCCAACAAATCCTTTTGTTCTTGTAAATTTGATGGTCATGGCAGCGGACCATGGCATTTTCTTTGTCGTTGTAGGTTTTCCTTTTATAGTGGATCAAATTTCTGTAGGTTACAACGTAGGATAGCATGGCATTATCATTCAAACCATGGCAATTGTATAACGAGAACATGGTAGTTTTATGGTGGATAGCATGGCATTTTCATTTATTCATTTTAGACCATGGCATTTTCAGTAATTAGAACATGGAAAATTTAATTAGTTAGACCATGACAGTTTTTAGTTTAAAGCATGGCATTATATATTTATTTAACTAGTAATGTGTACATGCAATGCACGTTGATATTAGGTAATATATTAATCACACATAAATATTAGATAGGATATTATTTGCGTATTAAGTATGTGATTAGCATTGGCATTAATATTTGGTATGATATTAACTGCACACTACACGTGTTGAGCGCTCACCATTGGAGCAGCCTGAGTCGTTGAATTGACCCGATTTCACAGCCGGGATTCGTTGGATCTGCTCCTTTGGATTTTTTTATATTGGTATAGATGATTAAACCATGGTAGTTTATTCATAGGCACTCCATCCGTCCTTGAAAGGATGTACTTTCAACTTTACTGGAGGGTCAAACTATCTCAAAAGTTTGACCGAGTTTGTGCAAAAATATATCAATAATTGTGAAACCAAATAGGTATATGATGAAACCATGTGACACATGTGGTAAGCAATCCAAACAATTCAAAAAAATGGTATATGATGAAAATATATTTTATCATGAATCTAATGCTACTAATTTGATGGCATAAATGTTGGTGTATTATTGTATAAATACGGTCAAACATGAAAAGTTTGACTTTTCAATAAACTTGGAAGTACACTCTTTTAAGGATAGATGGAGTAGCTGATATGTCTCAAAGGTAACAATAGTTTTACTATTACGTGCAATTATAAAATCACTTTTGGATACTTTTTATAACAATTTTTATTATTTTTTGACTAACTTATTAATTCAGTGCACAAAACCAATTGTTGTTTTTTGCTTCTTCTTTACTTTTCATAAAATCAACATTTACGGAGCTCAAAATACCAAGGGGATTTTGACATTTATTAGAGGACAAAGATTCCAGAAAGCACCGGAAGGGGCCAGGGGCGATCCCAGGCCCCCATGCTGCCATGCAGTCAGGTACTGCTGCCAGGGTGCCACCCGTGTGCGCCCCCTGGCCACTGCCTTACGTCGATTCTTTCTCCTATAGATTCTTAAAATTTCGAAACCCTCCGTGTCATTTTTTCTGATTTTTTTGTTACCGAAGTTATTGTTCTCTGGAGATTCAATCTAGAGGCCTGTTCTGGCACCCTGTCGGAGGGGGTATCCATCACCCGAGCCATCTTCACCCTTACACTTGAGGGGTAGCATGGCATTTTGATTATTTCAGATCATCGTAGTTTCATTTTTCTAGGTAGTATGGTACTTTTTATTAATTAGAACATGGTATCTTTTAACAATTATACCATCGTAGTTTTATTACAGGTAGCAAGGCACTTTTTTGTGTGTTAGACATATATGCCATGATTTTTTCAGAATATGTGTTGTCCATAGTATTTTCAATAATTGTTCTCATGGAAATTTTTCACTGTTTTTTACCATGTCAATTTTATTGCTTTGACTAGTACTTTACTTATGGTTGCTATGAAAAATTTATCTAAAATATCATGGCAATTGTGTTGACCATGGCATTTTACTTCTGGTTACCATGGCGAATCTATTTAGAACACCATGGCAATTATGTTTTACTGGCATTTTACTTATGGTTAGCGTGACAATTTTATTCAAAACACCATGGCAATTGTGTTGTACATAACCATGAATTTTTAACCAAACTTACCATTTCATTTAAAAAAATTATCATGGCAATAAACTTCTTAATTGGCACCCTCTTGTATATAGATCTTGGCAGTTTTTATCTCCACTGTGGTAATTTTATTTTTATTGACATGACTTTTTCTGATCATGACAATTTTCAATCTATGATTGTCAAAAATAGATCATGTTATTTTTGGATACTTTAATGCCATGACATTTTAAGATTATGGCATTTTTTATTTTAATACCATGACAATTTAAGATTATGGCATTTTTTATTTTAAGATTATGGCATTTTTTTATTTTTTAATGCCATGACATTTATAAGACCATGGCAGTTTTCTATATTATGGTAAAAAATATTATTTTTCTCATGGAAATTTCAATTTTTTGGATCATTGCCAATTCATTTTTTGTTTGCTTTTTTTTATGACAAAAAAATATAGAAGCATGGAAATTTTAATATTTTGTATCTTGGCCTTTTTCTATAGTATGGTAAATTTATTATTTTCATTTGTGGCATGGCAATTTCAGTTTTTTTTATCATTGGCAATTCACTTTTTTGTTTTTTTACGAGAAAGAAAATATTGAAGCATGGCAATTTTAATTTTTTGGATCATGGCATGTTTATTATCTTGATCATGGCATGTTTATTATTTACCCAGTGTCAATTTTATTGATTGGACCATGACATTTTTACTTTGCCATGGCTACTTGTTTTGATTAATTGGCATGTCACTTTTTGTTGTTTTGCCAATAGCACAGCCATGATCTTGGTAGGAAAAAAAAAAGACAAATAACAGATCAGGAAAACAAATAGACTCGTTTAAAAAAACCCGGCCAGGAAGATACACAAGCCGATTTCTGTCCAAGGAGAGGGTACGCTGGCCGGGCTCAATCGTCACGACATAAACATTCGCCGGGTGCTCCTTCTGGTAGCGAACGAAAACGTTCGATGGGAAAGAAGGACGCGGGCGAACGAATCGATGGCTATGACCACCTCCCTGGCGATCAATCGCCAGATATTGGCGCCCCTGAAAAATCGACCGCACAAAAGAACTTCGATTTGGCTTTGAAAACTAAGAAACCGGAGAATCCTAGTGTGACCCAAAATCCTAAAAAACCTTGATTATCAAGATTCTTAGCAACCCTCTAAAAAAAATGTTTCGAACAGGATAAATCCTCAAAAGTCTAGTATCTCCGCGCAAAATAGCTATCGATGACATTCATGCAAGATGGGCGTAAGAGTAAAATTTGTAGGCTGCAGACTCATGTCAGAATACTAATTTGCAACCAGCTCATATGCTATACATACCTTGCGGCCTCTAAGAAAATTATGACCGTCGCGAAGATAAAATCATCCCCGAGTGGAGGTCACTGGCGTAGCCGCCGAGCAGGACGACGGTGGCCCACGTGAAAGCCAGCGTGCCAAGCGCGTTGCCCACTCTCTCGATCAACGCGACTGCACGGACGAAGCGATTCAGCCACTTCTCCGGCGCGGCCACCTTGCCTGGTCCGGAGCCGCCAGCCATCATCTGAACGACATGCTCTCCTTCGCCGCCGCCGTCGGCCATCGATTGCTTTGGGCGTGTTTGGTTGTCGTTGTCAATAGTTCCTACATCGCATGAACTTCTCAACCCAGCCTGGTTGAGCAAAAACAGGCCCTAATACATCATATGCAACTTGATTGGTTGCCTGCATCCCTAGTCCCTGCATTAGGTAATATACGCAAGTGCACTTTGTTGTCTGCATTGGCCCTAGCGGCATATGAACATGGCGTTTGGTTGCATACGACGTACATGTTGTGCTTACCTTGTACCCTAGTTGATGAGCTTACCCACAATGATCACACCTAGCACACCAACGCCAGAACACAACAATGGTGACGAACTGGGCGAAGATGATGAAGTTCTTCAGCTTCAGGCCGAACTAACGATCCACCTTAGCAGCTTCCACTTTGACAGCTCCAACCTTGGCATTGTCGACACTGCTGCCTCCGTGCTTTCGCACCCAGGCGGAGTAAGCTTGTTCTGCTGCCTGCTTAGTCTTGAACCCTCTATAGTTGCTGTTGCTATACGATGCCACTTGTGCATTGGCTTCTTCCCATGAACTATAAACCCTTGGAACCTCACCAATGAACACGGCATACCACTTGCCCTAGCAATGCACAAGAGCAACAGTTGAAGCAGCAAATCAATGGAGCACAAGTAGCAAGCAAAGTAGCACACAAACAACAATGGAGCAGAAGAGAAGTAAAGCATGCATGATCATACGGCATAGCAAGTTCTTCCTAGCACTACCTTGGTGTTAACCTACCATCACATCCAAAAGAGAGTGTCGTCCTACCACCGCAAGTTCACCATCACCGTGAGGGGTTAGTATATACCACCTCACCAAAATATACAGACCATCAAATAGTTTTTGAGCCCTAGCTACACAAAATGTACGTCGTCATCGTCGTCATCGTCGCCACCACCATCACCGTCGGGGATCATGCACGCTCACAGGCAGCACTACTCTAGTAGTAGTGCTTGCCCAGCCAGCTCCTGAGCCACAACACCCTGTGAGCGTCGGCCATGGCAACGAACCCAACACCCTGGGCCTTGTTGTCAAGCAGGTGGCTAAGAGCTGCCATGAGAGCCTCGTCACTGAAGCCACCCTGGGTCATGACAGCGCCATACAGGTCAGGGTGGACGTCGAGGGGCTTGCACTCCCTGATGGCTGTTGCCACCTCCTTCACCGCCTCAGTCATGCTGCAGAAGACATTGATCTCCTCCTGCATCAGGCCTCCTCTCTTCCTCTTCCTATCAACGGGGTCAAATGGCTTGTCGAAGGGCTTCGCAGCGGGCTTGTCAGGGCCATCAAGGATCTCGACGTCCGGGGTCCCAGGGAAGTCAGGCATAGGAGAACCAAGAGGCTCCCCTGAGCCCATGGCATGCTTCCCGGTTGCCAGCCCGGAGGAGAAGATGTGCTGCATCTGGTTGTAGTTCTGGATGGGTGTGTTGAGGAACTCAGCGTCCCTTGGGTGGTCCTAAGAATGAAACACAAGTGTTGTTAGTTGCGATTAGGAGTAGGCAATGGTGGACAGTATGAAAAGGAAGAGGGCTATGAGCTAACCGCGACATGGCCGGTGTAGTGCTCTGCCTCAAGAACTATGGAGCAAGTGTTCTCATCCCATGAGGCGCCGCTAAGGTCTCTCAGCTTGGACACTTGGATCCATCGACTTCTCCACTTCCTCAGGTGGTTGTACACCTGGGTGGCAGACACCTCTTGCCCACAGAACTCGAACACCTGCTTCGCAACGGTGTTCAAGTGCACCTCCTTGAAGCCCTTGTCAGTCCTAACTCCACTAGAGATGAGCTCACACATCTTGTTCAGCACGAACGTGGACATGAACGGCTGCCACTTCATGTTGTTCGACCTACTATCCTTCTTTGCCTTTGCTGCTGCTAGCTTGAGTGCAGCGGCAACAGCAGTAGTTGGCTCAACGAGCACTACTGGCACATAGAGGGAATCAAACTCGAACACCTCTGAATCAGGTGCCATTTCGGACATAGGCTGCGAGTCCTCGACAAACGATGGAGCAAACTGGCTGTCGGACACGACAAGGCCTGACTAAGATCTTGCGTCTGCGTGGTCATGTCCTACAATCGTAGCACGCATTGACAGTGAGCATAGCACACAACATACCAGACAATCTATGAAAGCAGGAGCATACATGTACATGGTTCATCACTATCATAGCAAGCACATGCTTCATCACTATCATACTAAGCATACATGTACATGGTTCATCACTATCATAGCAAGCACATGACCACCAATAGCTACAAATCACAGATCTGAGCATGATTCAACACAAGCACCAGGTTCAACTTCAAACTCTACTACTAATCTAGCCTACCACATGCTTGAACATCTAGCCCCTACCACAAATTGTAACCGCAGCATAGCAACCAACCATATCAGCTCACAAATCAGACCACTAATCAACCATGCATCAAGATCAAACCCTAGCTGCAGCTCAGATCTAGCTAGAAGGAACAGTGAGAACGGGGAATTGAACTCACAGAGGCCATGGCTGCAGCTTGAGGACGAGGGTGTTGGGGATCGTTGCAGAAATTAAAATTTTCTACGCATCACCAAGAACAATCTATGGAGTCTTCTAGCAATGAGAGGGAAAAGAGTGCATCTACATACCCTTGTAGATCGCGAGCGGAAGCGTTCAAGTGAACGGGGTTGATGGAGTCGTACTCGTCGTGATCCAAATCACCGATGACCGAGCGCCGAACGGACGGCACCTCCGCGTTCAACACACGTACGGTTGGGAAGACGTCTCCTCCTTCTTGATCCAGCAAGGGGGAGGGAGAGGTTGATGGAGATCCAGCAGCACAACGGCGTGGTGGTGGAAGCAGCGGGGATCTCGGCAGGGCTTCGCTAAGCTCAGCGAGAGGGAGAGGTGTCACGGGAGGGAGAGAGAGGCGCCAGAGGCTTGGGTGCGGCTGCCCTCCCTCCCCCCTCTTTATATAGGGGTCCAGGGGGGGCGCCGGCCCCCAGAGATCCCATCTCAAGGGGGGGCGGCGGCCAAGGGGGGGACTTGTCCCCCAAGTCAAGTAGGGCGCCCCCACCCCTAGGGTTTCCAACCCTAGGCGCAGGGGAGGCCCAACGGGGGCGCACCAGCCCACCAGGGGCTGGTTCCCTTCCCCACTTCAGCCCATGGGGCCCTCCGGGATAGGTGGCCCCACCCGGTGGACCCCCGGAACCCTTCCGGTGGTCCCGGTACAATACCGGTGACCCCCGAAACTTTCCCGGTGGCCGAAACTGGACTTCCTATATATAATTCTTCACCTCCGGACCATTCCGGAACTCCTCGTGACGTCCGGGATCTCATCCGGGACTCCGAACAACTTTCGGGTTACCGCATACTAGTATCTCTACAACCCTAGCGTCACCGAACCTTAAGTGTGTAGACCCTACGGGTTCGGGAGACATGCAGACATGACCGAGACGACTCTCCGGTCAATAACCAACAGCGGGATCTGGATACCCATGTTGGCTCCCACATGTTCCACGATGATCTCATCGGATGAACCACGATGTCGAGGATTCAATCAATCCCGTATACAATTCCCTTTGTCAATCAGTACGTTACATGCCCGAGATTCGATCGTCGATATCCCAATACCTTGTTCAATCTCGTTACTGGCAAGTCACTTTACTCGTACCGTAATGCATGATCCCGTGACCAAACACTTGGTCACATTGAGCTCATTATGATGATGCATTACCGAGTGGGCCCAGAGATACCTCTCCGTCATACGGAGTGACAAATCCCAGTCTCGATTCGTGCCAACCCAACAGACACTTTCGGAGATACCCGTAGTGCACCTTTATAGCCACCCAGTTATGTTGTGACGTTTGGCACACCCAAAGCACTCCATTGGTATCCGGGAGTTGCACAATCTCATGGTCTAAGGAAATGATACTTGACATTTGGAAAAGCTCTAGCAAACGAACTACACGATCTTGTGCTATGCTTAGGATTGGGTCTTGTCCATCACATCATTCTCCTAATGATGTGATCCCATTATCAATGACATCCAATGTCCATAGTCAGGAAACCATGACTATCTGTTGATCAACGAGCTAGTCAACTAGAGGCTCACTAGGGACATGTTGTGGTCTATGTATTCATACATGTATTACGATTTCCGGATAACACAATTATAGCATGAACAATAGACAATTATCATGAACAAGGAAATATAATAATAACCATTTTATTATTGCCTCTAGGGCATATTTCCAACAGTCTCCCACTTGCACTAGAGTCAATAATCTAGTTACATTGTGATGAATCGAACACCCATAGAGTTCTGGTGTTGATCATGTTTTGCTCTAGGGAGAGGTTTTGTCAACGGATCTGCTACATTCAGGTCCGTATGTACTTTACAAATATCTATGTCTCCATTTTGAACACTTTCACGAATGGAGTTGAAGCGACACTTGATATGCCTGGTCTTCCTGTGAAACCTGGGCTCCTTGGCAAGGGCAATAGCTCCAATGTTGTCACAGAAGAGAGTCATCGGGCCCGACGCATTGGGAATAACTCCTAGGTCGGTAATGAACTCCTTCACCCAGATTGCTTCTTGTGATGCCTCTGAGGCCGCCATGTATTCCGCTTCACATGTAGATCCCGCCATAATGCTTTGCTTGCAACTGCACCAGCTTACTGCCCCACCATTCAAAATATACACGTATCCGGTTTGTGACTTAGAGTCATCCAGATCTGTGTCGAAGCTAGCATCGACGTAACCCTTTACGACGAGCTCTTCGTCACCTCCATAAACGAGAAACATATCCTTAGTCCTCTTCAGGTACTTCAGGATATTCTTGACCACTGTCCAGTGTTCCATGCCGGGATTACTTTGGTACCTTCCTACCAAACTTACGGCAAGGTTTACATCAGGTCTGGTACACAGCATGATATACATAATAGACCCTATGGCCGAGGCATAGGGGACGACACTCATCTTTTCTCTATCTTCTGCCGTGGTCGGGCATTGAGCCGTGCTCAATTGCACACCTTGCAATACAGGCAAGAACCCCTTCTTGGACTGATCCATATTGAACTTCTTCAATATCTTGTCAAGGTACGTACTTTGTGAAAGACCAATGAGGCGTCTTGATCTATCTCTATAGATCTTGATGCCTAATATATAAGCAACTTCTCCAAGGTCCTTCATTGAAAAACACTTGTTCAAGTAGGCCTTTATGCTTCCCAAGAATTCTATATCATTTCCCATCAACAATATGTCATCCACATATAATATGAGAAATGCTACAGAGCTCCCACTCACTTTCTTGTAAACACAGGCTTCTCCATAAGTCCGTGTAAACCCAAACGCTTTGATCATCTCATCAAATCGAATGTTCCAACTCCGAGATGCTTGCACCCGCCCATAGATGGAGCGCTGGAGCTTGCATACCTTGTTAGCATTCTTAGGATCGACAAAACCTTCCGGCTGCATCATATACAATTCTTCCTTAAGAAAGCCGTTAAGGAATGCCGTTTTGATGTCCATCTGCCATATCTCATAATCATAGTATGCGGCAATTGCTAACATGATTCGGACGGACTTCAGCTTCGCTACGGGTGAGAAAGTCTCATCGTAGTCAACCCCTTGAACTTGTCGATAACCCTTAGCGACAAGTCGAGCTTTATAGATGGTAACATTACCATCCGCGTCCGTCTTCTTCTTAAAGATCCATTTGTTTTCTATCGCTCGCCGATCATCGGGCAAGTCTGTCAAAGTCCACACTTTGTTTTCATACATGGATCCTATCTCGGATTGCATGGCTTCAAGCCATTTGTTGGAATCTGGGACCGACATTGCTTCTTCATAGTTTGAAGGTTCACCGTTGTCTAACAACATGATTTCCAGGACAGGGTTGCCATACCACTCTGGTGTGGAACGTGTCCTCGTGGACCTACGAAGTTCAGTAGTAACTTGATCCGAAGTACCTTGATCATCATCATTAGCTTCCTCTCTAGTCAGTGCAGGCACCACAGGAACATCTTCCTGAGCTGCGCTACTTTCCGGTTCAAGAGGTAGTACTTCATCAAGTTCCACTTTCCTCCCACTTACTTCTTTCGAGAGAAAATCTTTCTCTAGAAAGGACCCGTTCTTGGCAACAAAGATCTTGCCTTCGGATCTGAGGTAGAAGGTATACCCAATGGTTTCCTTAGGGTATCCTATGAAGACGCATTTTTCCGACTTGGGTTCGAGCTTTTCAGGTTGAAGTTTCTTGACATAAGCATCGCATCCCCAAACTTTTAGAAACGACAGCTTAGGTTTCTTCCCAAACCATAATTCATACGGTGTCGTCTCAACGGATTTCGACGGAGCCCTATTTAAAGTGAATGCGGCAGTCTCTAAAGCATAGCCCCAAAATGAGAGCGGTAGATCGGTGAGAGACATCATAGATCGCACCATATCCAATAGAGTGCGATTACGACGTTCGGACACACCATTTCGCTGAGGTGTTCCAGGCGGCGTGAGTTGTGAAACTATTCCATATTTCCTTAAGTGTGTGCCAAATTCGTGACTCAAATATTCCCCTCCACGATCTGACCGTAAGAATTTTATTTTCCTGTCACGTTGATTCTCAACCTCACTCTGAAATTCCTTGAACTTTTCAAAGGTCTCAGACTTGTGTTTCATTAGGTAGACATACCCATATCTACTCAAGTCATCAGTGAGAGTGAGAACATAACGATAGCCTCCGCGAGCCTCAACACTCATTGGACCGCACACATCAGTATGTATGATTTCTAATAAGTTGGTTGCTCGCTCCATTGTTCCGGAGAACGGAGTCTTGGTCATTTTGCCCATGAGGCATGGTTCGCATGTGTCAAATGATTCATAATCGAGAGACTCTAGAAGTCCATCAGCATGGAGCTTCTTCATGCGCTTGACACCAATGTGACCAAGGCGGCAGTGCCACAAGTATGTGGGACTATCGTTATCATCTTTACATCTTTTGGTATTCACACTATGAATATGTGTAACATCACGTTCGAGATTCATTAAGAATAAACCATTGACCAGCGGGGCATGACCATAAAACATATCTCTCATATAAATAGAACAACCATTATTCTCGGATTTAAATGAGTAGCCATCTCGCATTAAACGAGATCCAGATACAATGTTCATGCTCAAAGCTGGCACTAAATAACAATTATTGAGGTTTAAAACTAATCCCGTAGGTAAATGTAGAGGTAGCGTGCCGACGGCGATCACATCGACCTTGGAACCATTCCCGACGCGCATCGTCACCTCGTCCTTTGCCAATCTCCGTTTATTCCGTAGCTCCTGCTTTGAGTTACAAATATGAGAAACCGCACCGGTATCAAATACCCAGGAGCTACTACGAGTGCTGGTAAGGTACACATCAATAACATGTATATCACATATACCTTTGGTGTTGCCGGCCTTCTTGTCCGCTAAGTACTTGGGGCAGTTCCGCTTCCAGTGACCACTTCCCTTGCAATAGAAGCACTCAGTCTCAGGCTTGGGTCCATTCTTTGGCTTCTTCCCGGCAACTGGCTTACCGGGCGCGGCAACTCCCTTGCCGTCCTTCTTGAAGTTCTTCTTACCCTTGCCTTTCTTGAACTTAGTGGTTTTATTCACCATCAACACTTGATGCTCCTTTTTGATCTCCACCTCCGCTGATTTCAGCATTGAATATACCTCAGGAATGGTCTTTTCCATCCCCTGCATATTGAAGTTCATCACAAAGCTCTTGTAGCTCGGTGGAAGCGACTGAAGGATTCTGTCAATGACCACGTCATCCGGGAGATTAACTCCCAGCTGAGTCAAGCGGTTGTGTAACCCAGACATTTTGAGTATGTGCTCACTGACAGAACTATTTTCCTCCATCTTACAACTGAAGAACTTGTCGGAGACTTCATATCTCTCGACCCGGGCATGAGCTTGGAAAACCATTTTCAGCTCTTCGAACATCTCATATGCTCCGTGTTGCTCAAAACGCTTTTGGAGCCCCGGTTCTAAGCTGTAAAGCATGCCGCACTGAACGAGGGAGTAATCATCAGCACGCTGCTGCCAAGCGTTCATAACGTCTTGGTTCTCTGGGATGGGTGCGTCACCTAGCGGTGCTTCTAGGACATAATCTTTCTTGGCAGCTATGAGGATGATCCTCAGGTTCCGGACCCAGTCCGTATAGTTGCTGCCATCATCTTTCAGCTTGGTTTTCTCTAGGAACGCGTTGAAGTTGAGGGCAACGTGGGCCATTTGATCTACAAGACATATTGTAAAGATTTTAGACTAAGTTCATGATAATTAAGTTCATCTAATCAAATTATTCAATGAACTCCCACTCAGATAGACATCCCTCTAGTCATCTAAGTGAAACATGATCCGAGTCAACTAGGCCGTGTCCGATCATCACGTGAGACGGACTAGTCAACATCGGTGAACATCTTCATGTTGATCGTATCTTCTATACGACTCATGCTCGACCTTTCGGTCTTCCGTGTTCCGAGGCCATGTCTGTACATGCTAGGCTCGTCAAGTCAACCTAAGTGTATTGCGTGTGTAAATCTGGCTTACACCCGTTGTATTCGAACGTTAGAATCTATCACACCCGATCATCACGTGGTGCTTCGAAACAACGAACCTTCGCAACGGTGCACAGTTAGGGGGAACACTTCCTTGAAATTATTGCAAGGGATCATCTTATTTAAGCTACCGTCGTTCTAAGCAAATAAGATGTAAAACATGATAAACATCACATGCAATCAAATAGTGACATGATATGGCCAGTATCATATTGCTCCTTTGATCTCAATCTTCGGGGCGCCATGATCATCTTCGTCACCGGCATGACACCATGATCTCCATCATCGTGTCTTCATGAAGTTGTCACGCCAACGATTACTTCCACTTCTATGGCTAACGTGTTTAGCAATAAAGTAAAGTAATTTACATGGCGTTATTCAGTGACACGCAGGTCATACAGAAAATAAAGACAACTCCTATGGCTCCTGCCGGTTGTCATACTCATCGACACGCAAGTCGTGATTCCTATTACAAGAACATGATCAATCTCATACATCACATATATTTCATTCATCACATCCTTTTGGCCATATCACATCACAAGGCATATGCTGCAAAAACAAGTTAGACGTCCTCTAATTGTTGTTGCATGTTTTTACGTGGCTTCTATAGGTTTCTAGCAAGAACGTTTCTTACCTACGTAAAACCACAACGTGATATGCCAACTTCTATTTACCCTTCATAAGGACCCTTTTCATTGAATCCGATTCGCCTAAAGTGGGAGAGACAGACACCCGCTAGCCACCTTATGCAACTAGTGCATGTCAGTCGGTGGAACCTGTCTCACGTAAGCGTACGTGTAAGGTCGGTCCGGGCCGCTTTATCCCACGATGCCGCCGAAACAAGATAAGACTAGTAGTGGCAAGAAAAATTGACAACATCTACGCCCACAACAAATTTGTGTTCTACTCGTGCATAGAAACTACGCATAGACCTAGCTCTGATACCACTGTTGGGGATCGTTGCAGAAATTAAAATTTTCTACGCATCACCAAGAACAATCTATGGAGTCTTCTAGCAACGAGAGGGAAAAGAGTGCATCTACATACCCTTGTAGATCGCGAGCGGAAGCGTTCAAGTGAACGGGGTTGATGGAGTCGTACTCGTCGTGATCCAAATCACCGATGACCGAGCGCCGAACAGACGGCACCTCCGCGTTCAACACACGTACGGTTGGGAAGACGTCTCCTCCTTCTTGATCCAACAAGGGGGAGGGAGAGGTTGATGGAGATCCAGCAGCACGACGGCGTGGTGGTGGAAGCAGCGGGGATCTCGGCAGGGCTTCGCTAAGCTCAGCGAGAGGGAGAGGTGTCACGGGAGGGAGAGAGAGGCGCCAGAGGCTTGGGTGCGGCTGCCCTCCCTCCCCCCTCTTTATATAGGGGTCCAGGGGGGCGCCGGCCCCCAGAGATCCCATCTCAAGGGGGGCGGCGGCCAAGGGGGGGGACTTGCCCCCCAAGTCAAGTGGGGCGCCCCCACCCCTAGGGTTTCCAACCCTAGGCGCAGGGGAGGCCCAAAGGGGGCGCACCAGCCCACCAGGGGCTGGTTCCCTTCCCCACTTCAGTCCATGGGGCCCTCCGGGATAGGTGGCCCCACCCGGTGGACCCCCGGGACCCTTCCGGTGGTCCCGGTACAATACCGGTGACCCCCGAAACTTTCCCGGTGGCCGAAACTGGACTTCCTATATATAATTCTTCACCTCCGGACCATTCCGGAACTCTTCGTGACGTCCGGGATCTTATCCGGGATTCCGAACAACTTTCGGGTTACCGCATACTAGTATCTCTACAACCCTAGCGTCACCGAACCTTAAGTGTGTAGACCCTACGGGTTCGGGAGACATGCAGACATGACCGAGACGACTCTCCGGTCAATAACCAACAGCGGGATCTGGATACCCATGTTGGCTCCCACATGTTCCACGATGATCTCATCGGATGAACCATGATGTCGAGGATTCAATCAATCCCGTATACAATTCCCTTTGTCAATCGGTACGTTACTTGCCCGAGATTCGATCGTCGGTATCCCAATACCTTGTTCAATCTCGTTACCGGCAAGTCACTTTACTCGTACCGTAATGCATGATCCCGTGACCAAACACTTGGTCACATTGAGCTCATTATGATGATGCATTACCGAGTGGGCCCAGAGATACCTCTCCGTCATACGGAGTGACAAATCCCAGTCTCGATTCGTGCCAACCCAACAGACACTTTCGGAGATACCCGTAGTGCACCTTTATAGCCACCCAGTTACGTTGTGACGTTTGGCACACCCAAAGCACTCCTATGGTATCCGGGAGTTGCACAATCTCATGGTCTAAGGAAATGATACTTGACATTTGGAAAAGCTCTAGCAAACGAACTACATGATCTTGTGCTATGCTTAGGATTGGGTCTTGTCCATCACATCATTCTCCTAATGATGTGATCCCGTTATCAATGACATCCATTGTCCATAGTCAGGAAACCATGACTATCTGTTGATCAACGAGCTAGTCAACTAGAGGCTCACTAGGGACATGTTGTGGTCTATGTATTCATACATGTATTACGATTTCCGGATAACACAATTATAGCATGAACAATAGACAATTATCATGAACAAGGAAATATAATAATAACCATTTTATTATTGCCTCTAGGGCATATTTCCAACAGAGGGGGGACGGTGGTGGAAGATGAACGCCGACCGGTGAAGGAGCTCCGACGCCGTGGACAACCGGCCGATGAAGATGCGCCGCTTACCTGCTCGTCGGTGCCGATGCGCGTCGGCGGGAGAGCGCGAACGGAGGAAGAATGGTGGCGGGAGTTGGGGCGGTGAGGGAGGGGCTAAATAGGGGGTGGAGCGGCGGGAGGTGAGCCGAAATCCTCCCGCAGATTTTTCGGCGACGCGGGCAAGCTCGCGCCATCTCCCCTGCTCGCACGAGGGGAGAAGCGCGTCGCCCTCCCCTGCCTCGCCCTGGCCAGGCTCGCGAGCTACTGCCGAATCGTGCGTTGCCCCTGGGCCTGGGCTGGATGTGCTTTAAGCTTCATGCGATGCGGGCCTCACAATGAATGCAGGAAACCAAACGGGCCAAATTCTTTCCGCCCGGGCCAGGCTGGGCCTCATGCGAGCAATCAAACACGTCCTTTGGCACTTAGGCGCAAACAATAAAACCTATTGCACTTGTGCAACTGGCTTCCCTGAATGACAATGGCCAGAGCAGCTTCCTCCGAACATAAAGGCCTTCGATTATCTTTGAATATATTACTTGAGCAAAATTGTATGTTGCGAGAGTCGCCGGCCCACCGGATGGGCCAGCAAATTAACGCCGCACCACTCTACTGTTCCTGCTCTCCATCAATCATGGGCACTGAGCAGCTGCGGAAGAAGAAGGAAACAAAACTAGTCCATATATAATCAATGAGAATCATGATCAGTTCATTCAATCACTTTACTGTTCAGTGCAAAAAAGTCACGTTTATTGTTTATAGGCTTCACTCACAGCCACCACATGCTTCACTGCCGGGTAGGCGGAGAACTATCAAAGTTGTCACAGGCTCCACAATCTATGTGGAGCACATTTCATAAGAGTATCTTCAACCGTTGGGCTCTCAGGAGGTGTTAAAAATCGCCGCCTGGGGACATACCGGCGCTAATCGCGTGCTGGGGCGTGATGCTCCCCAGTTGCCGCACCCACGTTTTTTTTAAACAAAATCCGGCCCACATTCGCACAAACAAGGCGCAAATTTAACCAAACTTCGGCGAGTTCATAAAATATTTTACAAAAAAAACACTACTAGAACCCGCCGTCGCCCTCGCCGTTCCTCGCCGCCCGCCGCCCTGAAGCTCTACATGCCGAGGAGCCTGTAGAACTGCGTGTAGTCGCCGCCGCCGTTGTCGTCGTCGCCTCCTCCGCGGCCTCCGTCCCTACTGCTCCCCTACCCGGGGGCGTCCTCGTCCTCGTCGCTGTCGAGGATCACCACGCCGTGCTCGTCCTCGCGCCCACGCTGGCGGGCAGCTATCTCCTGCAGGGCTCGGCGCTGCCGGACTGTAACACCCACGATGCGGCTATATCTCCCACGTGTCGAGGCACGACTTAGAGGCATAACCGCATTGTGGTTGTTACAAGTTTATTGGGCGTGACACGGACCATCTTGTCGCGGAGGTAGTCGTCCCGCGCCCACTTTAGGGCGTCCTCGTCGGAGAAGCCGCGCCGGGCTATGGCCTCGTACTTCATGGGGAGGCCGGGCTCCACCTTCGGCCTGACGAGCCGGAGCTGGGCAGAGGTGGGGGGGGGCTCGTCGATGCGGACGCCGCAGCTGCGTGTGCGCCGGCTGATCGGCGCGTCCCGGGGCTCCGGCTTGACGGGGAGGAGGGAGGGAGAGCCGGACGAGCGGCCGGACGAGGAGGAGGACGCCGGGTCCATGCATCTCGGCGTCCATGAGCTCCCACGCCGGCGGGAGAAGGTGGGGGGAGCGGGGTACTCCAGCCTCGGCGTGTTGCCGCCCTTGATGTACTCGAGGACGGCCTCCAGCGTGCGGCCGGGCACGCCCCACCATCGGCGCGCCCGTCGGCGTTGAGCCTCCCGGAGGGCACGACGCCGTTGGTGGCCTCGAGCTGCTCGGCGTGGCGGCAGCGGAAGTACGGCTCCCACAGCGTGCTGTCGGGGGTGTACCTCGGCCCTTCTCTCGCGGCCTGAGGCAGAGAGGCACGGATGCGGGCGATCTCCGCACGACGCGGCGCCCCGGTGGGCGGCGGTGGCACCGGGACCCCGCCGGCGCTTATCCTCCACGCCCCGGGCACCCGTATGTCCGGACCGGGTACTCGGCCTCATAGAGAAGCCGGGCTTCGTCCTCATGAAGGCTTCGGCGCCGCGGCATCTCCTGGGTATCGCTCGGCCATTGGGTGAACTGGGAACGGCGAGAAGAGAGGGAGGAACGGGCGTGTCGGCGGTGGAGAGCGAGGTCTGTGCGTGGTCAGCGGTGCGGGGGGGGGGGGGGCTTATATAGGCGGCGCTCGCGTGGCCGCCATGTGTACGCGTGGCGGGCGAGGGACGCGCGTCGCCCCGTCTTCACTGCGCCGCCCGTGAGGCATCAATGGAGGAGGCTGACCGGCGCGGCAGCGCGCGACAGCTTTGGCATGGATCCCCCGCGGGAACCGAGGCGATGAGGACGACGAAGCGACGAGAAGAGCCGAGTCGCTGCCAAGGGGGCCCACTGATTTTCGTGCCAAAAACGATTCGGCCGGCGCCGGGTTCGGCCTGGGTCCGCCGGTGCCAATTTCGGCCCGAGCCGGCGAAAAAAGGGCCTTTGGGGGCCCGACTGGGCCGACTTTTCAGCGCCGGCGGCCAAAAAAATCGCGTGGGGGCCTTGTTGGGGGCGCGGCTGGAAATGCTCTAATGTTTTGGGCTACGAACATGTGTGTAAACACAGAGTTATCATAATGTGACCTCATACTATAGTACTCCAATTTAGATCAACCCATTCAAAAAATATTATTACAATCTATTAATCTGATACCTAAAATAATCTAAGTTAAAAAATAATAAGATAAAACACTTGTTTATGAAAAGATAAATGAATTTAAACACATTATCTTCCAGCTAGTTGTCAATGATGCTCAATAAGACCCTCCTTCAGCTAATCATGGTAGATTTGATCTTCAATCTTCTTGTACATCTTAAGAAATGCTTGAATGTGGTTCATGTGCCGCCAGGCCTGACGATTGTGCCAATATTTTTATAGTCCATGGGGCTTGTCAAATCCCTCTCAACCTTCATGATCATGTTGGGTAGTATCAGAGATGTCATGATTTTTGCCAAGACATCCTTATTCCAAAAAATGAGCAAGATGCTAGACAATTGCAGACCTAGCAAATGTATTTCCTCATTGCTTCTTGTGCCTTTGCGAAATGCTTAAAGTTTTTGGTCTTGGGATTATAAATCGTCTTCCAAAATGCTGACCAAGATGGGTAGATGCATCAGTTAGATAGTAGCCTTTGCCATATTGATTGCCATTCCCTGTGAAGTTGCAAGGTGGAGAAGAGCTATATACTAGCCTTGCAAAAGGATGAGATCTGTGCAACATATTGATGTCGTTGTGAGATTCAGGCAACCCAAAGTAGAAAGGACAAATTCACAAAATCTCGGAGGCAACCCCTTTTAAAATAATTGTTCGATCATGGCAGTGCCCGGTAAGTTGGTTGTGCCAAGCTGCAAGGCGATTCTTCCACCTCCAATACATACAATCAACACTCCCTAGCATCCTAGGTCTGCCTATTGCTACATTCACCGCAGAAGCATCATCTTGTCCTCAACATTGGTGCTCGCAGATGATACTCTTCATAAAACTTCACCACGGTATCAACGAACACCTTGGTGTGCTTTATGATGGTATCGTCGGGCATTTGACGATACTCATCCAAGGCATCTGTAGGAGTGCCATATGCAATTATTAGACCAGTGGCATTTCTAACCTCTCATTGACTTCCATGTCATCGGCAATTCGTTCGTCACAACTGTTCCATCATGCGAAACATCATTAGTTTCGCTGGGACATTTAGACAAAAGGTACAACCCGATAGAAAGTAGTCGTGCATGAGCCTATCGTGGCCTTAGATTCTATTCCGACAAATTGCCATACAACCTGTGACCCTGCACGTCTCGTCTTCGTTTTGGTTGTCCCTATTCATCCATCAACCATCAACACATCCTCATCCATTTCGACGTCCATGAACCGATGAAGAATCATAAAAAGCTCTACCATCGGATCCATCTACACAAAATGCAAATCCTATGTTATCCAGGTGAATCTCTTAGCCGCTAGACTAAATTTAGAAGAAAAACTTGCGGAAATTTACGTCAAACACCCTGAGGTCACGCGCCAGAAGGGATGGCGTGGTCGAACGAAGGGAAGCAGGCACGGGGTTGTGGTGAAGGTCCTAGAACGGCTCGGTAGAAGCGTCCGTGGCCAAATCACGGCGGTTCGGATGACGAAGCAACGCAGAAAGAGAGTTGCTTTTATCACTTTCCCCACAGTACCAACCACAACTTCCACTGAACCGCTACCGAGAACAACTCTAGTAGATCTGCTATCCTCGCCGGTCCGTAAAATTTTACAGTTTTTGGCAATTTTTTGGCCTGAACAGGTCTGCTAAAAATCCGCCGGCTTGTAATTTTTTTTACAGGCGGCCTGCAAATCCGTCGGTCCGCCGCTATATGTACGGGGTCGGGGGCATTTTAGGGTTCGTGTTCTGGATAAGCTCCGCCACAATCTGCCCGCTCCGTTGTCTCCTTTCCTTTCTTCGGCGAGCAATTAGCTACATGTTTCTTCCCCTTTCTCGTGGATCCATGACCGGAAGTGCTCGCGGGCGTGGCAGCCGTGACGGGTTCTCCGCCATGCAAACTCACTCGGCATGACGCGGAGGCCGACAGCTTCAGCCGGTCCGCCGTCGAGCCATGGCATTCCAAGCAGCCGCGCGAACGCAGCCGCCTCTCCCACAGCGGCGGCCGGAGTGTGTGGGCCGGCTTCAACAAGCTCCATGAGGGTGAATCTGGTTTTTAAATTGCAGTATGAACAAACGATTCTATGATTGTGTGTATCATGATGATGCAGAGGCCGGGGTCATTCCCTTTTGAAAAAAATGAACAAACGATTCTGCAGTACCCCGTTTTATACAAGACGTGCTAGAGTTGCTGCGAGAGTTGTCATATCAGTGCGTCGGCGTCACTGCTACTGTATATCCAGCGGGGCACGGCGAGCCCGGTCGGCCACGAGCGTAGGGGGGCCCCAGTTGCTGGGCTGTTCTCGCGTGGGCTGTTCTTTACCGCTTTCCGTGGCCGGCAGCGGCAAGCGACGGCCGAGCGGTGCGGGTGAGCTGGACGAATGCGCCGTGCGCCTCTGCCTCTCCGGCGGCGCAAGGGGTAGCTCGCGCTCCACTTCCAGTCCCCCCTAATTCGGCAGGCGCACGCCCTCTTGCCTCCGATTAATTTACTTAGGGTCGACACGGAAGTGATATTTCTCCTCAAATCAGGTTTTATTGTGAGAAATTCCACTATATTTTAAGTGTTGGAACAATCTCAAATTTACGGTGTCACTGTGTCGTGCATACCGCATTATAATCGTTTAACTCCCCCATCCATGACCAAATTGCATGGTTCTTAGGCAAAATCAGTGCAGCCAGTTGCGCAATTAATAGGATGAACTTACGGAATATTTCAGATCTGAATCACAAGTTGTCCCTATTTACCTCATTTATCTTTGTAAAATATCACAAATTTGCCCTATGTGTGCTCTCATCAGGGCACATAATGTCTGCCTTTCAACACATGTCATGTTTAATATCAACTCTAAATTTAAATTTATGGGGTCTGCTTCATGGATCGCAATGAATAACAACTCGCTACTGCAGTGAGCGATCTGAGCCTGTGTGCAAGTCCCAGTATATACTAGCAGAAGTCCAATATCATCAAAATACATGTTCAGGTGACGCTGCTGATACCTTGTAGCCACTCACAGACATCTTTTCGCTCTGGCCACGAGAGCAGAGAGAGGTATGCTGTGCTCCATGAGTCCTGCATCACCCCAGAAGAGTCTATAATTTTCAGCCTTTGAAGGTGTACTTTCTACCATTACCAGTGCTTCCATCATCCAGCATCTGTTGAAATAGTTTGCGTAGCTAGGCTTGTTCTCCATCATGTATACTGCATGTTGAACTACTGCCCTCCTGATTCCAGGACAATGAGCAGTGGGTACCATATTTGAGTTAAGCACATCGACAAGCCTCTTTATAAATCTTTCCTTAATCTCACCACAATCTAGTTCTCGGGCAAAGTCTTCAGGAACAACATTACATATTTGTGAACTAAGGCCAAGAAGGATCTCTAGCTCTGCTCCTTCTGCATCCATTATTCCTTCCAACACCTGTAGTAAAAAATAGCTAGTCATGTATGCTATGATTATTATAAAAATAATCTAACAAAACTTTGGTTAAATTTGCAAACTTGCATCTATTTAGTTAAGTGGTAATCCATGTTATTCCTGTCTATTTATTTAGTTGTTTTAGACAACAATAGCTTACTCAATTGCATAACATATTGAGATGAACTTAAAATGCCCATGAATACTAAGAATACACATGTGAGAAAAAAGAGATGTAATTTTCTTTAGTAATGATGTAAGGCACGATTGCAAGAACATGTCTGCAGCATGTAAGGAAAGATTGAAAAAAAAAGAAACATG
Source organism: Triticum aestivum (assembly GCF_018294505.1). Taxonomy (NCBI): domain Eukaryota; kingdom Viridiplantae; phylum Streptophyta; class Magnoliopsida; order Poales; family Poaceae; genus Triticum; species Triticum aestivum. Next base: position 84,583,937 of record NC_057799.1, read on the forward strand.
TCTACAATATCCACCTAATACTGCACTTGTAACTTAAATTTGTAGGGCTCACCTCTCGCAAGATGTAAGAGATATTCTTCAGGTCTGAGTTGCTCAGAACAGGCCGAGCTTGCACGCACATATCTCGCAACAGGCTTGCTGCTGTGTACCTGTACTGGCTCTCACTATGGATCATAATTGTGAGTTCTCTGATGAATACATGCCCTGGCTCCGCTAACATAACCAAACAATTGTTGGAACTCTCCATTGCCAGCACTGCCAATGCTTGCCCAGCGATCATTGGAAGGAAGTGCCCTGTATCTCCACTCGATGGTGCATCTTGTCTGAGAAAGGCATACATCAATCTGCTAATGATCAACCAGATGTGCCCAATCTCTGCGCTTGTATTTCCATTCATGGCAAGATTTCTAATGATCTCTGCTGTGACCTCCCTATCTTCACGGCTGCTCTTGCTTTCATCCAAAATTTCTGCAATGTTACTCAACAGGAAAGGATGTTCTGAAATCTTCTGTCGCAGAGCTACACCAAACTTCCCTTTAGTGCTTGTAAGTCTTCTCAGCACCTTCAATGATGAACCTTTCAGCATTGTTTGGTCCGTCTCACTGATATTTATCATTTTGGTTCTGCAGCTTGCAAACTCTATGGTCTTTGAGATGAGGCATGTTGCTCCGTTGATTTCCATCCAGTTCTCAAGATCAAAGGTAGCAAGCCTCTCAATAATTAACATGCCTAGTGCAGGGAGGAGATCATGGTTCATCGAGGGATCATCCTCTGGAACAGACCTGCATTCTGTAATGTGCTTATGGTAGTTCTGCTCATCCATCCTAGGTGGCTCCTCTGCCGGTATCAAGCAGTATATTACCATCTGTTTCCACCATTTAAGCCTCGCGGAGTTCTGTCTGTCCTTGCTAACTTGCTCAATTAGGGCATCTTGTTTGGCCACTTGGCTATTAGTGTCTAGCAGAGGATCCTTTATTTCTCTTTCGTGGGTAGTGTCTAGAAGTGAAGCTATGAGCTGCATCGCCCCAGGTATAGAGGCAATTCGGGTACTCTTAGCAAGCTCGGCCACGACCTTTGCGGCAAACAATCTAATATCTTTGTTCCCTCTACTAGTCCAACCCAACATATTAAGCACTGTGGTCACTGTCTTTGTGGAAGTGGTGAGTTTTGAGATGGCTTTAATCTTCAATGGCTCCTTTTTCAAAAAGCCGTGGATCATCTGAACCCCATAGAATTGCATCTTTGGTGAGTTTGATTCTATAGAGTCGATTGCAAATGTGATGAGACTGGTTTTCTTTGGAGCAAGCACAACCCCTCTCATGCATTTTTCAAATGCATATGCATAGTACAATTCGACATATTCCACTCCCAGGGGACCTCTAAATCCAGCAAGATTGGTGAGCGATCGCCGGAGGATGAATGAAAAGACCTCAAGGATGCAGGCAACAATGTAGAGTATTCCTTGGCCAAGTACCATGGCATACAATATATCGAGAGATGGCACAAAGTTTGTCTTATCACCGAGTGTTGTCCTGTCAACACGTTCATCATCACCATAGTAGCACTGTGGTATAAGGCGCGACAGTGCCAACCCAATGCGCAATACTGCTGCTGGAACTTGGAGGTTGCCAAATGAAACTATCAATAGAGCATATGCTTGGAATGTGATGATCATGTACCGAACTAAGCCATGAAAAGTTGACACCAACATCACTCTGGCAGCAGACATGCACAAATTTATGATAACTCGGCGCCAACATGCCAGTTTGCGGCCAGAATCTACTAGTTTGACTACAACTGGGAACCGAAGTTTGCTGATTGTAAGTAGGAGCACCACCACAAATAGTACTAGGTATGCTGCCCATCTGGACATTGGGTTTCTGGGAATAAGCCTGTGAATTGAGAGATCCTTGTACTTAAAACCATAGCCATATGGTACAGAGGGACCTAACAATATAATTGCTACCATGGGGCTCCATAATGATATTGCACAGGATAGTTCATTGGATATGAGTAGTTTTGCAGCCCCTGGAGTTAGAAACCGGCCAATTGCAAGAATTACCAGAAGAACAACTGGCATTGGTAGTATCCAGTGTCCACACAAGATCATCACGCATACCATAACCTCCATAAGACATACGGTGAAGATCAGCCCATTCCAGCCAAGAGACTTGAAAGCACCTCTCGTGCGGAAGAACAACTGGTAATCTGGTCTATTGTTTCCATGGCTGAACATCCTGAGGTATGCATTATTGTGTGATTAAGCAAAATGGACATCACACGATCTACAAAACAAAGTGGATCGACATGCATATATCTAGACCACTATGGCAGTTCTAAAATAACCAATTCGTCTTGACAAGATTTTTCTTCTCGGCCTCTACATCCTCGGATGCATACAGACAGTTTGGATTCTGTAAAATCTTTTTTCAGATGCAGATCGGCGGTGAGTGGTAGTACTGTTTCTCTCTGGCATTCTTTACTTCGAAATTGATGGCTCTTATTGTCCTATTGTCTTCACCATATTGCATCACTTTAAAATAGTAGCCAGCAGCTTGATTTTTAACAGAAGTCATCAGCTCGAACGTATTATATATAACATTCACAAAATTATATCACTAAGAGGTACTTTGATTCAAAATATGTTCTAATTTGTACAATGTTTGTTTCTAGTATTTTTTTTTCGAAAAGGGAGACTCCCCGGCCTCTGCATCAGAACGATGCATACGGCCCATTTTATAAATAATCAAATAGGTTCAACAAGGTCTAAAAGTCTGAAACAAAAGTAACGTCTAGCTCACAAAGAACCAAAGAGCCAAAAACACACTAGCCAAATAAGGCCACAACCGGCTGGCATAAGAAAGATAGGAAAACTAATTGCCTATCCTATTACATGACCGCCATCCAAAACAGTTGAAGATATCCCGTGCTACCATCTCCCACCGGATAGATCCAGTAACCAAACGCTCCTTGGCCTCCGTCGGAGTGAGTAGCGACCACATACGGATCAACGCAGTGGCTCGGTACTGGGATTTTTCTTCTTCTTTTTCTTCTGTTCTTTTTTTTAGGCTGTGTATATCCTGGATGCCTTTGGACATCTTGTTGGTACAAAGGCCGGTGTGATTGATATCTTCACGATATTAATATATTTCTTTTGTCGAAAAAATTTATGTCATGGGTTCACTGTGCTAAGTTCAACTTTGACTGACAAACATCAAATGGTTATTGTGAGTTTAATTTTACAAAAGTGATGCTGCTGGTTGTATAAAAAAAATCTTTCTTTTTTAGCCTAAAATATTTTTCTTCTTATTGTGAGTTTTTTTAAACTATGGAAAACTAATGTACAAAAAGAATAATGTTAAGTCAACCTAAAACTGCCCACCTTATAAAAATCATGATAGGCAGCGAAACTAATGCTAGTACTCCCTCTATTCCAAATTAACGGAAGTTTTAGGTTTGCCCTAATTCAAAGTTGTTAAAGTTTGACCAAGTTTACAAAAAAATATGGTAAGATCTACAATACCAAACATACATAGCATGAAGGAATTTTATAAAAAAATCTAATGAAACTAATCTGGTGTTCTAGATATTGATATATTTCCCTACTAATTTGACCTTCAATTAATTTGGAACTACCAAACGGTATGTGTGCTAAGCAACTTCAGAATTGAAATTAAGTTATGATTATTTATATTATAGATCTTTAGATAAATTAATTTTGCAACAGAGGAAGTATCTAGTTTGCATTAGTTTTTGGACTCAATAGCTATGCTCGGATGACCACGTTGAACATGTCCTATTTTAGCTCACGAGTCAAGTGGAAAAGTATCCCAGCTAGTATTTGCCTCCTTTGGTTTTTGCTTCGTAAGATAGAAATTCATGGGAATAGAAAAATCATAAAAAGTGAGATAACATTTATTAACTTTTTCATTGGGTCTATGCTAATATTCTTTTCCTTTGAAATATAAATGATTGGTTCCTATCCTATAAACCAAAAGGCAACCAAAGATAACTTGGCAAAAAGAAATTGGGTTGATAACTCTAGGTGTTGTTTTTGTGAGGAGAGGCTATTGCGTGCGCGAGCGCTGCAGCGCTCGGTTTCAGACATCGTTTATGAGGAAGGATTAGATATTAGGCAGGTTTAAGCTGGGTCCACCCTGAAAATCAGGGGGGATTATGATTACGTGAGGAAGCTAGCAAATCTGAGAGATTAGGCAGATTTATGCTGGGCCCACCCTGAAAATCAGGGGGGGGGGGGTTGATTACGTGAGGTAGCGAGGAGAAGAAAAGGAAAGGGAGTTGATAGTGCGCATCTACCAGCAAAAGCGGCCAGCTGCCTGAGACTAAACGACTCGCGCGTGGGGATCGCTCGCTCCAACGAGCGAACGTGAAGGAGTGAATCCGGTTTTTTTATCAAAATGAAACGATTAAACACCTCTTTCTCGAATGTCCTCTTGCATAATTATTATGGCGATCAATTTATATAGCCTTTAATGTTCAACCTCCAAAGAGCATACACACGTTATTTGGGACGTGGCTTAATGGAGTCGACGTACACTTAGCTAAACATATTTGGATAGGAGTATGTGCATTATTTTGAGCTACATGGAACATTCGAAATGACATAATTTTTAATGGAACACAATTTACCAATTTTTTACAGGTTATCTACAGAGCTACAGTTTGGATCCGTATGTGGTCCTTACTCACTCATGCGTTGAGGGAGTCTTTGGTTATTGGGTGCAACCGGTGGGAGACGGTAGCACGGGTAATCTTTAGCCGATTTGGGTGGCGAGCTAATAATAGGCTAGGTGTATAGGCATCGTAGCTTATTTTTCTATCGTCGGATGTGGCATTTTTTCAGTTCTATATCGCCGGGTGTGGCGCTTTTCAGATTTATTTTCTTTGGGCCACTGCTCAGTTTATAAGCATCTCTAGACCTTATGACCTTATTATGCTTTAAATTAATAATATGACTGTATGCATTGATTGATGTAGAGGCCGGGGGTTCTCCTCCGTTTCAAAAATAAAAATAAATAATAAACCAAAAGATATGTTCATCTCCTTTCCTCTAGAGAGAAAAAAAGGAGTTCCACAGTATTCTTGAAACTGTGTACGTCGATTTTTGTCGACACAAACATGCATATCCATCGATGTTCTATGGAAATGAAAGATGTGTAGTCGCATACCTCGCGGCCTCCAGGAAAACTATAGTCGTCACAATCCAAAAATCGTCACCGGGACGGAGCACCGTCGGGTAGCCGCCGAGCAGGACGACGGTGGCCCAGGTAAAGGTCAGCGTACCCAGAGCGTTGCCCATCCTCTCTATCATGGCGACGAAGTGCACGAAGCGGTTCAGCCGCTTCTCCGGCGTGGCCTTGGCCTTGCCGGCGGGGTGAGCCGCCGGCATCTGCACGCGGTGCTCAGGGACGTTGTCCATCGCTTTGAGTGACCTCTCAGCGCACCGTCGTATAGGGCCGGGCAGCGTACTGGTCACAATGTCCACTGCAAGCCACAGCTTGTAAAGTTGTTTGCCAAGGAAGACATGTAAACATCGCACAAGCTTGTCCGCACTCTCAAGTCATATTCTGGCATTTAAAGTAGGCATAGAATCTCCGAGAAATATCAGCCATAGCGCGCAACAAAATTCCAAGTAATATCCACTACTGAAAAAAATAAATCTTTACTACAGTTTGTTGGTTTCACTTAAATCACTTTCACCTCTCCCATCAATACATGCCCCCTCCTACCGTTTTTCAATGGAAGGACCCCCACCGCCCCACGATTGAGGCTATGAGAAGGACGGTCGTCTTTCCAGTCATCTTGAAAGTGGGCAATATGTGCTGTCGAGTATGAGAAGGACGGTTGTCTGAAAAATAATAGTACATGGTTGTGTTGTGTGCATCAATCGTTGGGAAGGTGAGGGATTATCCTTCTTTTTTCTTTTTCTTTCAGAAGGCATTCGGTTTTCAAGTTTCAAGTGATTGCAGACCGCATGGTGCTTGCTGGTCCAACGACAATGTGCTCTTTAGGGCATCTTCAACGCGGACCATCATATGATTGTTGAAAATACGTCCTATATGCAATAAAATACGTCCTATATGCAATAATATTGTATTATTATATTTTCATGTTCATAATTAAGAGTTTACATATATTCTATGCTATAACTTTTATGATTCTGGAATATACAATTCAGTGAAAAACTCATATTCACATGTGAAATGATAAACGGTAAAATAAAATTCCTAGTCTCGCCTCTAAGACTAGCTCAAATATTGTTTGTGATCATGTTTTCTGGATTTTAGTATATCGTTAAGTGTAATAATTATCCTAAAACAACTTTGAGAATATGACGTGAAAAACGATCATATTGAATCGACCCAAACTGTTTGTTATACTTTGAGATACAATCGTCACAAGTCAACCGCATAACGCGGAGTGTTAACGTGTGAGTTAGTTCCTTAGACCATGAAGGTATCGTAGTCACCTCTTACCGTACGATGAACTTTGGGGTTGCTCAAACATCATCTGTAGCACGATGATCATAACGACAACTCATAAGTTCATCAAAAAATTTGACAAGAGACTACATAGCTCAAGAGTGGGATTTGCTCCTCCGACGATGGAGAGATATTCTTAGGGCCCTCTTGGTGTGACGGCATCCATCATCGTTTGGCCAGACACAGGTGACTAGGTCATAGGGATGCTGGAACATGTCAACGAGAAAGAAGAACAAAACCGATAACGAGGAGACCGGTATAGTGAGCATGCGTATGACTTAACAGGATACCAATATATCTCACCTCGAGTTCTGTAAAGTATCACAAAGCAAAGGAAATAGCACATGACAACCAAAAGTTCACTTGAACGTTATTCGTGTACTCATAGGAATCGATATGGACGTCCACTGTTCCGCTATCGATCATTGAACGAAAGCGGTTTTGTTCATGTTTATGTTTTGCCGAATCTCGATTATCTCTTACTCGATCTCTTTACTTGTGCACTTACTTTGTGATAGCCATAGTGATTTATGTTATACATCTTTCTATCACATTGTTGTTTATCTTACTTATCATAAGTTGTTAATGCACATAGTTGAGCCTAGTATATTTAAGTTTTGTGCTTGACAAATTAAACGCTACTTTTATTACGCATTTGCTTAAGCCTAAACTATAATTATTTTAAAGCGCCTTAGCCCCCTTCTAGGCGACATCCATGTCCTTTCAATTAGTTAAGGGGTATATCCTGTTTCAAAATCACTAATTAAGGGGTATCCTTGCAAAGGTCGTTCCCACCTGTCGCAACCCGGAAGTTTTTCTTCTTTGTTGTTGTTTCGTTTATTCAAAAGTTTTTATCTCTTAAATCGTGCATCCAAATCTAAAAACATTTCCATCATTGGGTTTCTCATGTCGAGATCTTCAAAACTAGATCCATACTAATAGGTTTTGACACACTTTTTTTCACGAAAAAACATGAAGAAAAAATGTGTCAAAAGCACACTTTTTTCATTTCTGAGAGGCATAGTTGTGTCTCGCGAAAGAAAATCTGTGCCTCCACAAGAAGGAAATATGTGCCTCCCGTGGAAGCAAAAGAAAAAGACATTTTTTTCCTTTTTTCGAGAGGCTCGCGAAAGCAAATCTGTGCCTTCTGTGGAATAAAAAAACGCATCTTTCGCTTATTTTTTTCTTTTTTTGTTCAAAATCTTGGGAAAACCTGACGAAAACCCCAAAACCAGAAAACCAAGAAAAAATCCATCTAAAACCAGAAAACACCTAAAAGAAGTTTCTAAAGGAGCGCCCAGCATGCGATACGTGCCCGTGGCTAAGAGCGTGCCACTTTTTTTTGCAGGTGAAAGGGAGTTTATATTAATCAAACAAAGGGTAGTTCATTCTTACACAAGTCAGGCACATCACCCGGCCCTAACCCGAGCCAAACAGCCTTGCGTTTCTCAGTTCTACCAAATAAAGCTAGGTAATGGCTTACACCATTTTGTTCAGCTGGCTAAGAACGCGCCACTTGACGCTCTCAGCCCATTAAAGTGACCCTTTGCGGGCTCCCCAAGGGTGCCCTATATCATTTTTTAGGCAGCCTCTTGATTAGTTTTTTTAGACATTAAGGCATGATTAGTTTTTTTTAGAACTTAGAGGCATGATTAGTTGCTCCCGTGTTGTTTCTTTGTGAGAACACAAAAGCTCATGGGCCATGTGGCGAACCCAGCCCGTCGCCGTACCCGCCCGCCCATTCTCTGCCGCACCGTATCCGAAAAAGGGTTCCCTCGATTTGTATTATAAAGCAACCAACCGATACAACCAACGATAGGTGCTGGGGCGGAAACAGCACAGACACGCCCAAAAAAACTGAAAGAGAAAGGTAAAAGAAACAAATGCCGACAACGGCGGATCGACAAAAATGAAGAAGCCACACGACCACTGCGCCCGTCGGAAATCTCCCACCTAGCTCTTAGGCTCAGAAGCGCTGGTACCAATCAACACCTCCAAGAAGGGACGCGACGGTGACGACGCTGCTGCCAAGGGTTTCCCCCGATACGCGACGAGGAGAGAGGAAGGGTAGCCCCCGACGCCCTCCAGGGAGGTCTGGTGGAACCCTCAGGCGCCACCGCGTCGGTGTCGGTCAAGCCGACTGGAATTTCTCCCGATCCCAACCTTCAACTCAGGCGCTCCGGAGCCCGCCACCGAACTGACCACCATCCTGCACCAACATGGTCTTGAGGCTTCCACGCCATCTCACCACGACAACACGAAGAAAGGTCTGCACACCGAGGAGCAGGAGCCGGGACTAGAGGTAGCAACACCGTCAGCACGCGGGAGGGCTCAACCTCCACCGTCAAAGACGGTAGTCGACCGGACGCAATAGCAGGAGCATACCAGGCCCGTGGGCTCACAGGCCCGGCCGGGCCCTCATAGGCCCGTGAAGCTCCCCCCTTCGCGCTGCAGCAGGCACGCCGTCGGCGTCGCCGCCTCCAGTCCTAGCTATACCTGGCCAAAAGGGCCGGTTTTTTCGGGTCGGCACGTTAGCCCGCGTGCCTGGCCCGTCACGGGCCGACCCCGCACGAGGCATAGTGGGTCGTGCCTGGCACGTGGCCCGGCTTGGACCTTGCCCGGCACGGCACGGCTAGCAATCGATCGATCAGCGAGTCCAGCAACAGCGAGCGAGCATTTAAAAAATAAAAAAAAGGAGCGAGGGGAGCGTCCAATGAGGCAGCGATGGAGCCGTTGAAATAATAAACGTAGCTAAACCTACTGCTACCGTGCTAGTGCTACCGCACAGTGCTACGTACCAGGGACAGTAAACAAAACGTGCATCAGTGCATGCATGCAGCCCTGCATGGCTGCATCGATGTGCCTCCTGTGCGCAATGCGGCTGCGGCGCTGCGCGCCTACGCACGGTCAAGGGGTCAAACCTGGCCAGCGGGCAGGGGCAATGCCTTTTTTTTAGCAAATCGGGCGGGCGTGCCTCGATGGTCCAGTCGTGCCGGCGTGCCAACCGGGCCAGCGTGCCGGACCATATAGCCGAGGGGCCGTGCCTGGGCCACGGTGGTCAGCATGCGTGCCGGCCCGGCACGGCCCATGTACTAAGCGTGCCTGGCCGGGCCGTGCCGTGCCTGGCCCGTTTACCCTAGACCGGGCCGTGCCGTGCCGGACCGGCCCATTTGGCCAGGTATAGTCCAAGCTGCTCCTCCTCCCCACACCACACAGAAGACACCGAAGCCGCACCAGAGGTCGGCCCGCTAGGATCGAGATGGGGCCCGCAGGGCCTAGATCTAGGCCGGGGGCGCGCCGCCGACCACCCCGCACCACCAAGCCGTCCCGCAGCCAAGGAGCCGCGCCGCCACCTCGCTCGCCGCCGGCCACCGGGCCGGACCGCCGCCAAACCGAGCTGCACTGCCGCTGTCTCCTGCCCGGGAAGAAGAAACGAGCGCGCGGGGACTGGAAGTCCCGCCGCCGCCGACACCACCCGGGCCAGCGCCGGTGGCGACCGCCGGCGGCGGCGGGAGGAAAGGGGGAGGGGGCCGCCTAGGAGGAGGAGGCCGCGCGCCGCCCCGGCCACCTCCCGGGGAGGCGGCAGGGGCGGATCTGGGAGGGAGGAGGGAGGGGCGGGGCCGGGCTCGAGCAACCGGCGGCCGGCGGCGGCGCGGGGGCGCTAGGACGGCCGGCGGCGGCGGGAGGTCGCTAGGGGAGGAACCCTAGCGAGAGCGGGATCTGCCGCACCGTATCCCCCGCCGCTCTGCCGCCGCGGCGGGAAGACGCACCGGAGGTCGCCGTCGCCGTACCAAGCGCCGCGCTGCACGGCATCCGAGCCACCGCCTTTGCTCGCGTGGTGCTAGCCGTCGCTGCACTGCTCCTTCCACCGGCGTGTGGGGCCAGAGGGGGGAAGCGTCGTCTCTGGCCTCCGTGGGCTGCGCCGCCACCCGCGTCGTCGAGCTCCGCCACCGGACTGCTGGGCCGCCACCCGCGTCGTCGAGCTCCGCCACCGGACTGCTGTTGGCGAGGGGGCGGTGAAGTCGAGCGGTGGAGGAGGATGAGCTGGATGAGCATGCTTTATGATTTCAAGTTGAATTGCCAGCCATCAACTGTAGATGTTCTGCAACTTCTGCTGCTCCCGAGAGAGAGGTAATGCTACAGTATTCCTTGATCCCTGCTTGCCCATGGAAACCCCGTAAGCTAGCTATTGTTTCCACCTTTCACGCGCTCCTGTCATCTGGCAATCACCGAATAGTTTACAGTGAGGATTCGACGGCATCATGGACATCTTGTGGTCAGTCATCTGCCCTGTCATTCCTGGATTACAAGCAGTTTGCTTTTTATCTGCATTCAGTGCATCGATCAGCTTCTCCACACATCGTATCTTGCCTCAGAGCCTGGTCAGACTATTCAGAAATGATGTTAGATCTTCATGGACGGGATCTAATTAAGTCATCTAGTTCTATCCCCTGCGCCGCAGTCCTCACCTACCCTTTCCAACATCTGTCGATGAAATTACAGTGGCACACAACTAGGAGTGTGATGAAAATATAAACGACTCATTTGATCTGTGACAGCTGCTAATGGAAGGTCTAACCACAGAAAAGTAAATACAAAGTCATCTGAGACCGGCCTTGGGTTCTTATGAAGACTAGTAGAGTGCCCGTGCGTTGCCACGGGCTCTTGAAATAGTTTACCAGAGTTACATGTTAAGATCCACACATACAAACAATATAACACAAACTGAAGTCCATTATTGCAATGTAACAAGCCGAGTGATGTTACAACTTAACATCTATTACAAAAATACTAATATCTAGATGATGCGCTTAAGAAATTTTTCACAATATCAGGAAAGTTTCCTCTAGCTTCATTCCCGCGATGTTTTAGCAAGTATAATAAAAAAATGCTTCCTCAATTCATACCCATCCTGTAGAAAAAATAAATGTAGTTAGTATGAAAAATTCACGGAGAAGGTCTTAAAACATGTAACCCACAATACTCACCGCGCAAACCGGCTTGACCAATTCTTTACCGTTCCACCAGAGCATAAAATGAAAAACAAAATAGCCAGACACATTCCTGGAAAACTTTCAATTAATATTATAAATAATATAATGATAACAAAAGTAAATATTCTTGTTATGAATTCATTACCCGTCTATACTCGTTGCAACACCGGCCAGAAATAAACGATGCCATTTAGATATATCAAAATTCCACCCAGGCAGCTTTATTTCGAGTGCTTCTTTGAAATCCCTTGAAAAACTTTTTAATTTCAGTGAATGCCTCAAGTTTTTATCCTCTGACGATTGTGATGATTGAATAGGATCCATAATATATAGACGACGTGCCTCTTTGTCGATGATGTAGAGGATGTATCGGCCGATGGATGCATAGGGAAGATAAATCTACAAGTGGAGCTATTAGAAACAAAAACAAACCATGATAACAATGGTCAAAATATTTTATTTACCTTATTGCAAGATGAGATGTCGGTCTCCATCCCAGGCCAGCTATCAAATAATGTTGCCAACGTCTGGATAGTTTCCTTCTCACAAAATTTCTGACCTCGTGTTGACTCTAGCAGCATGGACTAAGTAAAAGAAAAATATATTGTTTCAACATGTTGATACTAATAGCACCTAGAATGAAGAGTTACGGTAACTTACACAAAATCGTAGATCCATGTAGTGTATAGGAGGGTCTGTGAACAATACTCCCTCATCACATGCCAGCATAAGCACGGCGGTGTTGAAGCAATCATTGTCCATGGGCTGCTCCATGTTAAGTATGCACTGAAGTTTCTTAAGACTTAAGCTCATTGGATCGGGTGTGGAGCTCCGGACCCATACCTTCCTGTAATTTGGATGGTAAGAAGAACAATAATATACATCCGCACATTAAATATTGATACATGATACTTACTCCAAACATCCAGCATCATTGATCGACATGATGTAGTTGCAGAGGCCGGCAAGTATTTCACGTTGGTCCGCGGGAATGATAGTGATTGGGGCGGGACGTTTCTCTTCGACCACGTCAGATGGATTATCCAGGATCTCAAGATCAGAATTAGCTAAAGTTTCTTCGTTGAGAGGTTGATGGTACATGGGACATCCTTTTAACTTATTAAGCTCTGAATCGAGCAAAATAATTGCTAATTTTTGTCGAAAATGTTTCATATCCTCCTACAAAAAAATATGAAAACAATTTATAAGATATTTTGATAAAACATTATGAGATAATGTATAAAACTGAAATACCTGCGTAAACTGGTCTGACAGTCCATGTGGTGTCCAGTATTCCATATAATTTAGCATAAACAATCCACATGATACGCTATAATATTATAAAATAATGCTTCAGAATATCACACAGATGAATCTAAAAACAAACCATTGTAACAAGTGCTTACCCATCGGTTTGTATTGCCTCCTGAATTTGCTCTACAACCGTCCATTTTGTAACATTGAGATCAGGCCACTTATGACCTTTGATAAACTCCGGACTATGCTCTACAAGTTTCAGCCATTTCTCGAGCCCTAGCAACTATTTTATATATGAGAAATGCTAAGGATGAAGTCAAACAAAATAAATGCTAAGATGAGAAAAGAAATAGATATTTACCGTAGTAGCAAGGTCATTGCGTTTGACATTCTCACCAAGTGAGTCCAATACTTGGATCTCTCGTTTTTTGGCGTTGGCAACTGCTAGATACCAATGGTAGCCCGGCATGTTAATCGGAATGAATAACTGGTGTAAATAAGATACAAGTCACAGTCACAATTAGATATAGTTATTAATAAATCATTAAACATATGAACTAAATAAAAACAATCCATAATTATATGCATGGATTACGAGACAAAAACTAACCATATCTTGTTGTAGATAACAATTAACATGACGCACGATGCGACGATATTTTGATGGGTCTATGTCTCTTTCCCCGTCTTCTTTTATCTGGCCCGATACAAACGTGCTAATAATGTGTACCTTTTCACCCGCCCTGTCTTGTAGATGGTCGTGAGCAAGCATGCAATATATGTAAGCATTTATCACCTGTAATGGGCATTTAGATTATATTTATATTTTATGATATTATATATTGTTTGTATTATTAATTACAAAGTTTGTGCAATTGGTCTTACACCGTCATGTAAGAACATATCATCTTTAATAAGGCATTCCAAATCGTCGGTTGATAACAAGGCATCTCCAATGTCTACGAACTGGGTATTCTTCGGGGCAGACTTGATTGATTCGATGACTGTAATATCCCTAGCGGTACAAACATAGTCTGTCGAATTCATAAAAATATGAGCCAACTTAACAATCAAAATGAGCAAAATTAGTTCAATACAAAAGACAATATTACAAAAATAAGATTGATAATAATATAAAAAAATACCTTGTGGGATAATATGTAAATTAGCATCCTTTTTTGGTTTGTTATGAGATATAACCTCTTTGACATTTTTATGTTGTGAATCTTCGTCCCCTTTCAGCGACATCGCATCTGAACCCTCAATGGATTCTTTCCGTGCATCTCCAAAGTCCATATCCATGTCTCCTGTATTCTGAAAAAACAAGAAAAATAAAGAAAGCCCTTCCGTATTATCATCTATAAGATACATACAGAGGAAGGTTAGCTATATGCACCTCTTCTCGTGGTGTTTCACTGTGGTCTATCATCGTTTCATCAGTGAGTATGTCGGAACCCATCAATTTATATCTATGCTGAAATATAATTAATACTTTTTACTGCATCATAAAATTATATATAATATATGATAAAACTGAATGTGAAACTAACACAACTGTTTTCTCTGCTAATAAAAATAGTATTTGGTTATATTAGGAAAAAATGACGCTTAGATCATTTTACTAACACAACAAATCGGGGAAAACAACAAAATATAATGTTCATATATAAGTAATTAAGTGTCTGAAATTGCTTAAGTTATTTTAAATTATTTGTATAGGCTATGGAAAATTACCATACAAAAACTAAAACAAACAAACCAACATTAACCAAGTATATTTATTTTTATATGATTTGTTTTGTGATACCCTTAGTATATGTCATAAGAATATAAATATTTATTTTTATGCACCATATTTAGTATATATATATATATATATATTCAAATTTGTTTAATTTTTGAGGTATGTATACTGTAAATATATATGATATTTTGTGAGGTATAAAAATAATTAAAAAAAATTCAGACGTCCACTAATAACAAATATACCATGATGAAATATAAATGGTATTTCATACTGCATCATATTTGTATATATAATATAAAAAAAAATAAAAGTGAAACTAACACAAATTTTTTCTATGCAAAAAAGGATACCTATTTAAATAAATGTTGTTTAAATAAATGTCCTACCCCATGAAACTCGGGATAAACAACAAACCTCAATGTTCATATATAAGTAATTAGTCATTTGATAATTATTTAAAATATTTTTGTAGGCTATGAACAAATGTCCAACAAAAAAAACATTTGTAAACTATAATGAATTACACGGGCCATAAACAGCACGTCCAGGCCCAGACCAAATGCATCACGGGCTAGGCGTCGGCCCACCTCCCCCGCGCGTCGGCCCGCCTCCCTCGCGCGTCGGCCCGCCTCCCCGCGCGTCGGCCCGCCTCCCCCGCCGCCTACCTTATCCACCCACTCGCTCCTCTTCCTCCACTCACTTCATCTTCCCACTTTCCCCTCCGCCGCCGCATCGCCGCGGGGTAGGTGGCCGCCGCGCGACTCCACCCGCCGCATCAGTCCCTCTCCCCTCCACTCATCTCTCCTGTCCACTCACTCGCCAGCTCTCGCCCTCTCAACCCCCCACACCCGCCGCATCGCGGCGCGCGTCGCCGAGCCCGCAATCACCACGCCATCTTGCCGCGACCACCGCACCAGTCTCCGGCGCCACCTCTCGCCCTCCCACCTCCCCCCGCCGCATCGCGGCGCGCGTCGCCGAGCCCGCAACCACCGCACCAGTCTCCGGCTTCACCTCTCGCCCTCTGACCTCCCCCCGCCGCATCGCGGCGCGCGTCGCCGAGCCCGCAACCACCGCGCCATCTAGCCGCGACCACCGCACCATGCTCCGGCGAGACGTGTGCGACTGCTGTCGACACACGCATGGAGCTTCATCGCCCAGACGCGGGTGCTGGATCCCGTCACCCTCCGGTCGGATCCACGGTGCTGCTGGTCTCCGGCGAGTTCGACGGTGGATCCGCAGCGCGGTGCCTCGATCTACAACGCCAGCAGCTCCGGTACGCAGATCCGACCCCTTTCCTCCTCTACTTTTCTTTTGTGTGTATGCATTTATACACTGCATTTTCTGTGTATTTTCATATGATTTACATGTGGATCCGCACCAATATTTGATTTCAATTTTTTGTGCTTGTATGCTATATTTTGTATATACAGATTATTCTTGTATGGAGAGACCAGGGGTGTGCTTCAGGGGTTCTGGATGAAGTAGGTCGAGGCGTTGATGTTGTGTCCAGGCTTTTCTTTTATACAATGGTGGCGATGAGGGATGAAGTATGTGAGGATCAGTAATGTTGTCGCACGACAATGTCCGTTCACTCATGGGTTTTCTCAAGGTGAGGTGGTATCTTTTATTTCTGTGCATATGTGTGTTTGTCTGAATTATTACTTTTGCATGCACATTTGTTGTTTGCATTTGCACCTGCGGATGTACATACATAATCATACCAAAACAACATGCACTAATTTACGGATAATTGTTTTCTAATCAGTCATCTACTACAACCAAGATTTCTCTAGAATATTAACTCTTGAGATCACGCAACTGAGAGTGAGTGTAGTGAGTGTGCGGCGTTGTCCAATCCAATTTGCTTAGATTCGTAAAAGAACCTTCATGTTAAATTTTGTCGAAGTGCTTGCTTGCGTCATGATCCTTGTAACTACAACTATAATTCAGAAGAACTGGGAAGAGTGAAACACTGAATGAGGTCTGGTCTTTGCTCTGCCTTAGAATTATTGTAAAACAAACGCATAACGTACATAGTTTTTTATAAACAAAGTGGATTTTTAATTAGAAGTCAAACTGTCATTATGATTTTTAGTCTAAAAGGTATGTGATCGTCATCTTAGAATGCCAGTATGACACAAGTAGTGCCAGTATGCACGTGCATTGCTGCCTATTTGTATGAAGGTTTGACATTTTCATTACCAACAGCCCGACTGTTAGAGCTTCAATTTTTTATTTTTTTTGCAAAACACTCTATTTGTCCATTTTGGCAAGGATAAGCCTACTGTATGTCCACTTGTTTACCCACTGGGTCCGTTTACTTCAGAACTAAAATTAGAGACCTAGCTATATTGATGAGATGCCGTCAACCCAGCATATAGAAGTGTTAAAAGGAAGAGTTTTATGGCACAGGATAAAAGAGTTCCTTTTTTTTGCAAAATATAAGGAACACAAAGTGGCAACAGCATTGATCTATAGACGTTTGTGACAGTTAACGTACAAGGTGAAAATGTCCTCTAATTTGGTAAAGGCATGCAAATTTTCTAAATTTCAATATTCTAGGCGTGCCCTGAACTGATCTCCTACTCGCTGCTCTATCGAGGCGCCGTGACCCGGCCTCACAGCCAGGGCCAGGGCGAAGACTGCTCCCCGACGGCCAAGACACGGCCACGGTGGTGCAGCCTGTGGTCTACATCGCCTACCACTCCGCCGTCTTCCGGAACCCCCACCACTTCCGCAGCAAGGTGAGACAGACGGCCCCTCCATGACGACAACAACAATAATTACTGTAGAATGCCTCTTTCTTGGTAATTAGTTGTTGCACTCAATTCAATTAGCCTAATAACTAATCTAGTCCATTATTAATTATTGCTCTTCCACTGTTTCGGTATCTCTTGGTTTGCATTGGACAACTATGTGATGAAAACACATCACCAGTTTTGGTTCAATTTCTATGTATGCACATTATTCAAGTTTCTTCAATGAATGAATATGCAGCAGCATTTTTTGGTTCAAGCAATGTATAGATTCTGTATTACCATTGGTCCTTTAAGTTTGTTTGTTTCAAGTGATTTGGCTTATTACTGCTCTCATGGCCATAATTCTGCTCTATGGTTGTTTACACCTGCCCATGGCATGCTAATGTTTAAAGCCGCCTCTGCTCTCAGACTAAAGCTATATGTAATATGGTTCAGATCGCCCATGGCGCGGACGAGACAGCGACGTCGGCAGGAGGGCACTTTGCAGCCCCTGGACTGAGGAGGATGGGCGCACATAGCCACCAAGCCCTCTGCTCCTCTTCTTCCAAGGCGAGCGATCAAGGGTCCCGAGCTCGACGAGTCCAGCCTGGCCACCACGACGCATTGCTCCCAGTAGGTAGCACGTCCCTCTCCCTCTCCTCACTCACCTGCTACTATGCTAATATTCCAGTGATGCTATTTTTCAGTTGGATTAAACATTATATTTTGATCTGACTTGTAATTAACAAAAATAGCAAACTGCTTTCTTCAACGTTTGGGAAGAGGGTTCAGTAGTTAGGTTCTCAGTCTGCCTATCAATAAAACTAATCAAAAAATTTCTGTGTGTGAGCCGAGATGTGTGTCATGCGATGTTGAGAACAAGCACTAAGAGCAGAGAGATGGAGCCAGGGGACGACAATTACAACTCCTATAGCACCAATATGTTAAAAGGCATGGGAGCAGGTACGTGAGAACAAAATATCGACTTAAATGACCGGTTCACATTGATTTCATACAGTCGCGTGTCTGGTTAACTATCAATAACCATTTCATTATTTGTCTATGCTATGTGAGGGTGTAACGATGATGGAGTACATTTACTGCTATGTGTGTTGAAGTCCAGTTTGGGTGCGTTTGGGAGTGAAGTATTTTGGTTTTTTTCACTAAGCCGGAATCCGTTAGCACACACTGATTAATCCTTCCAACATGTTGCTTAGGTGAAGCTAAGTTAGCAGATGCTAATTTATTTGGCCATGAAGTAGTTATCTGAAAAAAACTGTAGGAAAACAATACCAGCAAAACACTTCGGTGGACTTGACAGTACTCAGAAAATGTATGTTTTTTAGCATCCAGAATATTTGTTCTTCCCTATGACCCATGTGAATCAGCATGAAACATCTCTTCGGAATATGACTGTTACAAATAAAATTCGTTTTTGATTGTAAAAATTCAAACAATTGTCTCTCTTTGAACATCTTGTAAATATTTTATATTTTCCAATAGGAAAACTTAACAGGTGTATTCATCTATTACTTGCAGCTATTTACATACATGCAAGTGCCTAGTGAAGACATGTACATACCATAACAGTTTTACATTTCTCGTGACAGATATTCCCAAGGCCTACATATTATGGCTGACAGCTACTTCATGGAATCAGTAATATGGACTTAGAAGACAGGCATGAATAAAACAATGAGGTCATAAAATGGAAAGGAATCTCTGGTAAATTGTTATGCTTACTTAGCTTGTTGTTAAACTTAGGACTGTTCAGTAAATTATTGAACCGTATTCCAACATAAAAAGTATTTAAGATTATGAATTTTAATTTGCATTGCAAAATTAGGCAGTGAGAACTGTTTATCGGTACAAAAGCGAAGGGTGTGGCACAATTGTAATCTAAATAATAGTCTAATAGGCTAAAATATGTGTATAAACAATTTATAAGTAGTTCCAGCCCACTACAAATAATTTAATTGGGTATGATATTTATATAAGCTTGCATAATCTGCAATGGTGTTCTTTCTCTGGGATTTGATGGTATAACTAAACATATAAAAACTATTAATCTAATAAATAACACGCTATTATATAAGAGAAAGATCCTGAAATTGACATACCGAGAGGAACTCCAATTCTTGATGGTTCTTGCTTACACAACGTAGTCCTCGCAAATCATCCTCCTGGTCTGGGCGAAGGGACAGTAAGGAGGGAGAGGAGGGATGGCATAGTATTTTAATGTTAACATATATATAGTATGCCATGCGGAGGACATCTGGGTATCAGATCATGCCTTGATCCAGTCATGCCGTTAATATTTCTGTATGGCAAAGATCTGTTTCCTTTTCATATCAAATACACACCTATTAATAATTTAGAAAAGATGTCAGACATATTAACTTACCAAAAAATTAAATTACTTATCATTAATTCAATGCCAATTTGCTTCTTTCTGACTATAAAATCTCTGCATAATATTTTCAAGATATACACAGCTAATAAACATATTGATATGTTTTTCCATCAATAAAGAGTTTACAAAGTACGTAATAATAATCTTACTTGTGCCAGAAAAATAGGAGGAATACAAAATTCGATGTAAATCAGCTAACAAATTTTGAGATTACTCTTTTTTATATAACACCAATTGAGATGCATATTGCTTTTTTTTCATCCTATGAATCATTCGTTAGTGCCTCTTTTAATTTAATTTTACTTACCCATATGTCTATTCTATTTAGATAAAGTTCATACATAGAACACATCATATTTTGAATTATATTATATTAGAAGAAGATGTGACTCCCTTAGGGTAACTTAATAATAATTTTCTTCCTCACCAACTAAAATTGAAAAATGTTGGTAACGAATAATAATTGTCGGAACATCCTGGGACAGACTTGTACTTTATGTAGTCAATAAGAAAACACTTTGGCGGGGACTAATTTTGGCTACTATATTCAGGGACACATACAAGATAATCAATGCTATATCAGAAACATCTTGAGCATGACAGAGAAATGTGGATCCTGTGTGAACTTGAAGATCGGTGACAATTGAAGGTACGTGCCTTATGACCATTCGATTGCTGGCTTGAAAGTATACATCGTATCGTATAACAGTGCGTGTATGGATGAAGTTATACGATACGAGATTAGCTACAGCAAAAGAAAATTAACGACGTGCACAATAACGATGAAATATTAATGAATTTATTTGTTCACTTAAATAATTCACTGAAAATAATAATCAGGAAAGCGCTACGCGCTAATCATGCATTTGGCCAGCAATTATTTAGATCTCTACGTCACAAGCGTTAGGCTTTATTTCTTTAGTGTGACGAAATAGCCCAGATGGTCTGCCCTGGCCCACTTAAACACAGGGATATATTGTGGTTCTCCTACTAAAGATCGGTATGTGCATAGTCTACTCATGCCGCCTCTCCCCCTCGTCCTCTATCCTTGATGCATCATGGCGCCTCTCTCCCTCATCCTCTCTCGATTGCAACACTGATCGGGAACCGGAATGTGAAGCTCGATTTCTAGCTTGAGAAGCTAGCCCCCTCGCCGGAATAAGTTGCTTTGTCGTCGGAGCGGTTGAATCCTCGTAGGGTAGGAGATATGATTGTGAGTGAGATTGTTTTTACGGATGATTCGCTCGACCCCTCACCGGTTAAGCTGATTTATCTCCGAAGGACATGACCCCTCACAGTAACGATTTTACTGTGAAAAAATTTCATATCCTCTTGAGTCGCTAAACATATCAGAAACGAGCATCAATACATAATGACTAATACAGCTATCAAATGTGGCTCAATGATCATTGACGTCAGACAAACAGAAATTACCAAAACAACAAATATAACAGCGAAACCAACTTGTAGTAGTACCAAAACTCCAAATAGTTCTTAAATATTCTAAACCCAAAAGCAAAAATTATAGTTTCCATCCATAACCAAACATGACAAGATGATTGAAGTACTCCTGACGGTTTTGCATGCATAGAAGCATATTTAGGTGTTCAAAACCCTCAAGGCCGCCGTAATCTCCTGAGGGATGTTTCCAGCAGCTAGATTGTCTTTGACCATGAGCATCTGGACTACCACTTGGCTCCTGAGCATAATTGGATCCTAGAAACAATGAAACAAATTCACCATGAAACGCTGAAGTGGTTGGATTATAAATGGCACATTAAAACTCGTCGTAAAGATAATTACTGTAGTGTTCATCCAGGTCATGCTACGCAAAGAACCTAGCTGGTGGGCCATCTCTTGTAGAACTAAGAAACCCGAGTCTTTGCTGTGACAAGCAGAATAAATACTTGAGATTTCTACATACTGCATCTTATTCATCCGAAAAATTTATTTAATTACCGCCGAAAATTGAATGACATGTTGTCTTGTCGCCAATCCATGAGTTCGGTGTTCCATCCAAGGACCCTAGCCTGCAACACTTCATTGAGTTCTTGCTTCAAAATAGTGATCTCCTTCATCATCTCTTTGTTGTGAGTGCTATTTCCCACTTGTCGTACGTCTAGTGATGGATTAAATACGATAACCCTTCTCCTCATCCGATTTACCACAAGTAGACCATACGAGGAATCCGGGATAGACAACGGAAGTAGATACTACAGAAGGTCAACACAGGTTAATTGCTATCAGGAAAGAAAAAATAATTTAGGAATTAAAGACTCTTACAATTGTGGAGTTGAACACATCATATCTAGGAAAGGGCTGTACAACAGCATTGTTGATCAGCGTCGAGGTGCGCTGCCCTTGCGGCATCCAGGAATACCTTAGAGCTCGTGATTGAGCATGAAACTGCAAGTCAAAATAATGTTTTCCTCCAACCATGTTGGTGCCTGCATGCCTCTCTACTTCAGCGCTCGCAAGCTTACGAACAGCGAGATTGAAGCATTCGGGATGTAGGCTTGCTGACGTTACAAATAGTGTGTCCTTCAGCATTCTGAGGCTGATTTCGATCCGGTACGGTGTATCGCTTCTTATCCAGATTGAGCTGCACGTAAAAATACATAAAAATGGTTAGCACTATGAGTGGTACTTTAAAACATAAATTGTTCATATGGTAACATTTTCTAGATAATCTAATAGCTATGAGCAGAACGTAATATTTTGATAAACTATAGAGCATGAAAATTTCTGCAGCACCTTCTAGCAAAAGCTAAAATTAAATAATAATTTCTCTGTAAGAACAATATTAATTTGTTAGAATTTAAGACCAGGAAAATTTAGGTAGCACCCATTATACCAAGTTTGCTGGCTGTTGAAAAACAATATTAAATTGTTGTACAATATAGTAAGGACATTAAGTTTTTCAACATTTGTACTGCAAATAATATTGCAATTTTGTTATTCATTACATACGGTAGATGTGCAACGGAAATACTGCCAAAACATTTAACAAAAATAATTTTGTACTGCTGGCCGCAAAAAGTAAGATTTAATCTAAAGAAAAACAAATCAAGCAATATCATACTCCTATATCAAACAGAGTCTGCTGTGTACGACCTAGTTCTAATGAGATTTCTTTAGAGAAAATAAACATACAATAGCATAACTTACTCTAGTGTCTGCTCGTCATGAACGCCGTTCATAAAGCCGAATATATATTCGAGTGCATCTTCCACGAAATGCCTTGGTGGGGGCAGAAGATGCAGGGGTGCGGGCAAATACTCCTGGGGGTCGGCCACAACATCGTGGAGCTGGACGGCAGACTCATTGGGGTCGGGGGCAGCGGCATCCAGGGGCCTGGGCACAGAAACCTCCTGGTAAGTGCGCGCTGCCACAACCTGGATCGCCGGCGCATTGTTTCCAATGATGGGCTCCATCGCTGATCGATACGCGTGAGTAATCGTTCACTGAGGTGTCTTGGCAATTAGGATGTCGATGCAGCATATATATATAAACGGATATATTTTTAATGATTTTTATTGCCTGCCAAATATGTCAAGTCGTTTTTAAGACGTAGATGATTCTTTCTAATTATAAAAAAACGTGACGGGGGCGTATAAGATCTTTCTCCTTTTTTTAGTTGAATATTTTGTTCCTAAAGCATGACATATTTACAGTTCAATCTCAACGAATCGAAAAAAATCAACCTTTGTATAAAACCAGATATCCCGAATTAAGTATGCGTACAAATAATACATACTGCCATAATGGCTACACTTAGAGTTGACAAGCAAAAAGAAAACACACTTTAACAGAAATGATTGTTCTGTGTGAATACATTATTATTCCAAATGTAGATAAAAGGACCGAGGGAAACGAGCTTTTTATTAAGCCGTGTTGAAAAACAAAGTCATCTACTGTCCATTATTCCTGGCTACAACTGCAGCATTGACGTATGATAGTGTTTCGTCAAGTGTCATTAAGCAGGCTTCGTGGATGTCTACGTAAAAACAATTTGTTAGTACTAATAACATCATAATACAGAAAAGAACAAAAAGCCATAAAAATCGAAATAGTTTATATAACTTACCTTCAAGATGATGAACATCATCATTAATGTTGGGGGAGAACAAGAATGTGCTCTCCCTCATAGTCTCCATGCACTTATCCCTCCGGTTTACCTGTATGTACGTAACTGCAATTTTCTCGAACAAATTTTCAGTGCTCTGCAAGTGGTACAAGTGGCGACCATCATGCTCTTGACTTAGGCGTATAAACAGTATCTCCCGTCTGGAATGATAAAGATATGTTGATGGTAGGCAACTATCAAATATTAATAATCATATAAAACCTCAAGTACTGATTGGAATTTACCGAAAATTCATGATGCCTATCTCAACAAAATGGACCCGCCGTCTATATACTGAATCCCACCAATGTTGTATCCTACCAGCATAGACAAGAATACCAAGAACATCTGGAAAAAATTAAGTCTGGGTGAGACAAAATGTTAAATCGATAAATATGCAAAAACAAACTAAAAGATGTTGCACCGGTAATGGTTTTGTCCCGTAGCAAGGATATGGCACCAAGTTGTGGGAAAAATGGTGGACAGATTGTCGATGCAATACTGTGCACCGATGTCCTAACCATGGTTATAGCATTTAGTTCAATGACAAACTCCATGCATAGATACCAGAAGTGACCATCTAGCATTTCCGTGGGGTTTATCCCGATGTTACTGAAGTCATATGTTAGCCCAGTCTGCAGAATGTCGTTGAATCGATAAGCTTGGTTGCTGAAGGCAATTGCTTCAATCTTTGTTCCCTAGAAATATTTAAAAATTCAGATAATTCGACTTTAGAACACATGTGTATATACATTAAAAAAGGTTGCTATATTTAGTGATAACTAATCTCATACTTCCTGGTCCAGAAGTATGCAACGAAAGTATGGGTTTCCCATTGCATGCACCCTGATATGGGACTTCCACATCACCTTAGCTCGAATTATCCAACATCTTTGATAGATATGTTCCATCTGTACACTTTGAAAATTCAGGTACCTACATAAAATAATACAAAATGATGGGATAAACAAACGGTGATGTCAGATAAGCGTGCATGAAGATCTGTACACTTGCCTGTTCATTGGAGGGATGGTAGGCAGAGGCATGATGGGATCCGGTGGATTCGCCATCACCCTCCTCGAGGGCCTCGAGCTGTACGGTATCACCATGGTCAGGGAGATAATGGATGAAGTGTTAAAGAAAGATAGAGAGGCGCACGGGCACGGGTAGTGCCATTTATATATATAGTCCAAGGGGCCCACAGGCGGGAAAATCAAAAACCTCTACTATCGAAACTATTATAAATAGTAAGTTATGAGAGTTCTTTGGCAACAAAAAATTTATTGCTAAAACTTATTGAATCAATTAATTATTTATAGATATTTCAGATTCTTAATCTGATCGAAATCATGTCAATTATCTCACCAGTATCATTGTTTCCTTTTCGCCTGTGAATCCCATATATTTAGATTTTTAGTTAGGAACGCAATAATTGGATATATCAAAATAATTAAGGTGATAGTGCGTTAAGGTAAGTGTAGTCACGCAATTAATATATTACCATTAATTACCAACATGTAATCAATTTCAAAAATCGATTATTTACTCAGCTTTTATTATACTATATGTTTTAAAAAAAATCCAAACATATTTGATTTTATAACATGTGATGAGACGTCGTTGTGTTACTTTGCAACGACTATTTTACGGGCATTTTAAAATAATAACAAAAAATTAAATCAAAGTTATTAGCAATAGTAATAATTTGTTCAGTCGGTCTTTGATGGCTTGATTCGTTGGTCGCGGTTGCATGCACAATTGAGTATGCGCGTGAAAAGCTAACTTCGATATTTTTTTAATTAGCGTCTCTTTTTTAATTTGATTCTATATGCACAGTGTAGTAACAGCCGCACTTTCAAAACCAGCATGCTTAATTGAGAAGCGTGTGCGTTTTGTGACGTAAGTTAGTTAATATAGAACAAACGCAGTAAATGACATTTGTAATAAAAAGAATATTTCGATGGAAGTACGGATACCAGCATTTGTACCGCGTATTCATATAAGAAAAAGAAAAAAGTAGCATGTTCGGCGACAAATCTCAAAGGGAAGATCAAAAACAGAGAGTAAGAAAGCAAGCATGAAACAATAGCTGTTCTTTATTCATACTTTCATAGTTTGACTCCAAATCGATTACAATGCAAAATGCTCTTAAGGAGCGTTGAAACATAAAACATAAAAGCTGTAAAGAATATTGTATAACTCCTCATGATTGCTCCTTTCAAGGCATTTCCGTCTTCTTCTCGCATGTTTGCATGTGCTTCACAACCATATGTTCCAACTGATTGATCTTTTGTATGAGAGTTTGCATCAGCTTGTTGCTCTCCTTGGTTGCCTGTAGAATTTGATCGTTGCTAGTACCCCAACCGTCCCCCGAACCTTCTTTCCTATCGTCTTTCGTAACGGGATATGTACTACTAATAGGCAGGTTAATAGGCTCGACGTGATTATGCATCCTAAGCCTTTTTGGCTTTGGTGTGTTACCCTTACCAAAGGGACGAATCGGCGTAGCGCCGTCATGATCTTCCAGTTCACCGAAATCTTCACTTTCTTCTTCCTGCCAACGAAGCATGTGAATTGAACTGTTGGATGATGCCATGTGAGAGGAGGATGGAGAGGTCTGGTAAGGTCGCTGGAACGGTTGATCTATATATAAGCGTTTCTAGGAAGCTCTGAATACGAAATCGGTAAACAAATCGACCGATTTGGTCACAATCAAATATTAATTAATGGGATCAATTTTGTGATTCGGTGAGTAGAACCTACTATATTATTACAAGACAAAAAAGATAACCTACTATATTATTACCGAATAAAATTGTTAACATTACTCTCAAGTGGATATATATTCTTCATGGGCAGTTCGTCTGCCAAGGAACCACTCAAGTGGATATATATTCTTCTGAACTCTTGAACTATTTTTTTATCAGACCAGCTGCTAAATATATATATATATATATATATATATTTATTTATTTACTTGCCCGCTTGATTGTTAGTCTGTTCCTCTGCGTGTGAGGAACGTAACAATGTCCTGCATGTTCAAATCAGTTATATTGTCATTCCCCAATTTTCTTACTGTTCTTTTGGCCTTGGACAAGGTCAATCGGATGTGTGTGTTGACACAGATCTTTGATGTGGAAGTTAATATATCAGTCCTATCCGACCTCTCTATACTGTTTTGTTATATATACGTTGGGGATAGATGAAATAGTAGAAGTTAACTATGCTGGTTATTGTCATGTGTGGTCCATTACTCTAACCTTTTTGATTATCTAAAGAAAAGGGGTTTATTTACTGTGCTGATTTCATTCGAGCTCTGAATATATTTCATTCCGACATTTTATTTTGTCGATAATAACATTTTTCTTCTTTCTGAACATTTCTATGTGCTGCCGCGCCGTCGATTTCCACGAAGTGGCCACCCCGAGCCGATTCCCCAATGTGTCAATGACTACGTCCACTGCGTGATCCTGTGGGACATGACCAATCCATTGCCTTATCAACACATCGAGGTAACAAATCCCCTCCTAATACAGGTGTTTTGGTCGGCTGCTGGCTCTACCACATAGCCTTCCGTCCACAATGAGCAGGAGTTAATATTAGAATATGACCATCTCTTTCTTAACGATGTGTGCCTTGTATTTCCATTTTGCTTTCTAAAAATATCGATTCAGGGAACAAAAGGAAAGCATGATAATTATTATTTTTGACTTTACATTACATATCTCCAAGGTCCTATTTTTTGCTTTGTACGGGTAGTCATTATGCTTGGGCTCATGACCATGGTTAATCTATAGCATGGTTTAGGGTGACCTATTTAACATAATAGTGCTATATGTTTGCATTTCTTGAACTGTCAGTAGGAACCTATATACCGCAAAATATTTGTATGTCCCCTATGGAAGGTTTTAGACAGTCAATTGATTTTGTCCCATCCGACTATCATGCAGGCTGACTTCAGATGACTATGTTTTTCAGGGTGAATTGAGTTCAGAGCTTTGAGCACCCGATTGCGATTTTGTAGCTGCAGTGGTGCTATTCTTTATCATTTGGTATGTCATTACTTCCCACCTACTTGAATTTCTGTATTCCCAATTCACGGGATTTTTACTTTTTGACATTTCCCTAAATGATTATACACAACTCTGATAATGCGTGCCACCCAGTTTTCGTTCTCTATAAGAACTGAGAAGTACATATGCACTTTTACGACATATAGGTTCATATAGATGTGTTTGGACGACATATAGGGAGAACGATAGGATCAGATGCATGTGACATAGAAAAAAAATACCGACATGTTCATACTGTTCTTTCATAGTACATGCCATGTATACAATGTTCACATGAAAACAGAGCTACAAAAATATATTAGTAGATGAACCACAGTGATAGTCGGAAGCAACAGAGCTACAAAAATATATTAGTAGATGTCCTCTGGTTTGATATTTTGAAGGCACGAACAGAAAGAAGCGCACCTGATAAGCTATAAAATGGACATTTCGTGGCAGAATAATAGGTGGTTATAAATTATGGTACTGTCCAGGTTCCAACAATTCATTAAAACTCTTATTTATCTGCAAGATACACGCAATAGGAAAAGCAACTGACAGAATATGGCACAATGAAAGGAAAATAATACTACTGGAAATATTTGTGAGATCATGAAGATGTCAACACGCATCCATCCGTTTACTTGTGCCAAACCTGCAACTAAGTAGTTAGAAACACATCATGTCTGTTTAGATATGTATTGAAAAGCCAGGATTATAAAATTCAAATAAGGGGCAAATAAGAGACTATACAGGACAAAAATAAATAACATTGACTGAGCCTGCTTTGGGGCCGCATCATAAATATTTCTCTAATGTAGAACACTCCAGTGAATTTTACAACAACGGAGTGACCCAGGCAGTGTGCAAACTTATGTAGGAAAACAAAGCCTAGTTTAGATGGAGTAGATGATTGATTACAAAACAACAAACGAATAATATACATGCAATCCGGCAAAAGGAGAAATAATGTCACATACAGGAAAAATTGGCAACTTGCAAAGTCACAAATCCGAGGCAATATTATTAATATTTGACTTGTTGAATAAACATAATCAGTTGCTAACATCGAAAGATAAATATTTGTACAAGAACACGGAAGAGCACCAAATTGTCTGTAGCAAAAGAGTAAATCCTTTATCTTATTCAAAACCCGCCAGCTTCTTAAGAGCGGACTTCAGCCTGTAAGGACTTCCTTATAGACGATGTTCTTCATCGAGGTTTGTAAGGACAAGGCAGGTCTTTTTCGCTTCTTAGGTTTACCGCTTTGCTTCTTGGCATTCTCCTTCTCCTTCTCCTTCTCAATGAGGATCTTTATGTTTCTCTTTGCGGTGGCTCGAGACAGTGCGACATAGAGTTGACCATGAGAGAACACAGGATTAGGTAGGTACATGCCAACAATCGGAATCGTCTGGCCTTGAGCCTTGTTAATCGTCATAGCAAAGCTAAGCCTTATAGGAAATTGCTTCCTCTTGAACTTGAATGGAAACATGTCGTTGTCAGACGGGCATAGGGGTATTCGAGGAAGGAATACCCTCCTACCTGCGTGTTGTCCGATCACGATTTCTGCGTCGATGGCGTTCCTCTCGAAACCTCGCACCACAAGCCTCGTCCCGTTACACAGACCATTAGCCGGATCAATGTTCCTCAGAAGTATGACGGGGCAGTTGAGCTTCAGTTTGAGTGCATGCGGAGGCAGACCGTTGGGAGTCAATCCATTTAGGAACTCGGGAGCGTAGTAGCCATACGGGTCGTCTTCTGCACTGTCAAAGCTATGGTAGATTACTTCTTCTCCCCGAAAACGCTCTACCATGCGTATGTTTATCTTGTCGACGTTGTCGTTCGTGGTGGAGAGGATTGCGCGTGAAGTCATGTAATTTGGATCGGACATGTTGTCATCTAGTCTGGGAAACACATGGTCAATCAGCTTCTCCAGGTCATCACCCTCGCCTGTAGACGGCACACAAATATCTTCAGGGAGTCGTATGTTTCCTTGATCGTCAACTTCCTAAGTGCCATTGCCTACCCTTAGCAAGTAATCCGCAAACCAGGTGTCATTATGAGCCCTCATGTTGGTGACGAGCCTTAGCTGGCGCATACCCTTCCAGAGGTGTGAACTTCGAAGGGTTGCATCGATTATCTGACCCCGGGACCCCCTCCTGACGACCGGAAGCACCTGCCTGAAGTCCCCGCCAAACACAACAGTTTTTCCTCCAAAGGGTCGGTCCCGTCTTCCCATGATGTCGCGCATGCTGTTGTCAAGTGCCTCGACCGCCTGTCGCTTAGTCATGGTGGCCTCGTCCCATAGTATCAATGAGGCCATCCTCAGTAGCTTGGCGGTACCACTCTGTTTCGTGAAGGTGCATGAGGCGCCATCGTCGCAGCTCAATGGGATCTTGAACCTCGAGTGGGCAGTCCTGCCTCCAGGCATGATAGAAGCGGCGACGCCTGACGTCGCGGTAGCGATAGCGATGTTTCCCTCGCTTCGAACCTTGGCGAGCAGCGCCCTGTACAGGAAGGTCTTCCCTGTACCTCCCGGTCCATCAACAAAGAACACACCCCCATCAGCGCGTTCAACAGAAGCTAGTATCTCGTCGTATGCAACCCTCTGCTCCAAGTTTAGCGACGAAGCCAATTTAGTGTCGTTGATGTCAAAATCGACGTTGGATTCCTCGATCACTTCTCTGGCCTCTCCCTCGGTTGGGTCGAATGCATCGTCAATGCATGGAAGAGAGAAATCAGCTATGTCTTTGCCCATGGACTGCAACATACCCCTAATGTCAAGCAACACCATCTGTTCCACCTCAATCGGGCACGTGTGTGATCGCCGATAGTCATCAGACATAGGCTCGAAGTGCCTATCCGATAAACCACGCACGTCGCCTGGCTCACAGTGCACCAAAATTGTTGCGAAGAGCCTCCTGAGCGAACATGGCATCGCCCACTGCTCTGCCTCAGTAAGACAGTCGTCGAGCGTGTTATCTGCCTCGATGAGTCCCAACCTTTCGGCAGCCTCTCTAAAGCTCCCGCATAGCCTACCGTCCACGGTGAGCAGGTCCTCATAGGATGTCTTGCCAGCAACATGGTTTAGCAGCACACGCAGATAGTATCGCTCCCCCTCGGCAGGATTGGCAGACACAATTCGACCTATCTGATAACGCTCCACCCGCTCTTTCCAATACTTCTTACCCTTCTGCCATGTAAACCTTCCAGGAAAATCCTTGTACAATATATTCCTAGCCCACGGGTGGTTTTGGTTAGCTTTGAAATACTCTGTCAACATGGATTTGGAAGCTTTCTCAGAGGCGACTACGTCGGCCAAGTCAGCTTGCTCATTGAATGCCACCCTGTGCATATTCGGGAGATGAAGAGGCAACTGTAGGACAGACGGGTCATTGGCACACAAGGGGAAGCCAAATATCCTCCACATCGCCTCTGGAGGAGTAACCCACCTCGCGTCTACGTATCTTTTGATCTCATCAATGTTACCATCAGAGTCAGGCTGGTCGATGCTGAAAGAAGCCCTATCATGGCCCTTGTATATGTACTTGTAAAGGTATTTGACGGCCTTTATGCTGGAGCAAACCTCAACGTTTATGTGGCAATTGAACATCTGTAGCAGGTAAGGGTTATACGGCACAACCCATCTGTTGTCCAACATTTTACCCCGGACCTTAGCCTGCCGACCATTATCTCGACGACGATAAACAGGGTATGAGTCCTTGCCCTATGCCGTGTTTTCATTGAACGACCGCGGGTATCTGCACTTGCACTCGTTCTGTTGCATGCAAACATTTTTGGGGTTGAGAGCACCGCATGGTCCATGCATCATATGTTTCACCACCAAGGCGTGGAGTTCAGGATACTTTTTCTTGTCTGGGAGCTCGGCAGAAATGAGTCGGTCGTACTGCTCTGGAACGACAAGCTTATAGGCAGAATCCATGATCAACAAAAAGTGTGCGTGGGGGAGGCCCCTCTTTTGGAACTCGACTACGTATACATGTGCAACAACAACACCCAGGATATTCTTCTTGAACAACATCTCTTTCATAGCCTCTAGCTTGCCATGGAACACACGAGCCACAAGATCAGGTCGGTCTTGCGCTGTCTGACCAGGAAACAACTCATTCGTTATCTCTTCCCAGTTAGGGTTGCAGGTCATGGTCAAGAAGATGTCAGGCTTCCCGTAAGTATGGACAATTGCCATGGGATCCATATGCCTCCGCTTCATGTCGCGGTCGCCACCTGGGTACGTTCCAGGTAGCACTATCCTTACTCCAACAGCGCTTGCCCGGGTCTCCCCGGATGTAATTGCATCAACAACTCCTTTATACAGGTCGGCACGGATCTTTGTTTGGTTCTTCCTGTACCATTTCAACCTACAACTCTCAATCTTGATGTACATGTCCACCCCCCATTGCTGGAGCAATCGTGCTCCACAGAGTATGGGATTGAATATCCCAGGTCGTGTCTAGAGCATGTAACAGTAGTAGTCTCTCACCGAGACGCATAACCTGCTATTCCCCTCTGCACATGGATGAGTAACGCAGACATTAGGATTCATATGAGAAGTATACAATTCATCTAAACGACAAAATATGCATAAGGCTTACCTGCATCCTCATCATCATCATCATCATCATCACCTCTACCTCTTGGTTGTTGCACAACCGGCCAAGGGATATCACGTTTAGGAAGTTTCGGGTGCCAACCGAGCTCCCCCCTTGGGTAGAAGAGTGGGTAAGAGAGAGGGTCATACGAGCCAGCCGTCACATGTATACTGTGCCTCTGGTTGTCATTCCCGCAAAGTGTAATCCTACGATCGAACCTCTTTGCTAGGTCAGTGCCCTCCACCCAAATTGCAGCGACCTCCGATGACAGAGGTCTATTATACTTCCGTTGGTCTAGTCTCTGGTCAGTGTTGAGGTCTATCCTGTAATCGTCAAGGTTGTCCCTGTGCGCACCCAAACTCCTAAACTGCTGGGAGTACGGGTTTTCCCTGAGTATGTCCACTAACTTTTTGACGACATCTTGGTCTAATTGCTCGGTGGCAGCCTTGCGATGGGTTAGGCCTGGATCGTCGTCGTAGAAGTACAACTGTAGATGATCTGGACGTGATGTTGGCCCGAAGGAATGAACGTTGCGGTAGATGGTGCCGTGCGCCCGGAACGTGTACACCCCAGACTTCATGTTTGTGTAGCTTTCATCAAGGCTGACGCCGAGGGTTGTGAAGGAGAAGTGGCCGTTGAAGAATCGTATGTTATCCCGAAAATTCCTTGAGTCCGAATCCATGCTAGACCAAAGCCTCATTAGCTCCGGGACGGGCTCCGGTTGCTTCAGCTGGATCTGCCCACTGCGACAGCAGAATCCCGGGGCCTCAGACACAAACTTCTTGGCCTTGCAGTGATCGCAATTTGCGGCGTGCTTCAGGATGTGTGTGTGGTCTGGGAGGTTTGAGTAGACATAGTCCAATGGATCATGGTCGACATAGGTATTGTGTCTTGAGTCTTCCAATTCGTCGTGCTCCACGTCACCAGGATCTGAGCCTGCAAACAATTTTTATAATTAGTGTGATATTTCAAACGGGTGCATGTTGCTCAAGTGGGTGTACATACCTTCACCAGCAAACAGGTAATACTCGTCGTCAAAGAGGCCATCAGGGTTGACATTATCATTCATGAGACGACTAAGGTAAGCGTCCATGTCGTCTGCTCAGGTGCGGAACCAATAAATGAGGGTTCAGTCTCAAGGGACGCAAGGAGAGTAAGGATGGGAGTTTTACCTTCACTTCTGATCGTGTACTCCGGCGTGCTAGATGAGGTCAGAGGCACCATGTGCTTCCACTACGGTAGGTTGTCCAGTTGAGCTCATTTTCGGAATGGAGATGGACCTGACGGTTGGGGTCATCACCCTACCTGCAAACTTTTCATTACGTCGATCGTGTAGAACATTCCTTTCACCATGCGCTACCTGCGTACATTTTTTTTGCTTCACAATTTTCTGTTGACGCTTCTTTGCCACCACACCACCCTTGCAAGCTCGCTCTCTCCTCCCAGGCGCTGCTCTGGACTCATGACTCTGCCCGTCCACTCCATTATCCGCTATTGTACCTTCGATCAGGTCGCCATCTACAGCACCATCACCGAAGGTTCTGCTTAGGTATGCACCTACAACACTATACATCATTATTTATATCTCATGAATTATTACATGATGAAAGATGATGGTTGATAGGATATGTACCATCGGTTTCGGTGTTGCGAATGTATGTGGGGGCCGCATTGACCGTAGGAGCATGATCTATTTGTTCACTGTCGAATTGTTGCGTGAGGGCTGAAAGTGTGAGAGTCGGACAATGTGTGTGAGGGTTGGACAATGTGCTACTTAGATCTGGACGTGGCATTGCGATCGATTCAGCACATGGCATGTATTTCTTTGCAGCATACTTTGCCTTTCTCTTTGCACTTGACTCCCCCCTTTCATCCTCAGTCATGGTTTTAGGGTGTTGCACGCGCCATTCTTGCAACTTCTGATTTTTTTCTTGAAGATCGATCGTTCCGTCCCCCACTTTTCTCCGATAACTTGCTCGCCTCCGCGCGTTTCTCTGCTCAGTTTGCTCGTCTGTTAAGTCACCCTTGTGTTCTTCCTCAGGCTGTTTTTCATCTAGTTGCTTGCTGGCTGCCTCCTCTTTTTTCTTTCGATAAGCAGCTCTCCTCCGAGCCTTTATTTGCTCTTTTTTCTCGTCAAGGTCCACCGAGAACGGTTGACACCCATTAGTGATATCACCGAGAGGTAGCAGGGGAATATTTTGCATATCTGCACGTAGGGTTTAGGGTCTTCATTGTCCAAGAATATTTCATGTACTACACAAACGCTTACTTTATATATATGCACGGTCAGGTTAAACAATGATGTATAGCTAAATGATCAGGAATTGTATGTTAACACAGTGGTCAACTATTGGTCAATTATTTTTATTCTCTATTCTTGGTCAATTATTCGTGGGGTTGGGGTGAGGAAACATATGTCGCCTACATTATTCACTAAGAAAGTATACATACGGTCATCATATTGCTGAAACATAAACATCCTTACCTGATATCGAAAGGGCAGTCAGATTTTCATCTTTTTGCTTGCTGGCTGCCTCCTCTTTTTTCTTTCGATAAGCAGCTCTTCTCCGAGACTTTAGTTGCTCTTTTTTATCGTCAAGGTCCACCGTGGTTGGTTGACACACATTAGTGATATCACCGAGAGGTAACCCACCCACATTCAGCATATCTGCATATGAAATTATTAAAATTATATTCTGGAATGGAGGGAGTATATATAACATCATCGCAGTGCCTTCCCATAAAGCATTCTTACCTGATATCGTAAGGGCAGACAGATTTTCCTCTTGTTGCTTGACGGTAGCCTCCTCTTTTTTCTTTCTATAAGCAGCTCGCCTCCGAGCTTTTATCAACTCTCTTTTTTTGTCAAGGTCCACAGAGGATGGTTGATCTGCATTAGTGATATCACTGTGAGGATGGCGTGGAACATTATGCGGCCTCTCTTGCCAACTGTCATGTTGCATGCTAGCTAGTTATTTTGTCAGATAACTGAGAGCTGGCAACGAATCTACATTATATAGGAATGAGATTGGAGGGTTGTCTGCATCATGTTAACATAACAATATATTGAACCGAAAACAAGGCAAAGTTGTAGGCACATGGTCTTAACCTTTCTACAACATAATACTTACCCGAAATCAGATGGGAAGGTTGATGAACATATGTCCTTTCACAATCGGCCTGTTCAAGTATCGTCCTGTCCGAGTGAGTAATATGGACTCCTACAAGTCACACGCTTGATCTATTAGAATCGGTTCTGCCCAAGTCTGTTAGGTTTGATTTATCACATAAAAAGCATAAAAGCAATCTCAGTATATATGCACAGCCTTAGTACCTGGACTACTTGGGTAATTCTTGTGAACATCGTCGGCTCCAGGTATAACTCCTTGTATAGAGTCGTCACCATTTGGCCCCTCCATCGGGCCTGCAACATCTCCTGTGATGGTGTTTGACATGCATACCAAAATATGTAGCTCAACATATACAAGGAGGTTGATATATACCTCGAGTATCATATGTGCTATCACCATCGGTCTCAAGTATCATCCGTTCGGAGGGAGTAATATGGACTCCTAGAAGTAAAGATGTTGATACATTAGAATCGGGTGTGCCCAAGTCTGTTAGGTATGATTTTTCAACTAAAAAGGATAAAAATAAACCTTA
This sequence comes from Triticum aestivum, assembly GCF_018294505.1. NCBI lineage: Eukaryota > Viridiplantae > Streptophyta > Magnoliopsida > Poales > Poaceae > Triticum > Triticum aestivum. Next base: position 84,620,040 of record NC_057799.1, read on the forward strand.
TACCTGGACTACGTGGGTAAATTTTGTCAACATCATCGGCTACGGGTATAATCACTTCGTTAGAGTCGTCAACACTTGTCCCCTCCATCGGGCCTGCAACACATATATAGTTGAACATATATATGTTTGACTTGTGTAGCACAATTTATAGGTGAACATATACCTGCAGGTACATGTGATGAAGTTGTCTGTTTCGCTGGCTTGCTGTGTGGAGTCCCCATATGTAACTACTAAAAAAAGACATGTCCAACAGATTCAGTCCATAAGGGCAGGATGTTACAGATTTATGAGTCTTGCTATATATATGAAAATAGAAAGACATGTCGAACAGACTTTGCTACTTTGCATTTTTTCTGAACTGACTCTGCTGGATACATGTTAAGAATCCAAGATGCTAAGATGTCATGTTCATCTTCCTGCAGGCTGATGAAGGCCGTCGAAGATCACAAGCGCAGCTTGCTATTGTACATGTTTAGAATCTAGAAAGGTAACATATTTGGTGGGCGTGAGGTTTCATTATGTCCCTCCAAACCTGTCAGACTTTGCTACTTTGCATTTTTTGTGAACTGACTCTGCTGGATACATGTTAAGAATCCAAGATGCTAAGATGTCATGTTCATCTTCCTGCAGGCTGATGAAGGCCGTCGAAGATCACAAGCGCAGCTTGCTATTGTACAGGTTTAGAATCTAGAAAGGTAACATATTTTCATGCGAACTTACCTATTCTTTGCTATTCACAATAATTCTTTATCTTCCCATTGCTGTGTTAATTGATTCATATGCGGTTGTGCTATTCTCACAAGTTTGGAGGGACACAATTCTACTTTGCTGATTGTTTCCGAGAATTGTTTCATTACTAATCCGAGAATTGTTTCATTACTAATGCGCTGTCGCGGGCATGTGATCCAGGTTGTTAATTCCAAATCAATTTGGAATCCAGTCAAAACTACTCTCAAGGACTGCTCTGAACCTCAAATATCGTCGGCCAAAGAATTTGTGATATGTTGATTGATGCAACTATGCTGTACTGTTTCAGTGACTGTTAAAAGTAGACAAAACAGAAGTCTGGCATTTTAGGTCACGGAAGTCTGGCATCCTTTGTACACGATCCTTTGTACACTAATATGAGGCGTTTTAGGTCACGGAAGTCTGGCATGGCTGCATCTATTTTGAACACGATCTGTACACGTAGACATAACAAAGAAAGAAAACCTGTGTGTTTATACCTGGGGTTGAAACCGTACAGCGTCGCCGATCGCACGTTCCGCGGCGCCCCGCGATCTAGAATCTGCCAGCGGCGGCGGCCCAGTCGAGTCGTTCGGCGGGCGGCGCCCCGCGATCTAGAAGCTGCCAGCGGCGGCGGCCCTGTCGAGTCGTTCGGTGACGGCGGCGCTGTGGAGTCGTTACGCGGCGGCGGCGCTGTGGAGTGCGCGGCGATCCAGACGTCGTGTGATCTGATCGGCAGCGGGGTACTGGGATGGGCGTCAGGGCGTCAGGGCGATCCTGATCGGCTCGGTGGGGGGCGATTCTGATCGGCTCGGTGGGGTTCGGTGGGTGGGCGTGGGGGTGGGGGTCATTTGATGAAAAAAACCGGTTGAAAAAAAACCAGTCGAAAAAAACCAGTCAAAAGTGGGGGGACTATTCAACCAACTCATCCATTAGGAGTAGAGATTTTGCACTAGAGTTTCTTGCAACATACCCATGCCTGTCCATGCGAAGCAAACCTATCAGTAGGAAGACGCCATGTGGTATCTGTACTGTAACATGATGACATCTTCTTCTCTTCAACTGTGATGACCAGTTTACTTTCTTTTAAAATATGACTATTGTCTTGAGCGCAAACATTTGTTGTTTTGTATCGCTACCGACCTTATGTGAAAAATTTATGCCAAACAGCGATTTCCTAAATTGGAGTACTAATCACCTAAATCATCCACAACATTGTTTCGAATACATTTGAAGACAAATGGAAAAGCATTTAAACTATTAGTGATAGACAATTTGATTATCCTTTATTCTCACTGCAACAATTCTTCATTCATTGTAGAAAGGAAAGTAGAAGTCCTACTACCATCTATTAGTGCCTCGTAGTCAGTCACAGCCCATAAGTTCTTTTGCCCTGGCCACAAGATCGGAGAGAGGCATGCTGTACTCCATGAATCCTTCATCGCCCAAGAAAAGCCTGTAGTTTTCAGCCTTTGACGGTGTTTGTTCTACCATTGACAGTGCATCTGTCATCCCGAATGCGTTGAAGCAATCTGCATAGCGAGAATTATACTCCATCAAGTGTATGACTTGCTCGAGTACCGCTCTCCTGATCCCAGGACAATGAGCACTAGGTTTCATGTTTGCTTTTAGTGTGTCGACAAGCCTCTTGGCAAATCTCTGCTTAATCTGACCAGCGTCTAGTTCTCGGGTAAAGTCTTCAGGAATAACTTTACATATCTGTGAACTAAGCCCAATCAGGATCTCTAGTTCTGCCCCATCCGCGTCCAGTATTCTTTCCAACACCTGTAATGAGATGTATCATTATCAGTTAAAAATTGACGTGTATCTCTATCTATAGTCCAGTGGTAAATGAGTGAGCAAAAAATAAAGATCAAAATTTTACTGAAACCTTGCGCACAAGAACATACAAAACATGGTAAATTTTATTATGCATCTCTAATAGTGTACTTGTTGCTCGAATTAGCAGGGCTCACCTCTCTCAAGGTATGAGATAGTTCCTTCAGGTCTGACTCTCTGAGCTCGGATCTAGCATGCAGGCACAGATTACGCAGCAGGCTTGCCGCCACATATATGTACCTTTTATCATGGATCAAGATTTTGAGTTCCTTCATGAACCATGGCTCCTTCAATATAACCAAGCAGTTTTGAGCACTTTGTATTGTCAGCATTGCCAATGCTTGCCCGGCGACCTTCCGTGACAGGTGATCATCATTGGTACTCATGGTTCCTTCTGAGTAGAGAAATGCCTGCATCAGCTTGGTGATGATCATTTGGAAGCGACCAATTTCCTGCCTTGTTTTCTCATCAACGGCAATGTTTCTGAGGATTCCCGCCACCAACTTTCTCGATATCTGGCTGCTCTTGTCGTCTCCAAGGATACCTGAGAGGTTACTCAATAGGAAGGGGTGTTTTGATATCTTGTACCGCAGTGTGATGCCGGTTTCCCCGCCAATGCTTGTGAGCCTTTGCAGCACCTTCAGTGATGATTTGAGCAGGATCTCTTGTTGTGCCTTGGTATTCATCGTGTCACTTCTGCAGATTGTGAATCTTATGATCTTCGGGACGAGGTCAGCTGCTTTGCTGATCTCCACACAGTTGTCCTGGTCAACACCAGCAAGACTTTCAATAATTGACATGGCCAGTGCCGGTAGAAGATCGTGGTCTGTCCGCAGCTGTTCCTTGGGTATTGACCAGAATTCTGAAATATGCTGCCAGCATCTGAGCACGCACGAGTTCTGTTTGTTCATGCCAACTTCTTGGGTTGATCTGCTTTCTGTTTCCAGCAGGATATCAGTGTCCCGAAGTTGACCTTGTGTTTGGAATTGGTTATCAGCCACCTCTCTGCTATCTTCTGTATTCAGAACTGGATCTTGTCTTCGTTCGTGTTCATCATCAGTGTCTAGGAGTGGGTTTCCTCTTTCCAGTCTGCGATCAGCGTCAAGAAGTGCAGATACAAGCTGCATTGTACCAGGGATAGTGCCTGCACGGAGGTTCTTTGCAAGCTCTGCAGTGACCTTTGCGGCATATAATCTGATAGCTGTATCCTTTGGACTTGTCCAATCCAACATTCTGATTATTCTGGCCATCGTCTTGGTAGAAGTGGCGAGTTTTGAAAGGAGTTGTGCCTTGGTTGGTTGACTTTGCAGAAAGTTGTGCATCATTCGTATCCCGGCGAGCTGATTCTTGGACGAATCCGAGTTCACAGAATCCATGGCAAAGGTGCTGAGGTTGATCTTCTTTGGAGCAAGCACACCCCCTTGCATGCATTTCTCTGACGCATATGCGTAATACATATTGACAGATTTCATTCCCCACTGACCTTTAAATCCACCACCGCGGATGAGGGATCTTCGAGGGATGAAAGAAAAGAACTCAAACATGCAGGCCACGGCATAGAGTATTCCTTGTACAAGCACCATCCCATAGAAGAGTTTTAGAGTTGCTCCAATGTTTTTTTGGCCATCCAAGAGTTCATCGTATGCAGGCTCACTTCCACCATGTTGTAGTAGTATAAGCCCACTTAATGCTAGAATGACCCGCACAACTGCTGCTGGAATCTGTAAGTTGCCAAATGATACGATCACTAGTGCACATACTTCAATTATGATCATCGTTGATGGTTCATGTTCATGTACATCAAACATGTACACCAGCATCCCTAGAGCAGCAATCATCCACATGTTTATAATAACTTGACGCCAAAATTCTTGTTTACTGATTATTCTGAAGCACCGATTGCCTATTGATGCTACGAGCACTGCCGCAAGTAGTACTAAGAACACTGCCCATTCAATCGTTGAGTGGCCTTTTAATATAGAGGGAGCTAGCAATAGGATTGCAAATAACGGACCCCATAGTGATACGGCACGACGCATCGGATCCCATACTCCTGGTGACACCTCAGATAATGACCGGACAAATATTGGGCTCAATAAGAGCACCATGCTAGCGATCCGATGTTTCTTCCAGATGATTTTCAGCACACCACAAAAACATGCAATTACAGTCAGTCCACTCCAGCCAAGGGGCCTAAATGCTCCTCTGGTATTAAAGAACAGTTGATAATCTAGACTGTTCTTGTCACGGGTGAACATCCTGAAATATGAATATGGTATCATGCATTAGATGAAAAGGACATACCAATTTCTATCGTTGCAGACTTGCCGAGCTGCGATGCTTGCTTTTTTTGTCGGAATATAAGCTAACATTTGATGACATGATGCAGGAAGGATGTAGGAGTAGAATTTCTAGGCTGCCAACTTACTTTAGGACATCTCTAGCTGCCCCTCTAAATTTTAGAGTAAGCAACAGAGGAGCACATTTGCTCCTCTAAAAACATGTCGTTTCCAGACGAACCCCAAAACTTAACAGAGTAAATAAAAATCGGAGGCATATGAACACAAATTTGGTGCTAATTAGGTTCAAACTAGGACATAAAACATACTTAAACGACATTCCGTACAAATTCCGAATATTTTACATAGAACTTAAAACGAAATTAAAAAAATTAGTTAAATTTTTTAAACCTAGTCCGACTCTACTGCGAACGCCTTCCACTCCCTTCTGGTCAAACCTCGGATGATTGGGTCGGGGCCGTCGTTGTCGCTATTGTCATCGCCACCTCCGCTGCTGGAGAGGTTGATGGCATCAGTCCTCCCCATCGTGTACTTCGCGTACAGCCGGCGCTCCGCTTCGACGCGCTCCTTCGGCGGAGGTCTGCCATGTATGCCTCACCGGCTCGGGAGGAAGAGGCGCCGCATCGTGGATCCGACAGCCAAGCGTGGCGGATGGGCGTCTGAAAGCGGCGGTGCCTGCCCCCTCCCCTCCCGCGATGCGCCCACGCGGCCACGCGCACCCGGGGAAGGGGGGACTCTTGTCGCCCCTCCCCTTCAACCCCCGCCTCCATCCCCTCCTCCCCGCCGCCGTCGGCGAGCGCTGTCGGGCAAAGCCTAGTGGGCGCGGCGGCGACGGGGCCCTTCTTCCTCCTCTGCGGGTAGGGCGCCGACGCGGGCGTCTTCCTCGAGTGGCGGCGCTAGGTGGCAGCGGGGTGGCCGGCTGGTGGCGGCGCGCCGGCGTCCTGGGTCCCGCACGTGGCGGGGCGGCGGCGATGCTCCCGTCTTGGGAGGTGGCGCGCGGACGGCCTTCTGTGTTGGGGATCGTAGCAGAAATTTAAAATTTTCTACGCATCACCAAGATCAATCTATGGAGTCATCTAGCAACGAGAGAGAGGAGTGCATCTACATACCCTTGTAGATCGCGAGCGGAAGCGTTCAAGTGAACGGGGTTGATGGAGTCGTACTCGTCGTGATCCAAATCACCAATGACCGAGCGCTGAACGGACGGCACCTCCGCGTTCAACACACGTACGGTTGGGGAAGACGTCTCCTCCTTCTTGATCCAGCAAGGGGGAAGGAGAGGTTGATGGAGATCCAACAGCACGACGGCGTGGTGGTGGAAGTAGCGGGGATCTCGGCAGGGCTTCGCCAAGCTCAGCGAGAGGGAGAGGTGTTACGGGAGGGAGAGGGAGGCGCCAGGGGCTGTGGTGCGGCTGCCCTCCCTCCCCCCTTTATATAGGCCCCCTGGGGGGCGCCGGCCCTGGGAGATCCCATCTCCAGGGGGGCGGCGGCCAAGGGGGTGGCTTCCCCCACAAGCCAAGTGGGGGGGCGCCCCACCCCTAGGGTTTCCAACCCTAGGCGCATGGGAGGGCCCAAGGGGGGGCGCACCAGCCCACCAGGGGCTGGTTCCCCTCCCACTTCAGCCCATGGGGCCCTCCGGGATAGGTGGCCTCACCCGGTGGACCCCCGGGACCCTTCCGGTGGTCCCGGTACAATACCGGTAACCCACGAAACTTTCCCGGTTGCCGAAACTGGACTTCCTATATATAATTCTTCACCTCCGGACCATTCCGGAACTCCTCGTGACGTCCGGGGTCTCATCCGGGACTCCGAACAACTTTCGGGTTACCGCATACTAATATCTCTACAACCCTAGCGTCACCGAACCTTAAGTGTGTAGACCCTACGGGTTCGGGAGACATGCAGACATGACCGAGACGACTCTCCGGTCAATAACCAACAGCGGGATCTGGATACCCATCTCGGCTCCCACATGTTCCACGATGATCTCATCGGATGAACCACGATGTCGAGGATTCAATCAATCCTGTATACAATTCCCTTTGTCAATCGATACGTTACTTGCCCGAGATTCGATCGTCGGTATCCCAATACCTTGTTCAATCTCGTTACCGGTAAGTCACTTTACTCGTACCGTAATGCATGATCCCGTGACCAAACACTTGGTCGCATTGAGCTCATTATGATGATGCATTACCGAGTGTGCCCAGAGATACCTCTTCGTCATACGGAGTGACAAATCCCAGTCTCGATTCGTGCCAACCCAACAGACACTTTCGGAGATACCCGTAGTGCACCTTTATAGCCACCCAGTTACGTTGTGACGTTTGGCACACCCAAAGCACTCCTACGGTATCCGGGAGTTGCACAATCTCATGGTCTAAGGAAATGATACTTGACATTGGAAAAGCTCTAGCAAACGAACTACACGATCTTTGAGCTATGCTTAGGATTGGGTCTTGTCCATCACATCATTCTCCTAATGATGTGATCCCGTTATCAATGACATCCAATGTCCCTAGTCAGGAAACCATGACTATCTGTTGATCAACGACCTAGTCAACTAGAGGCTTACTAGGGACATGTTGTGGTCTATGTATTCACACATGTATTACGATTTCCGGATAACACAATTATAGCATGAACAATAGACAATTATCATGAACAAGGAAATATAATAATAACCATTTTATTATTGCCTCTAGGGCATATTTCCAACAGTCTCCCACTTACACTAGAGTCAATAATCTAGTTACATTGTGATTAATCGAACACCCATAGAGTTCTGGTGTTGATCATGTTTTGCTCTAGGGAGAGGTTTAGTCAACGGATCTGCTACATTCAGGTCCGTATGTACTTTACAAATATCTATGTCTCCATTTTGAACACTTTCACGAATGGAGTTGAAGCGACGCTTGATATGTCTGGTCTTCCTATGAAACCTGGGCTCCTTTGCAAGGGCAATAGCTCCAGTGTTGTCACAGAAGAGAGTCATCGGGCCCGACGCATTGGGAATCACCCCTAGGTCGGTAATGAACTCCTTCATCCAGATTGCTTCTTGCGCTGCCTCTAAGGCCGCCATGTACTCCGCTTCACATGTAGATCCCGCCACGACGCTTTGCTTGCAACTGCACCAGCTTACTGCCCCTCCATTCAAAATATACACGTATCCGGTTTGTGACTTAGAGTCATCCAGATCTGTGTTGAAGCTAGCATCAACGTAACCCTTTACACGAGCTCTTCGTCACCTCCATAAACGAGAAACATATCCTTAGTCCTCTTCAGGTACTTCAGGATATTCTTGACCGCTGTCCAGTGTTCCATGCCGGGATTACTTTGGTACCTTCCTACCAAACTTACAGCAAGGTTTACATCAGGTCTGGTACACAGCATGGCATACATAATAGACCCTATGGCCGAGGCATAGGGGATGACACTCATCTTTTCTCTATCTTCTGCCGTGGTCGGGCTTTGAGCCGTGCTCAATTGCACACCTTGCAATACAGGCAAGAACCCCTTCTTGGACTGATCCATATTGAACTTCTTCAATATCTTGTCAAGGTACGTACTCTGTGAAAGACCAATGAGGCGTCTTGATCTATCTCTATAGATCTTGATGCCTAATATATAAGCAGCTTCTCCAAGGTCCTTCATTGAAAAACACTTATTCAAATAGGCCTTTATACTTTCCAAGAATTCTATATCATTTCCCATCAATAGTATGTCATCCACATATAATAAGAGAAATGCTACAGAGCTCCCACTCACTTTCTTGTAAACACAGGCTTCTCCATAAGTCTGTGTAAACCCAAACGCTTTGATCATCTCATCAAAGCGAATGTTCCAACTCCGAGATGCTTGCACCAGCCCATAGATGGAGCACTGGAGCTTGCATACCTTGTTAGCATTCTTAGGATCGACAAAACCTTCCGGCTGCATCATATACAATTCTTCCTTAAGAAAGCCGTTAAGGAATGCCGTTTTGACGTCCATTTGCCATATCTCATAATCATAGAATGCGGCAATTGCTAACATGATTCGGACGGACTTCAGCTTCGCTACGGGTGAGAAAGTCTCATCGTAGTCAACCCCTTGAACTTGTCGATAACCCTTAGCGACAAGTCGAGCCTTATAGATGGTCACGTTACCATCCGCGTCTGTCTTCTTCTTAAAGATCCATTTATTTTCTATGGCTCGCCGATCATCGGGCAAGTCAGTCAAAGTCCATACTTCATTTTCATACATGGATCCTATCTCGGATTGCATGGCTTCAAGCCATTTGTTGGAATCCGGGCCCGCCATCACTTCTTCATAGTTCGAAGGTTCACCCTTGTCTAACAACATGATTTCCATGACAGGGTTGCCGTACCACTCTGGTGCGGAACGTGTCCTTGTGGACCTACGAAGTTCAGCAGTAACTTGATCTGAAGCTTCATGATCATCATCATTAACTTCCTCCCCAGTCGGTGCAGGCACCACAGGAACATCTTCCCGCGCTGTGCTACTTTCCGGTTCGGAAGGGGTGACTATCACCTCATCAAGTTCCACTTTCCTCCCACTCATTTCTTTCGAGAGAAACTCTTTCTCCAGAAAGGACCCGTTCTTGGCAACAAAGATCTTGCCTTCGGATCTGAGGTAGAAGGTATACCCAACGGTTTCCTTAGGGTATCCTATGAAGACGCATTTCTCCGACTTGGGTTCGAGCTTTTCAGGTTGAAGTTTCTTGACATAAGCATCGCATCCCCAAACTTTTAGAAACGACAGCTTAGGTTTCTTCCCAAACCATAATTCATACGGTGTCGTCTCAACGGATTTCGACGGAGCCCTATTTAAAGTGAATGCGGCAGTCTCTAAAGCATAGCCCCGGAATGATAGCGGTAGATCAGTAAGAGACATCATAGATCGCACCATATCCAATAGAGTGCGATTACGACGTTCGGACACACCATTTCTCTGAGGTGTTCCAGGCGGCGTGAGTTGTGAAACGATTCCACATTTCCTTAAGTGCGTACCAAATTCGTGACTTAAATATTCTCCCCCACGATCTGATCGTAAGAACTTTATCTTTCGGTCACGTTGATTCTCCACCTCATTCTGAAATTCCTTAAACTTTTCAAAGGTCTCAGACTTGTTGAAAGAACATGCGGTGCCCCCATGTTTGGTTTTGGTAATTGATGACAATCTCTATGGACTAATGGTTGCCTTGAGTTATATTTGAAGGATTTGTCCATAGGCTTTTCTTGAAGTCCATGTGTTGGTTTCAAGGAGTTTATGTGGTGACCAAGGTGTTGTTAAGGAATTATCCAAAGATTGGTCATGTGAGAGTAGAGCTTATTGCAAGCATGTCTTGAAGAAGAAGATTGTGTGATCATTCATGTTTACCTTCAAGACATCATCCAAATGAAGAGAGTTGGAAAGAGTCAAGGTTGATCAAGACTAAGTCAAGAGTGAATCAAGTTGATCAACACACAAAGCGCACAAGATGTACCGAGAGGGATCAAGCGATCCCATGGTGTGGTAAGCATTGTCGATTACGCTTTGTGTACTAACCCATGATCTTTGTGAGAGTTCTTTGTGGGGTTAGGTTGCGGTGTGCAAGTTCAAGTGAAGCATCATGAAGAGATCAAATGCTTGAAGCTTGCCGTCCATTGTGGCGACAATGGACTTGTGAAGATGTTGCGGTGCGCAAGTTCAAGTGAAGCATCATGAAGAGATCAAATGCTTGAAGCTTGCCGTCCATTGTGGTGACAATGGACTTGTGAAGATGTGCGGAAGAGTGGCTCACCCATAGTGGAGTATGGGGGAGCAATCAACTAGTCTTCATCGAGCCAACACAACCAAGAAAGGTGGTCCAACTTGAGGAAGTCAAGATCGTCATCATCTAGCTCAAGTGGACCATGTGTAAGGAAAAGGTTTGCTCTTGATAGGTTTTCTATGTTACCGGTCTCATGATGGTAGTTGGGAGACCGGGTTATAGGATCGATTGCCGTACTATCAAGGGGGGCTCTCGATGAGTAGCTTGATCGTATCGTTCATAGAGAGCTCAAACCATTGCATCCTTGCATCATCTTTGTTGGTTCTTGTTTGGTTCTTCTCTTTGTGAGTTTTGGAGCTTATGGTCATCTTGATGACAAGCTCGAGTTCATCGAAAACGGAGTTCACTCGCATCTTCTATGATGTTTTCGATGTTGGAGGTTATGCCGGTTCTTCTCGGTTGGAGGTTTCACTCCTCTATTTTTTTGGCATACCTCCCCTGCCTCTTCTTACTATAAGCTTGAGTCGCTGTTTTGATGCTACTCGTCTTTCTCAATCCAACAAGCTTGAGTTTGCTCAATTCGGAGCTCATATGCAGAAGTTATGGCAGTTTTGGCTTCCTAGCGGTAGTACCGCGGCCAGAGCGGCAGTACCGCTTATCGCCCCAAGCGGTAGTACCGCTGTCCAAAGCGGTAGTACCGCCTATGGCCATAAGCGGTAGTACGGCTACGGTTCCGCGCTGGTACCGCCTCGATTTTGGGTCTTGCATTTTTCGTGTCGAGTTTTGCAGTAGTTGCACGGCAGTAAGGCACGGCAGTTCCACCTATAAGTGGTAGTACCGCCCTAATGGGCGGTAGTACCGCCTATAAGCGGTAGTACCGCTCCGGTCGGGCGGTAGTACCGCTACTGCATTTTTGGTCCCGTGTTCTGCTCCTCCGGCGGTAGTACCGCTGGGGTGCGCGGTAGTACCGCTTATAAGCGGTACTACCGCCCCAAGGTTCATGTTTGGTTGCTCCTTTTCCCTGCTTCTTCCGCCAGAGCGGTAGTACCGCTCGTGGAGCGGTAGTACCGCTCGTGTGCGGGCTGAGCACATAACGGTTGGATTTTCCCCTTCTATAAAAGGGGGTCTTCTTCCCCATTGAACCTTATCTCTTGAGCTCGTGTTCTTCCCCCATTGTTGTCCTTCTTCGAGCTTGCTAACTCTCAATCCCTCCATGGATTCTTGCTAGTTTTTGAGGGAAAAGAGAGAGGAGATCTAGATCCACATTTCCACCAATCACTTTCTCCTCTATGTGAGGGGAACCCCTTGGATCTAGATCTTGGAGTTCTTGGTGTTCTCCTTCTTGTTCTTCCTCTCATTTTCTTCCCTAGCATTAGTTGCTTCGGTGGGATTTGAGAGAGAAGGACTTGGGCACTCCGTGTGCCCTTGCCATTGCATTTGGTGCATCGGTTTGAGTTCTCCACGGTGATACGTGGAAGTTACAAGTTGAGAAGCTTATTACTCTTGGGTGCTTGGTGCCCTTGAGCTTGTTCCTCTTGGGTGCTTGGGCACCCTAGACGGTTGGTGGTGTTCGGAGCTCAATCATTGTGGTGTAAAGCTTCGGGCAAGCGTTGGGTCTCCAATTAGGTTGTGGAGATCGCCCCGAGCAATTTGACGGGTACCGGTGACCGCCCCCAAGGGTTGCCAAAGTGTACGGGTTCGGTGACCGCCCCCAAGGGTTGCCATTTGTACGGGTTCGGTGACCGCCCTCAAGGGTCCCTTAGTGGAATCACGGCATCTTGCATTGTGCGAGGGCGTGAGGAGATTACGGTGGCCCTAGTGGCTTCTTGGGGAGCATTGTGCCTCCACACCGCTCCAAACGGAGATTAGCATCCGCAAGGGTGTGAACTTCGGGATACATCATCGTCTCCACGTGCCTCGGTTATCTCTTAACCGAACCCTTTACTTACGCACTTTACTTTGTGATAGCCATATTGTTTCTTGTCATATATCTTGCTATCACTTAGTTGTTTATCTTGCTTAGCATAAGTTGTTGGTGCACATAGGTGAGCCTAGTTGTTGTAGGTTTTGTGCTTGTCAAATTAACCGCTAGGTTTATTCCGCATTTGTTCAAGCCTAAACCGTAATTATTTTAAAGCGCCTATTCACCCCCCCCTCTAGGCGACATCCACGATCTTTCACTTGTGTTTCATTAGGAAGACATACCCATATCTACTCAAGTCATCAGTGAGAGTGAGAACATAACGATAGCCTCCGCGAGCCTCAACACTCATTGGACCGCACACATCGGTATGTATGATTTCCAATAAGTTGGTTGCTCGCTCCATTGTTCCGGAGAACGGAGTCTTGGTCATCTTACCCATGAGGCATGGTTCGCATGTGTCAAATGATCATAATCAAGATACTCTAAAAGTCCATCTGCATGGAGCTTCTTCATGCGCTTGACACCAATGTGACCAAGGCGGCAGTGCCACAAGTATGTGGGACTATCGTTATCAACTTTACATCTTTTGGTATTCACACTATGAATATGTGTAACATCACGTTCGAGATTCATTAAGAATAAACCATTGACCAGCGGAGCATGACCATAAGACATATCTCTCATATAAATAGAACAACCATTATTCTCGGATTTAAATGAGTAGCCATCTCGTATTAAACGAGATCCAGATACAATGTTCATGCTCAAAGCTGGCACTAAATAACAATTATTGAGGTTTAAAACTAATCCCGTAGGTAAATGTAGAGGTAGCGTGCCGACGGCGATCACATCGACCTTGGAACCATTCCCGACGCGCATCGTCACCTCGTCCTTCGCCAGTCTCCGTTTATTCCGCGGCTCCTGTTTTGAGTTACAAATATGAGCAACCGCACCGGTATCAAATACCCGGGAGCTACTACGAGTATTGGTAAGGTACACATCAATTACATGTATATCACATATACCTTTGGTGTTGCCGGCCTTCTTGTCCGCTAAGTATTTGGGGCAGTTCCGCTTCCAGTGACCACTTCTCTTGCAATAAAAGCACTCAGTCTCAGGCTTGGGTCCATTCTTTGGCTTCTTCCCGGCAACTGGCTTACCGGGCGCGGCAACTCCCTTGCCGTCCTTCTTGAAGTTCTTCTTACCCTTGCCTTTCTTGAACTTTGTGGTTTTATTCACCATCAACACTTGATGTTCCCTTTTGATCTCCACCTCCGCTGATTTCAGCATTGAATATACCTCAGGAATGGTCTTTTCCATCCCCTGCATATTGAAGTTCATCACAAAGCTCTTGTAGCTTGGTGGAAGCGACTGAAGGATTCTGTCAATGACCGCGTCATCCGGGAGATTAACTCCCGGCTGAGTCAAGCGGTTGTGCAACCCAGACATTTTGAGTATGTGCTCACTGACAGAACTGTTTTCCTCCATCTTACAACTGAATAACTTGTCGGAGACTTCATATCTCTCGACCCGGGCATGAGCTTGGAAAACCATTTTCAGCTCCTTGAACATCTCATATGCTCCGTGTTGCTCAAAACGCTTTTGGAGCCCCGGTTCTAAGCTGTAAAGCATGCCGCACTAAACGAGGGAGTAATCATCAGCACGTGACTGCCAAGCGTTCATAACGTCTTGGTTTTCTGGGATGGGTGCTTCACCTAGCGGTGCTTCTAGGACATAATCTTTCTTGGCAGCTATGAGGATGATCCTCAGGTTCCGGACCCAGTCCGTATAGTTGCTGCCATCATCTTTCAGCTTGGTTTTCTCTAGGAACGCGTTGAAGTTGAGGGCAACGTGGGCCATTTGATCTACAAGACATATTGTAAAGATTTTAGACTAAGTTCATGATAATTAAGTTCATCTAATCAAATTATTCAATGAACTCCCACTCAGATAGACATCCCTCTAGTCATCTAAGTGAAACATGATCCGAGTCAACTAGGCCGTGTCCGATCATCACGTGAGACGGACTAGTCAACATCGGTGAACATCCTCATGTTGATCGTATCTTCTATACGACTCACGCTCGACCTTTCGGTCTTCTGTGTTCCGAGGCCATGTCTGTACATGCTAGGCTCGTCAAGTCAACCTAAGTGTATTGCGTGTGTAAGTCTGGCTTACACCCGTTGAATTCGAACGTTAGAATCTATCACACCCGATCATCACGTGGTGCTTCGAAACAACGAACCTTCGCAACGGTGCACAGTTAGGGGGAACACTTTCTTGAAATTATTGCGAGGGATCATCTTATTTAAGCTATCGTCGTTCTAAGCAAATAAGATGTAAAACATGATAAACATCACATGCAATCAAATAGTGACATGATATGGCCAATATCATTTTGCTCCTTTGATCTCCATCTTCGGGGCGCCATGATCATCTTCGTCACCGGCATGACACCATGATCTCCATCATCGTGTCTTCATGAAGTTGTCACGCCAACGATTACTTCTACTTCTATGGCTAACGTGTTTAGCAATAAAGTAAAGTAATTTACATGGCGTTATTCAATGACACGCAGGTCATACAAAAAATAAAGACAACTCCTATGGCTCCTGCCGGTTGTCATACTCATCGACATGCAAGTCGTGATTCCTATTACAAGAACATGATCAATCTCATACATCACATATATCTCATTCATCACATCCTTTTGGCCATATCACATCATAAGGCACATGCTGCAAAAACAAGTTAGACGTCCTCTAATTGTTGTTGCATGTTTTTACGTGGTTTCTATAGGTTTCTAGCAAGAACGTTTCTTACCTACGTAAAACCACAACGTGATATGCCAATTTCTATTTACCCTTCATAAGGACCCTTTTCATCGAATCCGTTCCGACTAAAGTGGGAGAGACAGACACCCGCTAGCCACCTTATGCAACTAGCACTACTGGAATCAGCTAATTTGCCATCTGCCAGCTCTTTGCCGTCTGCTAGCTGACGGCAAAGAAGCTCTTTGCCATCAGCTACCCAGAAGCTGACGGCAAAGAAGTGGCAGACGGCAAAGAAGCTCTTTGCCATCTGCGGGCTCTTTGCCGTCCGCCAGCGGACGGCAAAGATTCTTTGCCGTCAGCTGGCGGACGGCAAAGAGAGAGGTGGTCCCCACCCCCCGCCCGTTTGGGGAAAACTTAACGCCCCACCTCTTTGCCGTCTGCCAGCGGACGGCAAAGAGGCAAAAGGGCGGACGGCAAATAGTGGCGGACGGCAAAGAGGAGACTACCTAACGGCCCGTACCCCCCCCCGCCCGTTACTCTCTGTTCTCTCCCTCTCTCTCCTCGCCGACGCGCACTACATCCCACCACACATCCCACCCCACATCCCACCCCGCCGCCGCCGCCCCCAGCACTCGCCGCCGCCCGGCGCCCCGGCCCCACCGCCACGGGGCCCCGCCGCCCCGTCGCCCTCCTCCACCGCCCCGGGGCCCCGCCGCCCCGTCGCCCCCCCCCCGCCGCCCCGTCGCCCCGGCCCCCCGCCGGCCACCTCCTCCACCGCCCCGCCCCCCTCCTCCACCGGCGACCTCCTCCACCGGCCCTGCCTCAGGTGAGCTCTACCCCTTTTTTCCTTTTTTCTGTTTTTTTAGTTTTAGGTTTAGTTTTAGTTTAGTTTTAGGGCCGCAAACAACACACTAAAAAAAGTTCGTACATAAAGTAGTTCGTACATAATAAATAGTAAAAAACTACTCGGCGTTGCTATCTAGGTCAATCACGGCCGGGCCGTTGCCGCCGTCATCGTCGCTGCTGGACCGGTTCGCGACGTCGTCCCAGTCCACCGGGACGTCGTCCGAATCCTCTTCCTCCTCCGCCGCCGGCGCCTGCTGCCACTCCTGCTGCCACTCCGGCGGCACCTGCTGCCACTCCGGCGGCGCCATCGCCGCCTGCTGCGCCGCCATCGCCGCCTGCAGCGCCGCCTCCTCCTGGACCTCCAGCGCCGCCTGCTGCGCCGCCTCCTCCTGGGCCTCCAGCGCCGCCGCCGCGGCGGCCTCCTCCGCTGACTGCGCCAGGATCGCGAGGAGCCCGGGCGTGTCCTCCGGGTCGCCGTCCTGCTGGAGCGCCGCCTGCTCCGGCGGGATCACAACCTCGGCCGGGGCTGCTGGGGCGGGGGTGGGAGCGGGTGCCCTGCGCGGCTGGGAGGGCCCGGCTCCACGGGAGAGATCACCGACAGGGAGCCCTCGGGCGGCGCGCTTGAAGGCGCCGATGACGTCGTCGAACCGCTTGCCCTTCCAAAAATGGCGGCGGCCCTTCCGGTTGTAGCGTCCCCCGGGGTGCGCGCGAAGCTCTGCCGGCGTCGCCGGTGCGCCCTGCGTGGGGAATCCGTCCGCGGAGATCCTCCACGGCCGCGGCAGCTTCGCCGCCGGCGGCACGTAGAGGCCGAACCGAGCGAGGTCCTCCGTCTGCCCCAACGTGAGGCTCGACGGCCAGTGGCCGCCCGATGCCGCGCCGTCGGAGTCCGAGTCGCTGGACGCCATCCCGCGAAGAGAACGCCGGTGTGAAGAGGGAGAGGCGGGGGGCGGGGCGGTGGAGGAGGTGGCCGGTGTGACCAAACTCGCCGCGCAGGGCGGGTTTTATAGCGCCGGGCGGATTTAATGCGGCACGGAGGCGCCGGGCCGCGGAAGACGAGACGGCCGCGCGGAAGACGAGAGGGCGGCGGGCGGAAGACGAGATGGCCGCGCGGAAGACGAGAGGGCGGCGCGCGAAAGACGAGAGGGCGGCGTGCGGAAGACGAGATGGCGGCGTTGACCGCGAGGCATCGGGGCACGCGGGGCAGGCGAGGCGGCAGCCGGCAGCGCGGCAGCGGGAAGCGGGGGGCAGGAGGCGTCGGGGCACGCGGGGCAGGCGAGGCGGCAGCGGGCAGGGGGGCAGGCGGCAGCGCCTCAGCGGGGGCGGCCGACGCGGCGGCCGAGGCGGAAGTGGCGCCGCAGGCCCAGGCGGAAGCGGGGGCGGCCGATGCGGCGGGCGAGGCGGAAGCGGGCGAGGCGGAAGCGGACGGCAAAGGCACTAGAAAGTTTGCCGTCCGCGGCGGACGGCAAAGGCCTGCCATTAGCCACTTAACGGACTGAGAGCACAATTATTGCCATCTGCTCTCGTTGCCGTCCGCGGCAGACGGCAAAGGTCCTTTGCCGTCAGCCGCCAGGAAGCAGACGGCAAAGCAGCTGTTTACCGTAGCCTACTTTGCCGGAGCCTTTTGCCGTCCGCGGCTGACGGCAAAGGCCTTTGCCGTCCGCCGTTCATGCCTTTGCCGTCCGCCGTGGCAGACGGCAAAATAGCTGATTCCTGTAGTGTAGTGCATGTCAGTTGGTGGAACCTGTCTCACGTAAGCGTACGTGTAATGTCGGTCCGGGCCGCTTCATCCCACAATGCCGCCGAAACAAGCTAAGACTAGTAGTGGCAAGAAAATTGACAACATCTACGCCCACAACAAATTTGTGTTCTACTCGTGCATAGAAACTACGCATAGGCCTGGCTCATGATGCCACTGTTGGGGATCGTAGCAGAAATTTAAAATTTTCTATGCATCACCAAGATCAATCTATGGAGTCATCTAGCAACGAGAGAGAGTAGTGCATCTACATACCCTTGTAGATCGCGAGCGGAAGCGTTCAAGTGAACGGGGTTGATGGAGTCGTACTCGTCGTGATCCAAATCACCAATGACCGAGCGCCAAACGGACGGCACCTCCGCGTTCACCACACGTACGGTTGGGGAAGACGTCTCCTCCTTCTTGATCCAGCAAGGGGGAAGGAGAGGTTGATGGAGATCCAGCAGCACGACGGCGTGGTGGTGGAAGTAGCGGGGATCTCGGCAGGCTTCGCCAAGCTCAGCGAGAGGGAGAGGCGTTACGGGAGGGAGAGGGAGGCGCCAGGAGCTGTGGTGCGGCTGCCCTCCCTCCCCCCTTTATATAGGCCCCCTGGGGGGGCGCCGGCCCTGGGAGATCCCATCTCCAGGGGGCGGCGGCCAAGGGGGTGGCTTCCCCCCAAGCCAAGTGGGGGGGCGCCCCCACCCCTAGGGTTTCCAACCCTAGGCGCATGGGAGGGCCCAAGGGGGGGCGCACCAGCCCACCAGGGGCTGGTTCCCCTCCCACTTCAGCCCATGGGGCCCTCCGGGATAGGCGGCCCCACTTGGTGGACCCCCGGGACCCTTCCGGTGGTCCCGGTACAATACCGGTAACCCCCGAAACTTTCCCGGTGGCCGAAACTGGACTTCCTATATATAATTCTTCACCTCCGGACCATTCCGGAACTCCTCGTGACATCCGGGATCTCATCCGGGACTCCGAACAACTTTCGGGTTACCGCATACTAATATCTCTACAACCCTAGCGTCACCGAACCTTAAGTGTGTAGACCCTACGGATTCGGGAGACATGCAGACATGACCGAGACGACTCACCGGTCAATAACCAACAGTGGGATCTGGATACCCATCTCGGCTCCCACATGTTCCATGATGATCTTATCGGATGAACCACGATGTCGAGGATTCAATCAATCCCGTATACAATTCCCTTTGTCAATCGGTACGTTACTTGCCCGAGATTCGATCGTCGGTATCCCAATACCTTGTTCAATCTCGTTACCGGTAAGTCACTTTACTCGTACCGTAATGCATGATCCCGTGACCAAACACTTGGTCACATTGAGCTCATTATGATGATGCATTACCGAGTGGGCCCAGAGATACCTCTCCGTCATACGGAGTGACAAATCCCAGTCTCGATTCGTGCCAACCCAACAGACACTTTCGGAGATACCCGTAGTGCACCTTTATAGCCACCCAGTTACGTTGTGACGTTTGGCACACCCAAAGCACTCCTACGGTATCCGGGAGTTGCACAATCTCATGGTCTAAGGAAATGATACTTGACATTGGAAAAGCTCTAGCAAACGAACTACACGATCTTTGAGCTATGCTTATGATTGGGTCTTGTCCATCACATCATTCTCCTAATGATGTGATCCCGTTATCAATGACATCCAATGTCCATAGTCAGGAAACCATGACTATCTATTGATCAACGAGCTAGTCAACTAGAGGCTTACTAGGGACATGTTGTGGTCTATGTATTCACACATGTATTACGATTTCCGGATAAGACAATTATAGCATGAACAATAGACAATTATCATGAACAAGGAAATATAATAATAACCATTTTATTATTGCCTCTAGGGCATATTTCCAACATTCTGCTGGATCCGGCCGGATCTGGCGATGGGGGTCGGCCGGCGGCGCGTGGCGTCGGTTGGTCCGTCCCCGGCGGCTCCGGCGCTTGGAGCTCGTCGTGCGACGCGGATAGGGCAGCGGCCTGGTGTGGCCGTTGCTCCGGCCGTGGGCGGCGTGGTGGGGAGGTTCAGAGCATGGTGGTGGCCTTCCGGTGTCATGACGGCTTCACAGTGGCTCGACAGATCTGCCTGCGGCGTTGGCCGGCTTCTCCGACGTCGGCTAGTCTGCGATCGAAACATTTCAGCCTTCGCCCCATCTCCTCTTCGCCCGGGTGCTACTTCCTTCGAAGGTATGACCCTCTCCCAGCTGCGGTCCATCGCTCGTCTCACACCCGGTGCAGCAGGACCGAGCTCGTCTCATGCACGGTGCAGCAGGACTGACCTCGTCCCCCTCACGGTGCTGCAGGACTGAGTTCGTCTCGCGCTCGGGGTTGCAG
The DNA here is from genome assembly GCF_018294505.1 of Triticum aestivum. NCBI lineage: Eukaryota > Viridiplantae > Streptophyta > Magnoliopsida > Poales > Poaceae > Triticum > Triticum aestivum. The sequence continues at coordinate 84,640,300 of NC_057799.1, forward strand.
GATGGGTCGATGGATGCCAGTGATGGCCGACCTATTGGGTCTCGACACTGGATCATCTCGAGGTAGTAACTCAATAGCCCTAGGTCATCCATCTTGAAAAGCTTCTTCATTTGCAGCTTGAACTTTGCAATCACCTCTTCATCTGCTCAAGTTATCAATTGGTCATCGTCGTACATGCCAACTAGTAGACGATACCTTCCTTGACCTCTTGTACATCACATGCTTTAGTGGGCCTCTCTCAAATCCAAGAGAAATCATCGTCTGATCAAGTTTGATGTTCCACGCCCGAGAGCCTTGTCGTAGCCTGTACAAGACTTTGTGTAGCTTCAATACCTTATGTTCCTCTCCCTCTTTGATGAATCCCGGTGACTGATTCACATACACATCTCCTTCTAACTCGTCATTCCAAAACACGGATTTTACATCCATGTGGTGTATCTTCCATGATTCCTGAACCGCGAGAGCGATGAGTAATATCACCGTTTCCATCCTTGCAATGGGAACAAACACTTCTTCGAAGTCCACATTTTCCTCTTGCGCGTACTCTTTGGCTAGTAGCCTCGCTTTGTGCTTCATGGACCCTTCGACAACTTTCTTGATTTTAAATTCCCACTTGAGATCCATGACTTTTTCATTGTTGGGAAGATCCACAAGCTCCCATGCATTGTGATCGTCGATCGACCTCAACTCCTCTTCCATAGCATGACGCCAACACTCATCCGTGTTCGCATCCTCAAAATCCGCCGGTTCCTCGGCGCTTGCTAGATACCGCCACTCACTCCTTTTCATCTTATTGGGTCAATCGTCCGAAGAGTGTTCTCCAGATGTATGTCGAACACCGGTCCGAGATGCATAGGTGTAGATGGTGGCGTCCTTTTCTCCTGTGCTTTCGGAGACGATGCAGGTGCCAACATGGCTGCCTTTCCTGCGTACAAGCATGCACACGACGGGGCTCCTAATGCATGCTCATCCTTAGCGCGTGGGCATGCATGAGGGGTCTCGTAGCCTGCTTAGGCGGTTGCTGCCTTTCCTGCGTACAAGCCAATGAGCCAAGCCCATCACCTCCAGGCATGCCTCCGCATGAAACTCCTTCCGCGCTGCTGCTTTCTGTTTCTGAGTTGCATCCCACCCCGCTTGCTAGGTTGCAGCAACTGCTGCCTTTGGACTTCCCTGGTTGTCCGTTCACTGAGCCATGGAGTGCCACGGCTTGGCCACCAATTTCATGTGTTTGTACCATAGCTGCACTTGTACTTGATGCACCAGCCCCAACAGTCACGACACCCATGTCTATGTTTTCTCTTGCAACATGTGTCTCTGTCTTTGCACCAGTACTAGCACCAGCTTTTATTTCTTCGTGAACTTCCGGCGTCACGTACGTCTTTATTTTTTCTGAACGCGTCGTACGAAGACTGCTTCTTTATAGCCGAGCACACGCGGCAATTGCTGCATCCGCTCCGACCAAGTTAGCACTTATGCCTGTAACATCGACGTAAGCTTCGGAATCACCCCCATGTCCATAGCGTCGACATGAGTTTTCGAACCATGATCTTGACAGTGAACTTTTTCTTCACGGAGCACGGCAATTTCTTTAGCCGACGCTTGAAGAACTGGATTCACCTTCTCCACGAGTTCGCACATCAACACATGTCACTTTCATCACCTTCCTGGGCCATGAGCGCCTTCTCCTTCAGGGGATTCTTGCACTCCGATTTGAAGTGCCCGAACAAATTACAGTTGTGGCGGCGGATCTTTCTCTTGTCGAACTTTTTCTTCTTTGGCTTCTCCGACTGTTCGTCGGTGTCCTTTGCGGGATGGTACCTTCCGCCGCTACCAGTCGCTTTGTCAAAATTGTTCTCCTTGAAAACCATTGCCTGCCACTGAGTAGGTGTTAGCATCAGGTACTCATCCTGTTTTGCATCACCGTAACTCAGCTTCATCCGCTCGTCATGGGCCTTGAAGCGACCAACCAGATCATCCAAAGTGAGAGTCTTGAGATCAACGCATTGCTCGATCGCAGACACAATCGGCATGTAGCGCGGTGGAGCGGCACGTAGGAAACGCCTGACCACGGAGATGTCCTCCAACTTCTCTCCTACATCGCGAATCCCGTTTACCATCGAGGCAACCCTCGCTGCGAAGGTGTCCACCGTCTCATCTTCTCACATCCTCAGATTCTCGTAATTTTTCAGCAAAGTTTGCAAGTTCGCCTCGCGTACACGCGAGTGCCCTAGATGCAACGTCTTGAGCGTGCCCCATCCTTCCTTCGCTGATTTCTTCGAGATTAGATGCTGCTGCACGTCCACCGGCATCACCGAGCAGATGGTCATGATAGCCTGGCAATCTTTCCGATACAAGGCGCCACCCTTCACGTACTGCTCATCGCCGTGGTCGACGGCTTCCCAAAGCTCATTGGCCTCGAGCGCTCACTCCATCATGGTCGCCCACACCATGAAGTTTCCACGGTCGAATCGTGGATACTCCGATCTCGCCGGAGCAACAATTACTTTAGCCACACCGGAGTACTTCGCCAGCTGCTTGGTCTTCTTGTCGTCCGACATGACCTCCTGTTAGTAGGAGATCAACCTTGCTCTAATACTAATTGTTGACCCAGTCCCGACGTCGAGTACTTCCGACGACGGTGATACGACCGACAATGAACGACGACGAAGCAAAACGCTAGATTCCAATCGACCCACCCCCAGTGCAAAGCCAACCTCAACTAGCTAATCGATCTTTCCTTGGACGTGTACTAGTCCTAGTACATGGGTACTAGTACTTCCGGCTGCAACAATCACTGGATACACGCACGTAATCAATTAGCCGATCGAGCGTTGCCTTGATCGATTCCAGCACCAATAGATACACACGATAACTTGATTGTTTGATGGCCGCAGGCTCGATGCCTGTTCCTTTTCATTATTACTTCACGTCACGGTTATGTTTACAAGCCAAGGTACACGCATATATATATAGAACCAGCTAGCTATCCAAAGTACTACTACTCGGTTGCTAATTCTAGTCCTGTTAGGATACATGTACATAGACGAGTCGGACACACACCAGCCACCGGGGAATTAGTCGGGTTTAATTCCAACACATGTTCAGTCTGATAACATCTTTATGGTGGAATCAATGGAGAACCCTGATGAGTATGCGGGATCAATGCACAACCACAGTGATGAAGTGCAGACAACTCGCTCTTGATTTCGCTAACGCTGAGTACACACACTGTCTTCGTGAAGCAAATGAGACTGCTCGTATCTTAGCAAGTAATGCTTTTAGCAATATAACTTACTTGTTCTAGGAATCTAATATCCATGACTTTATTTCTCATGCTATTGTAAACAATCTGGCTATTATTTGAGGAATAAAGTCTTAATGTTTTAAAAAAATTGCTACCACCTGCTATGGAATACTCTGCATACGGTATATAGACTATAGACATACCTTGCGGCCTCTAGGAGAATCAAGATTGTCCCGAAACTAAAATCATCATCGGAGTGGAGTTTACTGGCGTAGCCGCCGAGCAGGACCACGGTGGCCCACGTGAATGCCAGCGTACCAAGCGCATTGCCCACTCTCTCGATCAGCACGACGGCACGAACGAAGCGATTCAGCCGCTTCTCCGGCGGGTCGACCTTGCCTTGCCCGGCGCCCCCAACAGTTATCTGGAGAAGGTGCTCATCGCCGCCACCTCCTCCATCGTCCGCCATTGGTCGCATATTAGCACTTCCGCTCAAAGAAGAGAACCTATGTCACTAGTGTAGCTGGCTTCACAGAATGACAATGTCACAATGGGCAGAGCAGCTTCTTCGGAACATAAAGGCTTTGGATTCTCGTAAACTACACAATGTACATTGCGACGGCTCGCCGGTCAGTGGGGTGGGCCAGCAACGCCAAAGGCGTTCTCCTGTTCCTGGTCATTTTGTACCGCGCAACTGTGGAAAAAGAAGAAAACCCAGACGTGCACTGCGTGCGTGACAGGTACTACTTTTTTTGTGTGCGTACGATGACAGGTACTTTGATTCCGCTGCTGAATCACCACAGCCACCCCGTCCTTCAAGGCTTTGCTCGGTGCCCCGACAGTGTACTTACTAATTCAGCTTGTAGGGCATGTACAATGGTTTTATTTTAGAAATGCCACGTAGAATAAATAATGAGGTGGAGAAGAGAGAAATCATAAGAAAAGGTTTGTCTTCTCTTAAATAAGAGAAGACAAGAGATGATCTCTTAGCACAATGTCTTACCACGTTTTTAGAAATAGCTAGTTATTGGAGATAAGACTAAGAGATAACCCATTGTAGACATGTTTTTTTTGTCATTTCTAAATTACATGCAAGACTTAAGATAAGACTATCTTGTCAATCATTATACATGCAGTAAAATAAAAACAAAGGAGGGTTTCCTTCTCGCGAACAGTTAGGAGAGGTGTTTGAGTGGCGATCTCATTGTTCCCCGCGGCTGCCGGCGAAGCCGTGGGTTCTCTTTTCTTCTGCCAGCTGCTCCGGCGGCAGGAGGGTGGGGGAACCACAGATCTGCGTTGTGGTGTGTATATAGGGTGAGGATAGGTAGTTCTGGCCGGCGGCGCTTGAGAGGCGGAGGTGATACCGGAGTGAATAATGTTGCCGCCCTGGTTCCCCTCTACGATTTCGCGCTATGGGGCTTTGTCGTCGAGCTTGCGTCTTCTGGTGCTCGGGGATCTCCAGATCCGGCAAGCTTCTGGTTCCTCCGGGCGGTCGGCAAGGCGATGCCGATGACCACGCATGTTGGGGATCTTGTCCTTCGGCCCCGTCTTCGTGGCATCATTGCCTCTTCTTAGCGGTATAGGGATCGTGAGGTGGTATGTAGGAAGTGCCTCTCGTCTGTTGGCTCTTGATGTGACGTTGGTTGTGTCTCTGGTGATGGTGCCGACTGCTAGCCATCTTTTTCAAGGGCATAAACGAGGGACTTTGCAATGGCTTCAGATTTTCCAGGGTGCTTGTTCTTCGGAACCTTAGAGCATCTCCACTCACCCCCCCCCCCCAATAGGCCCCTAGACCCCCTTTTTAGCGCAGGCGGCGAAAAAACGGCCCAGCCGCGCCCCCAGGAGCCCAAATTTCACCGGTTAGGGCCGAAATTGGCGCCGGCGGACCCAGGCCGAACCTAGCGCGCTGGGGGCCGACCGGGGGCGCCGGGGGAAAGAAAAAACGCGTCAAAACTTCCCGCGCCGGATTCCCACCCTGACGTCAGTGTAGTTGTGGTGCTACGAGCGACATGGCTGGATGCTGCAACCGGTGGTGCGGCATGCTGCAAAAGGCAACAATAGATGTTGTGAGGCATGTTGCGAGCAACGACGATGAACGTTGGGACATAATACTGCATACGACAATGGTGGTAGCTACGAGTGATGTGACGATGTGTTGCGAGGAGTGGGACAAAGTGCTACAAGGGCCGTTGGATGATGCTCTGTCTAGCACGAATCTCTGCGCAAAAATCCAACAACTAAGCAAGTCTCGGTCAATTGAGTTTTAGCAAATCCGGTAAAAAAGAATTCAAAGACATTACCTTAAAAAGAATTATTATAAATTCTGTGCAACATATGTTTGGTATTTCTTGGTTACCGTGGTAACCAAAATGGACGAGAATTTGTGGCACGCAAGTGTGGGGGCACTCATGTCCCTCGTGCCCACTTTTTATTTTGACTTTCGATATTTGAAGTTTAATATCTTTTCAACGAAAATTCCAAATAAAGTTATATTTTCATAATCGTGTTTCCCGTAACCAGTGGTTTCAAATAAGATCCGTTTGAATATATTTTGACGATTTTTAAAAATATATGAAGTTTCATTATTGCAACTTAGTACAAGCTGTAACGCCCACGATGCGACTATATCTCTCACGTGTCGAGGCACGACTTAGAGGCATAACCGCATTGTAGGTTTTGTCGCAAGAAGGGTCATCTTCACACAATCCCATGTAATGAATAAGAATGGGATAAAGAGAGTTGGCTTACAATCGCCACTTCACACAATACATAAATAAATTCATACATCATTCAAAATACACACATAGACCGACTACGGTCAAATCCAAATGAAAAGAAGATACCCCAAATGCTAGATCGCCGATCGTCCCAACTGGGCTCCACTACTGATCATCAGGAAACGAAACATATTAACGACCAAGGTCCTCGTCAAACTCCCACTTGAGCTCGGTTGCGTCACCTGCACTGGTTTTCAACGGCACCTGCAACTGTTTTGGTAGAATCTGTGAGTCACGAGGACTCAGCAATCTCACACCCGCGAGATCAAGACTATTTAAGCTAATGGGTAGGAAAGGGGTAAAGAGGTGCAGCTGCAGCAAGCACTAAGCAAAATATCGTGGCTAACATACGCACATAAGAGCGAGAAGAGAAGCAACGCAACGGTCGAGAAGCTAGAAGTGATCAAGAAGTGATCCTGAAGCTACTTACGTCCATACATAACCCAAACCGTCTTCACTTCCCGGATTCCGCCGAAAAGAGACAATCACGGCTACACACGCGGTTGATGTATTTTACATAAGTCAAGTGTCAAGTTCTCTACAACCGGACATTAACAAATTCCCATCTGCCACATAACCGTGGGCACGGCTTTCGAAAGTTTATACCCTGTAGTCCCAACTTAGCCCATCACAAGCTCTCACGATCAACGAAGGATATTCCTTCTCCCAGGAAGACCCGATCAGACTCGGAATCCCAGTTACAAGACATTTCAACGATGGTAAAACAAGTCCAGCAAGACCGCCCGACTGTGCTGACAAATCCCGATAGGAGCTGCACATATCTCGTTCTCAGGGCACACCGGATGAGACAGGCTACGAGTAAAACCAGACTTCGAGTTTCCCCGAGGTGGCCCCGCAGGCGGCTCGGTTCGGACCAACACTCAGAGGAGCACTGGCCGGGGGGGCTAAAATAAAGATGACCCTCGGGCTCGCGAAAACCCAAGGAAAAGGTATAGGTGGTAGGTAGTCAAATGGTAAAACCAAGGTTGGGTCTTGCTGGAGGAGTTTTATTCAAAGCGAACTGTCAAGGGGGTCCCATAACCCCAACCGCGTAAGGAACGCAAAATCAAGGAACATAACACTGGTATGACGGAAACTAGGGCGGCAAGAGTGGAAAAAACACCAGACATAAGGCCGAGCCTTCCACCCTTTACCAAGTATATAGATGCATTAATTAAATAAGAGATATTGTGATATCCCAAAATATCCATGTTCCAACATGGAACCAACTTCATCCTCATCTGCAACTAGCAACGCTATAAGAAGGGCTGAGCAAAAGCGATAACTTAGCCAAACAACGGTTTGCTAGAAAAAGATGGTTAGAGGCTTGACATGACAATATGGGAGGCATGATAAACAAGTTGTAGGTAGGGCAAGCATAGTGATAGAGCGAACAACTAGCAAAGCAAAGATAGAAGTGATATCGAGGGTATGGTCATCTTGCGTGCAAAGTTCTCAGAGTTGTCGAAAGCTTCATCCTCGTAAGCGTACTCAACAGGTTCCTCGTTCACGAACTCGTCTCCAGGCTCTACCCAAAGCAAGAACACAAGCAACGGAACAACAATCAATCACAGTGCAATGCACAAGCAACATGATGCAAGACATGGCATGGAATGCAAGATATGATGTGCAATGCATATGAGTACTCCGGAAGAAAAAAGGTTGGACAAGGCATGAACTTGGAAAACCAAGTATTCCTCTGGATAGATGAATTGATTTCGGTCGAAATCGATATAAGGATCGCCGGAACCAGATACACGGTTTGCAAATGACAAGCAAGACAAGATATGATGCGAACTGCTAAAACAGCAACATGGCCACTTGGATGCAAAGTATAAATATGCTACAGCACCCAAACATGTGAACAAAATGCATGGCATTGATGTATAGAATATGCTCTACAAAGCATGAACGCTGAGCTAAAGCTATAAACCACTAGAGCATGACTAAAACAGCATGGCAATAATGCAAAAGATAACAGTATTACAGACTTAGGAAAATGCTAGACATAGCAGAAACAGATTCAACATGGCATCTTTACAAGCTTGATTAACTCACTACAAGGCATGTCATGGCATGGAACAAATTCTAGCATGAAGTAGACATGAAAAAGAAGCTATCCATGTGCAAAGAAACCTCATGGCATGTTTGAATTAAATCACACAAAAATGACAAAACAACATCATGATGTAAAATGACATGTTTATGAACTTGCTCAAATGCAGAAACTAATGCCACCACTGGATTGGGGGGACCTTTCTACCCCAAAAATATATAATATATGGGGGTTACTGTAGGAAAATCATCACAAGTGCAATAAGTTAAAAACTGCCCTAAATGGAATATGACAAAAATAGCATTTTCCTTATTTGGAAACGTCCAGAAACGGACTTGCCTGAAATGGAAATGGCATCTTTCCAGAAAATGGAAATTCGCTGGGGTGTAAAAAAAAGGGAAACATGGGTTTATTGGGGGAGGGCCAGTGGGCCTAGGTGCGTGTAACACCCCGCATGTAACTTTCCACATTTGTAACTCCAACTCTTGCCATTTCCGGCTATGTGATATGATATTCCCTCCGTGGTCGGGTTTTGTTTGTCGTTTTGCATTTTGTCCATGTCATGCATTTCTTATCATGTCATCATGTGCATTGCATTTGCATACGTGTTCGTCTCATGCATCCGAGCATTTTCTCCGTTGTCCGTTTTGCAATCCGGCGCTCCCATCTCCTCCGGCGCACCCCTCTTGTTTTCTTTCATGAGCGGGTGTCAAACGTTCTCGGAGTGGACCGAGACTTGTCAGGTGGCCTTGGTATACCACCGGTAGTCCACCGGTCAAGTTTCGTTCCATTTGGAGGTCGTTTGGTACTCCAACGGTTAACCGGGTAACCGCAGATGCCTTATGTGTGTTGCAGCAAAATCCCCTCTCTAAACAGCCCAAAACCCACCAAACTCTGTTCCATGTTGTAGGCCGTTCGATCACGATGGTGTGGGCGAAAACCGCACCTCATTTGGACTCTCCTAACTCCCTCTACCTATAAATATGCATCTCCCCTGAAAAACGCTCGCAGTCCAACCCTAGCCCCGCTCCCTCGCCGCCGCCGGACGTGTCCGGTCCGCGCCGGACACCTCCCCGCCGCCGCGCCCGGCTGCCTCCACCGCGCCGGCCCGCCGCGGGCCCGCCGGCCCGTACGCCGCCCGCGCCGCCGCCTGCCTGCGCCACCACCGCCGCCTCGCCGCACCGCCGCCGCCGGCCATCGCCGCCCCGCGCCGCGCGCTGCCCCGGCCGGCGCCGCCCTCCTCCGCCCCGCGTCGCCGTCGCCGGTCGCCGCCCGCCTCCTCCTCGCCGTCCTCTCCGGCGACCCGCGCCTCCCCGAGCTTCTCTCCTCCGCGCGCCTCCTCCCGCCGGCGAGCCCGAGCTCCTCGGGCCAGATCTCGATCTGAGATCCCCGTACGTTGACTTTCTCATCCCCCCCCCCCGAAACTTCAAAGTAATTTTATATTCCAGCAAGTGCCCATATTCATAGCATCGTAACTCTTTGTACATAGCTCCGTTTCACGCGTGTAATATATCGAATTGTTCGTCTCGTGATGCTCTACATTTTGTTCAATTGCACCATGTTCATTAGAGGCCATCTTGATGCCCAAATCTCTGGTGCAAGAGTGCTAGTTGCTGTTATCTGCTGGTTCTTAGCAGAACTTGGAGATTTGTCATTTTTGTATCATTTAATCTGTGCATCTTATTGGCATGAGATCTACATGTGTTTTGTTGTATGCCATTCTATCTTTCCAAGGGTGTATGCCATGTATTTTTGTGGTCTCTGTGGTGACTAGCACAAGCATGCAAAGTAGGCTCCGTAATGTTTCTGATTTCAGGGACTTAGTGAATTCTCTAAGTCTTTGTCTGCTGTTATTTTGTTGCCATGTAAACTTGATGATACAGAGAGATCCATGCATATTTTGAAGATGTTCAGTAAGGATGTTTTGTAGCTATTGTTATAATTGATCCATTCCTGCCCTTGTTTGCAATTATGGAGTGCCATAGCATGACTCAATCTTGCTCTACTTTTGCTATAAAATATTTCTGGCAGATTTTTAACATGATATTCATTATTTTCCAAGCTTGTTGTAGTTGATCCTTTCATGCTATGTATTTGCTCTTGCCATGGATATCTGCATAAACATGCCATCGTGCTGTAGGTATGCTTTTTTTTGTCATGCATTGCTTTGTGGTGAGTGAATCAAGCTCACCAAGGTTCCTTCGTATTACTGTTTCTGCCATGCTCTGTTTTCTGCTAAGTCTGAAACCTGATAACGAAACTTGCTATGTTTACATGCTTGCCATCATATCTTCTGGTCCTTTTTGGCTTATGGTCAGTAAGAGACTTTTTTCATATGCATTTAGTAGAACACTTCCATGCCTTGTTTTGCCATGTTAAGTTCCTGTAGCATGTTCATTTCGTGCTCTGAACATTGCTACCTGATGCTGTTTCTGCCATGTCCAGGGATTCCGAGACTGATCGTGTCTTTCCGGGAGAAGGTTTATCCTTCGTTGACCGTGAGAGCTTATGATGGGCTAAGTTGGGACACCCCTGCAGGGTATTATCTTTCGAAAGCCGTGCCCGCGGTTATGAGGCAGATGGGAATTTGTTAATGTCCGGTTGTAGAGAACTTGTCACTTGACCCAGTTAAAAAACATCAACTGTGTGTGTAGCCGTGATGGTCTCTTCTCGGCGGAGTCCGGGAAGTGAACACGGTTTGAGTTATGAATGACGTAAGTAGGAGTTCAGGATCACTTCTTAGTCATTGCTAGATGACGACCGTTCCGTTGCTTCTCTTCTCGCTCTCTTTTGCGTATGTTAGCCACCATATATGCGTATTGCCTGCTGCCGCTCCACCTCATTACACCATCCTTTCCTACAAGCTTAAATAGTCTTGATCTCGCGGGTGTGAGATTGCTGAGTCCCCGTGACTCACAGATTCTACCAAAACAGTTGCAGGTGCCGACGATGCCAGTGCAGATGATGGGATCGATCTCAAGTGGGAGTTCGATGAGGAACGTGGTCGTTACTATGTGTCTTTTCCTGATGATCAGTAGTGGAGCCCAGTTGGGACGATCGGGGATCTAGCATTTGGGGTTGTCTTATTTTCATTTGGATCTTGACCGTAGTCGGTCTATGTGTGTATTTTGGATGATGTATGAATTATATTTATGTATTGTGTGAAGTGGCGATTGTAAGCCAACTCTTTATCCCATTCTTGTTCATTACATGGGATTGTGTGAAGATGACCCTTCTTGCGACAAAACCACTATGCGGTTATGCCTCTAAGTCGTGCCTCGACACGTGGGAGATATAGCCGCATCGTGGGCGTTACAAGTTGGTAATCAGAGCCATCCCCGACTTAGGAGCCCCTGCTTGATCGAATCGCTGGCGTTGTTGAGTCTAGAACAAAAATGTTTTGAGTCTTAGGATTATATATATCGGAGAGTAGGATTCTTTTTACTCCTCAGTCCCTTCGTCGCTCTGGTGAGGTCTCCTGACGTAGAAGTTTTGACTCTTCTCTCCTCAAATTTCACTAAAAAAAATTTAGGATCACGCGGGTATCTTGGAATCGTTCCGATGGTTTTGTGACGAGAACATTGTTCTTGGTGCCTCCTGACATTTAGGGGTTGTGGCAGTGTCCCGGGGAGTTGAGCTCCGAGGTGTTGTCGTCACAATTTTATCGTTGCAGTTCTGGAATACCTGAGTTTCGCCGACATCGAAATCTCTTTTATGCAGTTGGTTGGTGAGATCACCTCGACGCCACCCAGTACTGGGGCGGGAGTTCGGGAGTATTGCCATAACTTGTATAACGGATGCTTTTCGAAGGTTGAGGTAAACGATTTCCGAAGGTTTCTTGGTTATGTGTTGACGGATGGATACAGCTGGATCTAGGGATTGCTAGTTTGGGTGATATATTTTGTGTCCCCTGTATCCCCAACACCAGATTGCATAACCAGAAAGTTTCGGGAGTTTATAAGTGGGAATTCAAGTAGCCTTAGGATATCTTTCCGACAGACGCATGATATGAGATTGGGGTTCGACGTCTAGTGGTCCGCCTGTACACGGTTGGTTTTACAGTGGTCTCGTAGTGTCTTAAAGAGTCCTTGGCTATGCCGACTCGGGGACGCTTCGTATGTCATGTGCACAGCCTTGTACATGATGGTGCTGTACGATTGAGCCCGTGTGGGCCCCACCACGAAAACTTCGGACGAAATCTCTATCATATGTTTGTTCCGGCTTATTCTGCAAGCCAATACTTTGTTTTGTTTTGTATTGTGGTATTCGAGTTGCTTCGAAGTCATATGTTGATTCCATATCTTTTTCAAGTGGCTTCTCAACTTAATGGAAGTGTGATGATTTACTACGGAATTCATTCGTTCATCTTCGTTCGAATGTTTATTGTGAAGACTATATGTTGCAATTTCTATCCGTTGATTCTACTTATCTATTTGTCTATCAAGATGCTAACGGATGTCACCCTCTTCAGGATGGCTCCGCCAACGCGTCAGAATCCGGATCGCAATGAAGGGAGTCAAGCGAACCCTCCGCACCACCTCCGCCTCCGGAGGCATGGAAAGCTATCATGGCAGCCACCAACGCCAATGCTCAGATGATTCTGCAACTCTTGCAAGAACGCACCCAAGGGCAAGGCAATCAAGGCATCAAGGTCAAGGCAACAATCAGCCTCACTTCGCTACACTCAACCAGTTTCTCGCAAATCAGCCCAAGTCTTTCAGCTACTGTGCCGAGGCCACGGATGCCGATGATTGGCTCGTGGACATCAACAAGCATTTTGAATGTAGCAATGTCAGGCCTGAGGACTATGTCAAGTTCGCTTCTTTTCAGCTCAAGGACCAAGCTGCTGATTGGTATCAACAATACAAAGATTCCAGAGGAGGTCGTGTGATCACTTGGACTGACTTCTGTCGGGACTTCAAAGCGCACCACATTCCACAAAGTGTTGTTGAGAGCAAGCGTGAGGAGTTCCGCAATCTCAAGCAAGGCAACATGTCTGTGTATCAATACAACATCCAGTTTCAGAAACTTGCTCGCTTCGCTAAACAAGACGTTCCTGATGAAAAGAGCATGATCTATCACTTCAGAGGTGGCCTTAGAGAGGATCTGCAGTTAGCTCTCGTTCTTGTTGAGCCTACTCAGTTTGATCAATTCTATAATATGGCACTGAAGCAAGAGGCTGCTCAGCTCAAGTGTGAGGCTTCTAAGAAGAGAGTCAGAGACGCAGTTCAGTCTTCTTCTTCCTCACTTGTGGCAGCTAAGCAACAGAAGTTCTGGTTGCCTCCTCCTCCTCCGTTTCGTCAGCCTTACCAGCAGAAGAACAAAGGTGGCCATGGTTCTTCCAACTCTTCCAACTCTGGCTATCAGAACAAGTCTCAGAATCAAGCTCCAAAGTCCAATGCTCCTTATCACCGTCCACTCTCAGAGGTGACTTGCAACAAGTGTCAGCAGAAAGGTCACTATGCTAACAAGTGCTTCAACCAAAGGCGTCTTCCGCCTCCTCCTCCTGTCAGATCTTCCAGCAATGCAGTGGTCAAGCATAATCCAAAGTCTGCAAAGGTGAACATGATGAATGCAGCTCAAGCGGAGGAATCTACTGATGTGATAATGGGTAATCTTCCTGTTAATGATATTCCTGCAAAAGTCTTATTTGATACTGGTGCATCGCATTCTTTCTTGTCATACCCATTTGCATCGAAGCACAATGTTGACACAGAGATTTTATCCAAAGTTATGCAAGTTGTTTCTCCGGGAAAGCTTTTGACTTCTAGTTTGGTTGCTCCCGATGTTTCCATCAAGATGGGAAACTATAAATTTCTGTCTTCTCCAGTTGTTCTTGGTGACTCGGATATTGATCTAATTCTCGGGATGGACTGGCTTTCTAAGCACAAGGCTCAACTTGATTGTGCTGCCAGGGAAATTCAATTGACACACTCTTCTGAGGATGTGATTATTTATGCCGCTCGTGATGAAACCATTCGGTTTTTTTCTCTCAATGAGAAGGGCGAATTGAATGCCATCTCTCAAATTCCAGTCGTTTGTGAGTATCAAGATGTCTTTCCAGAAGAGCTTCCGGGTATGCCTCCTCACCGGCCAGTTGAGTTCGTTATCGAACTTGAGCCAGGCACTGAACCCGTTTGCAAGCGTCCATACAAGCTTGGACCCAACGAGCTGAAGGAATTGAAGAAACAGCTCGATGAACAAGAGCGTCTGGGTTTGATCAGACCGAGTTCATCTCCATGGGGTTGTGGTGTTCTTTTTGTCAAGAAGAAGGATGGCACGGACCGACTTTGTGTCGACTACCGTCCATTGAACAAGAAGACAATCAAGAACAAGTATCCACTTCCCAACATCAATGAGCTATTTGAGCAACTCAAAGGTGCTAAAGTATTCTCCAAGCTTGACCTTCGTATGGGTTATCATCAGATTCGCATTCGTGAAGAAGATATTCCCAAGACAGCATTCAGAACAAGCTTTGGTTCTTATGAATATACTGTCGTGTCTTTCGGCCTTGTCAATGCTCCTCCAGTATTCTCTCGGATGATGAATTTCATCTTCAACCCCTATACCAATGAATTCGTCCTGGTGTATCTCGATGATATCTTGGTCTTCTCCAAGAATAAGAAGGATCATGCCAAACATTTGCGATTGGTGCTCGACAAGCTCAGAGAGTATCAATTCTATGCGAAGTTCTCCAAATGTGAGTTTTGGCTCGATGAAGTTCTTTTCCTTGGTCACATCATCTCTGCCAAGGGCATCGCTGTTAACCCGAGAAGGTGTCCGCAATTGTGAATTGGGAACCTCCTCAGAATGTCAAGCAGCTCCGCAGTTTTCTTGGTCTTGCAAGCTATTGCCGAAGATTCGTTGAGAATTTCTCTAAGATTGCAAAGCCTCTTTCCAACCTCCTCCAGAAGCATGTGAAGTATGTCTGGTCTCCTGAGTGTGACGTTGCTTTCAACACTCTCAAAGAGAAACTAGTCACAGCTCCTGTCTTAACTCCTCCTGATGAATCCAAGCCATTTGAAGTTTTCTGTGATGCTTCTCTCCAAGGTCTCGGTGCTGTGTTAATGCAAGAGAAGAAAGTTGTGGCCTATACCTCTCGTCAGTTGAAGCCCAACGAGAAGAACTACCCCACTCACGATCTTGAGTTGGCGGCAGTTGTCCATGCATTAATAACGTGGAGACATCTCTTGTTGGGAAGACAAGTGGACATTTTCACCGATCACAAGAGTCTCAAGTACATCTTCACTCAGCCCAACCTCAACCTCAGGCAGACTCGATGGGTCGAAATGATTCAAGAGTACAATCCGAGTATTGAATATACTCCAGGCAAGGCCAATGTCATTGCAGATGCTTTAAGCAGGAAGGCTTATTGCAACAGCTTAATTCTCAAGCCATTCCAACCGGATCTTTGTGAAGCTTTCCGCAAGCTGAATCTCCAAGTTGTTCCTCAAGGCTTTCTTGCCAACCTCATAGTCTCTCCTACTTTGGAAGATCAAATTCGTGAGGCACAACTTCCTTGATGCCATGGTGAAGAAGGTGAAACGTGGTATCGACAAGGGTCTTTCCAAATACAAGTGCTATCGCATTGATGACAGAGACACTTTATTCTTCGAGGACCGGATTGTGGTTCCTAAAGGTGATCTAAGGAAAGTCATTATGAACGAGGCGCACAATTCTCTTCTTTCCATTCATCCTGGAAGTACGAAGATGTACCATGACCTCAAGCAGTCGTATTGGTGGACTCGAATGAAGCGAGAAATTGCTCAATTCGTGAATGAATGTGATGTCTGTCGAAGAGTGAAAGCAGAACACCAACGACCAGCTGGTCTCCTCCAACCTCTTGCTATCCCAGAATGGAAGTTTGATCATATCGAAATGGACTTCGTGACTGGATTTCCAAAGTCCAAGCGCGGAAATGATGCTATCTTCGTTGTCATCGACAAGCTTTCTAAAGTGGCTCATTTCCTTCCAATCAAAGAATCCATCACAGCAGCTCAGTTGGCAGAGCTATACACCTCCAGAATTGTCTCCTTGCACGGCATTCCACAATTGATTTCTTCAGATCGTGGAAGCATCTTCACCTCTAAGTTCTGGGACTCCTTCCAGAAGGCCATGGGCACAAACATTCGCTTCAGCACAGCTTTCCATCCTCAAACTAGTGGCCAAGTCGAGCGAGTCAATCAAATTCTTGAAGATATGCTCAGGGCTTGTGTCATTTCCTTTGGCATGAAATGGGAAGATTGTCTTCCATATGCCGAATTCTCCTACAACAACAGCTTCCAAGCGAGTTCGGGCAAGGCCCCATTCGAGATTCTCTATGGCAGAAAGTGTCGTACTCCTCTCAATTGGTCAGAGACTGGTGAACGCCAACTTCTTGGCAATGACTTAATCACTGAAGCTGAAGAAATGTGTAAAGTCATCCGTGATAATCTCAAAGCCGCGCAATCGCGCCAGAAGAGTTACTATGATAGTAAGCACCGTGATGTGGCTTTCGAGATCGGAGACCATGTCTACCTCCGCGTCTCTCCAATGAAAGGCACTCGTCGCTTCGGTATCAAAGGGAAGCTTGCCCCTAGATACGTGGGTCCTTTCAAGATCATTGGCAAAAGAGGCGACCTCGCCTATCAACTTGAGCTTCCTTCCAACTTCGCGAACGTGCACGATGTGTTCCACGTGTCACAGCTCCGCAAGTGCTTCAAGACGCCTGAGCGCACTATCAACTTCGAAGATATTGACCTCCAAGAAGATCTGTCTTATCATGAGCACCCCGTTGCTATTCTTGAAGAAACTGAGCGCAAGACTCGCAACAAGTCAATCAAATTCCTGAAAGTGAAGTGGTCGCACCATTCCGACCGGGAAGCCACCTGGGAACGCGAGGACCATCTCCGTTTCGAATATCCGGAGTTCTTTCAGTCCTAGATCTCGGGACGAGATCCTCTCGTAGTGGTGGAGTGTTGTAACACCCCGCATGTAACTTTCCATATTTGTAACTCCAACTCTTGCCATTTTCGGCTATGTGATATGATATTCCCTCCGTGGTCGGGTTTTGTTTGTCTTTGCATTTTGTCCATGTCATGCATTTCTTATCATGTCATCATGTGCATTGCATTTGCATACGTGTTCGTCTCATGCATCCGAGCATTTTCCCCGTTGTCCGTTTTGCAATCCGGCGCTCCCATCTCCTCCGGCGCACCCCTCTGGTTTTCTTTCGTGAGCGGATGTCAAACATTCTCGGAGTGGACCGACGCTTGTCAGGTGGCCTTGATATACCACCGGTAGTCCACCGGTCAAGTTTCGTTCCATTTGGAGGTCGTTTGGTACTCCAACGGTTAACCGAGTAACCGCAGATGCCTTTGTGTGTTGCAGCAAAAACCCCTCTCTAAACAGCCCAAAACCCACCAAACTCTCTTCCATGCTGTAGGCCGTTCGATCACGATAGTGTGGGCGAAAACCGCACCTCATTTGGACTCTCCTAACTCCCTCTACCTATAAATATGCATCTCCCCCGAAAATCGCTCGCAGTCCAACCCTAGCCCCGCTCCCTCGCCGCCGCCGGACGTGTCCGGTCCGCGCCGGACACCTCCCCGCCGCCGCGCCCGGTGAACCGGACGCCGCCACGTCAGCGCCCGGCTGCCTCCACCGCGCCGGCCCGCCCGGCCCGCCGCGGGCCCGCCGGCCCGTACGCCGCCCGCGCCGCCGCCGCCTCGCCGCGCCGCCGCTGCCCCGGCCGGCGCCGCCCTCCTCCGCCCCGCGTCGCCGTCGCCGGTCGCCGCCCGCCTCCTCCTCGCCGTCCTCTCCGGCGACCCGTGCCTCCCCGAGCTTCTCTCCTCCGCGCGCCTCCTCCCGCCGGCGAGCCCGAGCTCCTCGGGCCAGATCTCGATCTGAGATCCCCGTACGTTGACTTTCTCATCCCCCCCCCCGAAACTTCAAAGTAATTTTATATTCCTGCAAGTGCCCATATTCATAGCATCGTAACTCTTTGTACATAGCTCCGTTTCACGCGTGTAATATATCGAATTGTTCGTCTCGTGATGCTCTACATTTTGTTCAATTGCACCATGTTCATTAGAGGCCATCTTGATGCCCAAATCTCTGGTGCAAGAGTGCTAGTTGCTGTTATCTGCTGGTTCTTAGCAGAACTTGGAGATTTGTCATTTTTGTATCATTTAATCTGTGCATCTTATTGGCATGAGATCTACATGTGTTTTGTTGTATGCCATTCTATCTTTCCAAGGGTGTATGCCATGTATTTTTGTGGTCTCTGTGGTGACTAGCACAAGCATGCAAAGTAGGCTCCGTAATGTTTCTGATTTCAGGGACTTAGTGAATTCTCTAAGTCTTTGTCTGCTGTTATTTTGTTGCCATGTAAACTTGATGATACAGAGAGATCCATGCATATTTTGAAGATGTTCAGTAAGGATGTTTTGTAGCTATTGTTATAATTGATCCATTCCTGCCCTTGTTTGCAATTATGGAGTGCCATAGCATGACTCAATCTTGCTCTACTTTTGCTATAAAATATTTCTGGCAGATTTTTAACATGATATTCATTATTTTCCAAGCTTGTTGTAGTTGATCCTTTCATGCTATGTATTTGCTCTTGCCATGGATATCTGCATAAACATGCCATCGTGCTGTAGGTATGCTTTTTTTTGTCATGCATTGCTTTGTGGTGAGTGAATCAAGCTCACCAAGGTTCCTTCGTATTACTGTTTCTGCCATGCTCTGTTTTCTGCTAAGTCTGAAACCTGATAACGAAACTTGCTATGTTTACATGCTTGCCATCATATCTTCTGGTCCTTTTTGGCTTATGGTCAGTAAGAGACTTTTTTCATATGCATTTAGTAGAACACTTCCATGCCTTGTTTTGCCATGTTAAGTTCCTGTAGCATGTTCATTTCGTGCTCTGAACATTGCTACCTGATGCTGTTTCTGCCATGTCCAGGGATTCCGAGACTGATCGTGTCTTTCCGGGAGAAGGTTTATCCTTCGTTGACCGTGAGAGCTTATGATGGGCTAAGTTGGGACACCCCTGCAGGGTATTATCTTTCGAAAGCCGTGCTCGCGGTTATGAGGCAGATGGGAATTTGTTAATGTCCGGTTGTAGAGAACTTGTCACTTGACCCAGTTAAAAAACATCAACTGTGTGTGTAGCCGTGATGGTCTCTTCTCGGCGGAGTCTGGGAAGTGAACACGGTTTGAGTTATGAATGACGTAAGTAGGAGTTCAGGATCACTTCTTAGTCATTGCTAGATGACGACCGTTCCGTTGCTTCTCTTCTCGCTCTCTTTTGCGTATGTTAGCCACCATATATGCGT
The DNA here is from genome assembly GCF_018294505.1 of Triticum aestivum. Classification (NCBI taxonomy): domain Eukaryota; kingdom Viridiplantae; phylum Streptophyta; class Magnoliopsida; order Poales; family Poaceae; genus Triticum; species Triticum aestivum. The sequence goes on from NC_057799.1 coordinate 84,659,698, forward strand.
ATTGCCTGCTGCCGCTCCACCTCATTACACCATCCTTTCCTACAAGCTTAAATAGTCTTGATCTCGCGGGTGTGAGATTGCTGAGTCCCCGTGACTCACAGATTCTACCAAAACAGTTGCAGGTGCCGACGATGCCAGTGCAGATGATGGGATCGATCTCAAGTGGGAGTTCGATGAGGAACGTGGTCGTTACTATGTGTCTTTTCCTGATGATCAGTAGTGGAGCCCAGTTGGGACGATCGGGGATCTAGCATTTGGGGTTGTCTTATTTTCATTTGGATCTTGACCGTAGTCGGTCTATGTGTGTATTTTGGATGATGTATGAGTTATATTTATGTATTGTGTGAAGTGGCGATTGTAGGCCAACTCTTTATCCCATTCTTGTTCATTACATGGGATTGTGTGAAGATGACCCTTCTTGCGACAAAACCACTATGCGGTTATGCCTCTAAGTCGTGCCTCGACACGTGGGAGATATAGCCGCATCGTGGGCGTTACAAGTTGGTAATCAGAGCCATCCCTGACTTAGGAGCCCCTGCTTGATCGAATCGCTGGCGTTGTTGAGTCTAGAACAAAAATGTTTTGAGTCTTAGGATTATATATATCGGAGAGTAGGATTCTTTTTACTCCTCAGTCCCTTCGTCACTCTGGTGAGGTCTCCTGACGTAGAAGTTTTGACTCTTCTCTCCTCAAATTTCACTAAAAAAAATTTAGGATCACGCGGGTATCTTGGAATCGTTCTGATGGTTTTGTGACGAGAACATTGTTCTTGGTGCCTCCCGACATTTAGGGGTTGTGGCAGTGTCCCGGGGAGTTGAGCTCCGAGGTGTTGTCGTCACAATTTTATCGTTGCAATTCTGGAATACCTGAGTTTCGCCGACATCGAAATCTCTTTTATGCAGTTGGTTGGGAGATCACCTCGAGGCCACCCAGTACTGGGGCGGGAGTTCGGGAGTATTGCCATAACTTGTATAACGGATGCTTTTCGAAGGTTGAGGTAAACGATTTCTGAAGGTTTCTTGGTTATGTGTTGACGGATGGATACAGCTGGATCTAGGGATTGCTAGTTTGTGTGATATATTTTGTGTCCCCTGTATCCCAACACCAGATTGCATAACCAGAAAGTTTCGGGAGTTTATAAGTGGGAATTCAAGTAGCCTTAGGATATCTTTCCGACAAAGTAATTTTATATTCCTGCAAGTGCCCATATTCATAGCATCGTAACTCTTTGTACATAGCTCCGTTTCACGCGTGCAATATATCGAATTGTTCGTCTCGTGATGCTCTACATTTTGTTCAATTGCACCATATTCATTGGAGGCCATCTTGATGCCCAAATCGCTGGTGCAAGAGTGCTAGTTGCTGTTATCTGCTGGTTCTTAGCAGAACTTGGAGATTTGTCATTTTTGTATCATTTAATCTGTGCATCTTATGGGCATGAGCTCTACATGTGTTTTGTTGTATGCCATTCTATCTTTCCAAGGGTGTATGCCATGTATTTTTGTGGTCTCTGTGGTGATTAGCACAAGCATGCAAAGTAGGCTCCGTAATGTTTCTGATTTCAGGGACTTAGTGAATTCTCTAAGTCTATCTGCTGTTATTTTGTTGCCATGTAAACTAGATGATACAGAGAGATCCATGCATATTTTGAAGATGTTCAGCAAGGATGTTTTGTAGCTATTGTTATAATTGATCCAATCCTGCCCTTGTTTGCAATTATGGAGTGTCATAGCATGACTCAATCTTGCTCTACTTTTGCTATAAAATATTTCTGGCAGATTCTTAACATGATATTCATTATTTTCCAAGCTTATTGTAGTTGATCCATACATGATATATATTTGATCTTGCCATGGATAGCTACATAAACATGCCATCTTGCTGTAGGTATGCTTGTTTTGTCATGCATTGCTTTGTGGTGAGTGCATCAAGCTCACCAAGATGCCTTCATATTATTGTTTCTGCCATGCTCTGTTTTCTGCAAAGTCTGAAACCTGATAACGAAACTTGCTATGTTTACATGCTTTCCATCATATCTTATGGTCCTTTTTGGCTTATGGTCAGTAAGGGACTTTTGTCATATGCATTTAGTAGAACACTTTCATGCCTTGTTTTGCCATGTTAAGTTCCTGTAGCATGTTCATTTCGTGCTCTGAACATTGGTACCTGATGCTGTTTCTGCCATGTCCAGTAATCACTAAGTCTGTGAACCTGATATCTTTTGCACTTTTGCCATGCTTATTTGAGCTTGATATGTTGTGATCTAGCCGTAGCTCAGTGTTCATCTTTTGTCAAGCATCTCCTGTAGTTTACTGCCATATGCTTTGTTGCTATGTTGGAGTGCTGTAACTTTGTTGTTTGTTGCATTTTAAGAACTATCATGCTGTTAATCGCAGATTCGTGTCATTCTTGTTTTGCTTGCCATTTGCAAACCGTGCATCCGTTTCCGGTGATCTTTATATCGATTTCGACCGAAATCATATTATCTTTCCAGTGGCATGCTTGGTTTGCCAAGTTACTGCCTTGTTCATCATTTTCCTTCCGGAGCACGCATATGCATCGCATATCATATCTTGCATATCATACATGTTTTGCATCATATTGCTTGTGCATTTCTCGTGGTTGATTGTGGTTCCGTTTGTTTGTGTTCTTGTCTTGGGTAGAGCCGGGAGACGAGTTCGTGAACGAGGAACCAGTTGAGTACGCTTACGAGGATCAAGCTTTCGACAACTTTGAGATCCTTCCAGGCAAGATGACCACCCCTCGAAATCACTTCTATCTTTGCTCTGCTAGTTGTTCGCTCTATTGCCATGCTGCGCTACCTATCACTTGCTATATCATGCCTCCCATATTGCCATGTCAGCCTCTAACCATCCTTTCCTAGCAAACCGTTGTTTGGCTAAGTTACCGCTTTTGCTCAGCCCTTCTTATAGCGTTGGTAGTTGCAGGTGAAGTTGAAGTTTGTTCCATGTTGGAACATGGATATGTTGGGATATCACAATATCTCTTATTTAATTAATGCATCTATATATTTTGGTAAAGGGTGGAAGGCTCGGCCTTATGCCTGGTGTTTTGTTCCACTCTTGCCGCCCTCGTTTCTGTCATACCGGGATTATGTTCCTTGAGTTTGCGTTCCTTACGCGGTTGGGTGATTTATGGGACCCCCTTGACAGTTCGCCTTGAATAAAACTCCTCCAGCAAGGCCCAACCTTGGTTTTACCATTTGCCACCTAAGCCTTTTCCCCCAGGTTTTCGCGAGCCCGAGGGTCATCTTTATTTTAACCCCCCCCCCCCCGGGCCAGTGCTCCTTCGAGTGTTGTCCGAACTGAGTAGACTGCGGGGCCCCCTCGTGGAAACTCGAGGTCTGGTTTTACTCGTAGGATGTCTCATCCGGTGTGCCCTGAGAACGAGATATGTGCAGCTCCTATCGGGATTTGTCGGCGCATCGGGCGGCTTTGCTGGTCTTGTTTTACCATTGTCGAAATGTCTTGTAAACCGGGATTCCGAGACTGATCGGGTCTTTTCGGGAGAAGGTTTATCCTTCGTTGACCGTGAGAGCTTATGATGGGCTAAGTTGGGACACCCCTGCAGGGTATTATCTTTCGAAAGCCGTGCCCGCGGTTATGAGGCAGATGGGAATTTGTTAATGTCCGGTTGTAGAGAACTTGTCACTTGACCCAGTTAAAAAACATCAACTATGTGTGTAGCCGTGATGGTCTCTTCTCGGCGGAGTCCGGGAAGTGAACACGGTTTGAGTTATGAATGACGTAAGTAGGAGTTCAGGATCACTTCTTAGTCATTGCTAGATGACGACCGTTCCGTTGCTTCTCTTCTCGCTCTCTTTTGCGTATGTTAGCCACCATATATGCTTATTGCCTGCTGCCGCTCCACCTCATTACACCATCCTTTCCTACAAGCTTAAATAGTCTTGATCTCGCGGGTGTGAGATTGCTGAGTCCCCGTGACTCACAGATTCTACCAAAACAGTTGCAGGTGCCGACGATGCCAGTGCAGATGATGGGATCGATCTCAAGTGGGCGTTTGATGAGGAACGTGGTCGTTACTATGTGTCTTTTCCTGATGATCAGTAGTGGAGCCCAGTTGGGACGATCGGGGATCTAGCATTTGGGGTTGTCTTATTTTCATTTGGATCTTGACCATAGTCGGTCTATGTGTGTATTTTGGATGATGTATGAGTTATATTTATGTATTGTGTGAAGTGGCGATTGTAAGCCAACTCTTTATCCCATTCTTGTTCATTACATGGGATTGTGTGAAGATGACCCTTCTTGCGACAAAACCACTATGCGGTTATGCCTCTAAGTCGTGCCTCGACACGTGGGAGATATAGCCGCATCGTGGGCGTTACAGTGCGTGTGTGACTAACCAAAGGGGTCTACCTGTCAGCGTCACGAAAGAAAATAAAAGCCAAAAGGTAGCGTGTCTGGGATTCGAACCCGCGACCTCTTGCATCAGAGGGCGTGGGAGCAACCAGTGGGCTACAAGCCCGGCTTGTGATCAAGAAGGGGTGCATCACCCTTTGAACAGAGTGAGTCCCGGTCCTGGAAATGCCATGAACGCGCAGCAGAGTTCCAGCGTCGACGGCAAGCAACGACGGCGACTTCTGCAGCTGCAGAGCACCGGCGGGCCTACGGAATGGGGGTAAGGTCGCGCGCGTGCAAGAAGAGCAGCAAAGGAATATGCGCGTGCGGGCCCTCCCAAGGATGAGCTCGTGCTCGCCTCGGTGGCTAAGGCATGGGGCTAGGCGAGGCCTGGTGCTCGCGCGGGGATGCTGCACTGCGAGAGCGGTTGCACGGGCGAGGCCAGCGCAGCGAGGAGAACGCGGCTAGGATAGAACCGGAGCGCGGGGACGCGCGGGTGCGCTACAGCAAAGATACGCACGACATAATCTTCAGGCTTCGCCGGAGCACTGCGAACGCGGCAAAGACACGGATCGGGCGAGTCCTACGGGTGCCTACACGCCATGGAATGGATGGGATAGGGAGGTGTGTTACCCAGCTCACCCTAGGACACGACGGGGTCGACGGAGACGAGCCTGCGGCGACGCGGACGAGCTCTGAACCTGGCGGGGCTGATGTCCACGAAGCAGGGGAGGAAGAGGACGACGGGGAGGTAGCCGGACTTGGCGATCCCAGGCGAGGAAGAGGACGACGGGGACGTAGTCGACGTCGTGGAGGAAGACGGACGTGCTTGGCGAGGTGGAGATGGCCGGAGTGCACGCCGGCAACGTGGACGCGTTCTCAGGCGTGCTCGGGAAGCGGCGGAAGCGATGGATCTAGGGGAGTTTTCTCCCTTGGCGGCGGCGGAGGATGGAGAGGGAAACCCTAGGGGCTAGGTGCGGACGCCGAGAGGGGGCTTAAGTAGGCGCGGCGCGGCTAGCTGGCTCGCCACCGTGGCCATGGCACGGCGAAAAGCAGAGGAAGAGGAAGGAGAAAAGGAGGCAGTTGTGGCTGCCGCTCTCGCTGACGCGGGGGACCCACGTGTCCACGTGGTTCGAGTGAGAGAGGGGGGTGTGCGGCACTCGGGTGAGAAAGGGGGGAAGCAACGTGCGCGCGGGCTGGCTACTGCGCTGCTGTTGGGCCAGCTGGCTAGGTTGGGAGGCCGACGCCCAGGTGGGCTGCTGCTGCCTCTATTCTTTCCTTTCCCTTTTTCTCAAAGAGAAAAACAAAGAGAAAAGCACAGGGGGCTAGAAGAGGAATTTGGGAGAGATGAGAATATCCTCATGCTCCTGGAATTATGCAATATTTGAATAAATTGGTTTGGGAATTTTTAAAGGTAGAAAAATAAATCAAGTTTGAATTTTGAATAAAATTCAAACTTGAGCCATTTTAAAACCTAACCAAATCAACTCCAAAGTATGTGAAGCTTGGCACAGAGGTTTAGGACAAGATGCTTGAATATTGGGGAAAAGATGAATATTAATGGAGTAGGTAAAAGGTGCACTTGCAAAAAGAAATAAAGGAAAGGAAGGAGAAGTGGTGATGACGCAAGACTCATGCATTGAACATGCCACAACATAAAATGTATGAAATCACACCATGCACATGATGAGGATGAGAATGCAAGATGACACCAAGCACAAATGCAAAACGAGAGACAAAAACCCAACCACGAAGGAAATATCATATCACGTAGCCAGAAATGGCAAGAGTTGGAGTTACAAATATTGAAAGTTACATCCGGGGTGTTACAACACTCCACCACTACAAGAGGATCTCGTCCCGAGATCTAGGACTGAAAGAACTCCGGATATTCGGAACGGAGGTGATCCTCGCGCTCCCAGGTGGCTTCTCGGTCGGAATGGTGTGACCACTTCACTTTCAGGAATTTGATTGACTTGTTGCGAGTCTTGCGCTCGGTTTCTTCAAGAATAGCAACGGGATGCTCATGATAAGACAGATCTTCTTGGAGATTGATCTCTTCGAAGTTGATAGTGCGCTTAGGCGTCTTGAAGCATTTGCGAAGCTGTGACACGTGAAACACATCATGCACATTTGCGAAGTTGGACGGAAGCTCAAGTTGATAGGCGAGGTCGCCTCTTTTGCCAATGATCTTGAAAGGACCCACGTATCTAGGGGCAAGCTTCCCTTTAATACCGAAGCGACGAGTGCCTTTCATTGGAGAGACGCGGAGGTAGACATGGTCTCCGATCTCGAAAGCCAAGTCACGGTGCTTGTCATCATAATAGCTCTTCTGGCGCGATTGCGCGGCTTTGAGATTCTCACGAATGACTTTGCACATTTCTTCGGCTTCTGTGATCAAGTCGTTGCCAAGAAGTTGGCGTTCACCTGTCTCAGACCAATTGAGAGGAGTACGGCACTTCCTGCCATAGAGAATTTTGAATGGGGCCTTGCCCGCACTTGCTTGGAAGTTGTTGTTGTAGGAGAACTCGGCATATGGGAGGCAATCTTCCCACTTCATACCGAAAGAGATGACACAAGCCCTGAGCATGTCTTCGAGGATTTGATTGACTCGCTCGACTTGACCACTTGTTTGAGGATGGAAAGCTGTGCTGAAGCGAATGTTGGTGCCCATGGCCTTCTGGAAGGAGTCCCAGAACTTAGAGGTGAAAATGCTTCCGCGGTCTGAAGATATCAGTTGTAGAATACCGTGCAAGGAGACAATTCTCGAGGTGTATAGCTCTGCCAACTGAGCTATTGTGATAGATTCTTTGATTGGAAGGAAATGAGCCACTTTTGTAAGCTTGTCGATGACAACGAAGATGACATCATTCCCACGCTTGGACTTAGGGAAACCAGTGACGAAGTCCATTTAGATATGGTCAAACTTCCATTCTGGAATAGCAAGAGGTTGGAGGAGACCAGCTGGCCGTTGGTGTTCTGCTTTCACCCTTCGACAGACATCACATTCGTTCACGAATTGAGCAATTTCTTGCTTCATTCGAGTCCACCAATATGATTGCTTGAGGTCATGGTAATCTTCGTACTTCCAGGATGAATGGAAAGAAGAGAATTGTGCGCTTCGTTCATTATGACCTTCCTTAGATCACCTTTAGGAACCACAACCCGGTCCTCGAAGAATAAAGTGTCTTTGTCATCAATGCGATAGCACTTGTATTTGGGGAGGCCCTTGGCAATACCATGTTTCACCTTCTTCACCATGGTGTCAAGGAGTTGTGCCTCACGAATTTGGTCTTCCAAAGTTGGAGTGACTTGAAGGATGGCAAGAAAACCTTGAGGAACAACTTGGAGATTGAGTTTGCGGAAATATTCACAAAGATCCTGTTGAAATGGCTTGAGAATTAAGCTGTTGCAATAAGCCTTCCTGCTCAAAGCATCTGCAATCACATTGGCCTTGCCTGGAGTATATTCAATACTTGGATTGTACTTTTGAATCATTTCGACCCATCGAGTTTGCCTGAGGTTGAGGTTGGGTTGAGTGAAGATATACTTGAGACTCTTGTGATCGGTGAATATGTCCACTTGCCTTCCCAGCAAGAGATGTCTCCATGTTATTAATGCATGGACAACTGCCGCCAACTCAAGATCGTGAGTGGGGTAGTTCCTTTCGTTGGGCTTCAACTGACGAGAGGTATAGGCCACAAATTTCTTCTCTTGCATCAACACAGCGCCGAGACCTTGCAAGGAGGCATCACAGAAAACTTCGAATGGCTTGGTTCATCGGGAGGAGTTAAGACAGGAGCTGAGACAAGCTTCTCTTTGAGGGTGTTGAAAGCAACGTCACACTCAGGCGTCTAGACATACTTGACATGCTTCTGGAGGAGGTTGGATAGAGGCTTTGCAATCTTAGAGAAATTCTCAACGAATCTTCGGCAATAGCTTGCAAGTCCAACAAAACTGCAGAGCTGCTTGACATTCTGAGGAGGTTCCCAGTTCACAATTGCAAAAACCTTCTCCGGGTTAATAGCAATGCCTTTGGCGGAGATGATATGACCAAGGTAAAGAACTTCATCAACCAGAACTCACATTTGGAAAACTTTGCATAGAATTGATACTCTATGAGCTTGTCGAGCACCAATCGCAAATGTTTGGCATGGTCCTTCTTATTCTTGGAGAAGACCAAGATATCATCGAGATACACCAGGACGAATTCATTGGTGTAGGGGTTGAAGATGAAGTTCATCATGCGAGAGAACGTTGGAGGAGCATTGATAAGGCCGAAAGACATGACAGTATATTCATAAGAACCAAAACTTGTTCTGAATGTTGTCTTGGGAATATCTTGTTCGCGAATGCGAATCTGATGATAAACCATACGAAGGTCAAGCTTGGAGAACACCTTTGCACCTTTAAGTTGCTCGAATAGCTCATTGATGTTGGGAAGTGGGTACTTGTTCTTGATTGTCTTCTTGTTCAATGGACGGTAATCGACGCACCGTCGGTCCGTGCCATCCTTCTTCTGGACAAAAAGAACTCCACAACCCCATGGAGATGAACTCGGTCTGATCAAACCCAGACGCTCTTGTTCATCGAGTTGTTTCTTCAATTCTTTCATCTCCTTGGGTCCAAGCTTGTAAGGACACTTGCAAACGGGTTCAGCACCAGGCTCAAGATCGATAACGAACTCAACTGGCCGGTGAGGAGGCATACCCGAAAGCTCTTCTGGAAAGACATATTGGTACTCACAAACGACTGGAATCTGAGAGATTGCATCTAACTCGCCCTTTTCATTGAGAGAAAACAACCGAATGGTTTCATCACGAGTGGCATAGATGATAACATTCTCAGAAGAGTGTGTCAATTGAATCTCCCTGGCAACACAATCAAGTTGAGCCTTGTGCTTAGAAAGCCAGTCCATACCGAGAATTAGATCAATATCCGAGTCGCCAAGGACAATTGGAGAAGACAGAAATTTATAGTTTCCCATCTTGATACCGACATTCAGAACCAACAAGCTAGATCTCAAACACTTAGCCGGAGAAACAACTTGCAATGCTCTAGGTAATACCTCTATGTCAAAATTGTGCTTCGATGCAAAAGGATATGACATGAAAGAATGCGATGCAACGGTATCAAATAAGACTTTCGCAGGAATATCATTAGCTGAGAGATTACCCATTATCACATCAGTAGATTCCTCCGCTTGAGTTGCATTCATCATGTTCACCTTTGCAAACTTGGGATTATGCTTGACCACTGCATTGCTTGAAGATCTCACAGGAGGAGGAGGCGGAAGGCGCCTTTGGTTGAAGCACTTGTTCGCATAGTGACCTTTCTGCTGACACTTGTTGCAAGTCACCTCTGAGAGCGGACGATGATAAGGAGCATTTGACCTTGGAGCTTGAGACTGAGACTTGTTCTAATAGCATGGGTTGGGTGGGTGGGAAGATCCATGGCCACCTTTGTTCTTCTGCTGGTAAGGCTGACGAAATGGAGGAGGAGGAAGCCAGAACTTCTGTTGCTTTGCTGCCACTTGAGAGGAAGAAGAAGACTGAACTGCATCCCTGATTCTCTTCTTAGAAGCCTCACACTTGAGCTGAGCACCTTCTTGCTTGAGGGCCATGTTATAGAACTGATCGAACTCAGTCGGCTCAACAAGAACGAGAGCTAACTGCAGATCCTCCCTAAGGCCACCTCTGAAGTGATAGATCGTGCTCTTTTCATCAGGAACGTCTTGTTTAGCGAAGCGAGCAAGTTTCTGAAACTGGATGTTGTATTGATACACGGACATGCTGCCTTGCTTGAGATTGCGAAACTCCTCACGCTTGCTCTCAACAACACTTGTAGGAATGTGGTGAGTTTTAAAGTCCCAACAGAAGTCAGTCCAAGTAATCACTCGACCTCCTCTGGAATCTTTGTATTGTTGATACCAATCAGCAGCTTGGTCCTTGAGTTGAAAGGAAGCGAACTTGACGTAGTCCTCAGGTCTAACATTGCTACATGCAAAATGCTTGTTGATGTCCACGAGCCAATCATCGGCGTCTGTGGCCTCGGCACAGTAGCTGAAAGACTTCGGCTGATTTGCGAGGAACTGGTTCAGGGTAGCAAACTGAAGCTGATGGTTGTACTGCCCTTGACCTTGATTCCCTTGGTTGCCTTGTCCTTGGTTGCGCTCTTGCAAGATTTGCAAAAGCATCTGGATGTTGGCGTTGGTGGCTGCCATGACAGCTTGCCATGCCTCCGGAGGCGGAGGTGGTGGCGGAGGGTTCGCCTGACTCCCATCATTGCGTTCCGGATTCTGATGCGTTGGCGGAGCCATCCTGAAGAGGGTGACATCCGTTAGCATCTTGATAGACAGATAGACAAGTTGAATCAACGGATAGAAATTGCAACATATAGTCTTCACAATAAACATTCGAACAAGGATGAACAAATGAATTCCAAAGCTAACATCACACGTCCATTAAGGTGAGAAGCCACTTGACAAGGGGTTCATGAATGAAATACCAAGGTACGACTAGAACAAATAAATGGTAAGGATCGCCCAATCACAAACTAAATATCTGTGGGAAGAAAATACTAAGAGCTACTTGAATTCCCACCTATAATCCCGAAACTTTCTGGTTATGCAATCTGGTGTTGGGGATACAGGGGACACAATATATCTCACCCAAACTAACAATCCCTAGATCCAGCTGTATCCATCCGTCAACACATAACCAAGAAAACTTCAGAAATCGTGTACCTCAACCTTCGAAAAGCATCCGTTATACGAGCTATGGCAATACTCCCGAACTCCCGTCCCAGTACTGGGTGGCGTCGAGGTAATCTCACCAACAACTGCATAAAAGAGATTTTCGATGTCGGCGAAACTCAGGTATTCCAGAACTGCAACGATAAAATTGTGACGACAACACCTCGGAGCTCAACTCCCCGGGACACTGCCACAACCCCTAAATGTCAGGAGGCACCAAGAACAATGTTCTTGTTACAAGACTATCGGAACCATCCCAAGATACCCGCGTGATCCTAAATTTTTTTTTAGTGAAATTTGAGGAGAGGAAAGTCAAAACATCTACGTCAGGAGACCTTACCAGGGCGACGAAGGGACTGAGGAGTAAAAAGAATGCTACTCTCCGATATATATAATCCTAAGACTCAAACATTTTTGTTCTAGACTCAACAACGCCAGCGATTCGATCAAGCAGGGGGCTCCTAAGTCGGGGATGGCTCTGATTACCAACTTGTAACGCCCACGATGCAACTATATCTCTCACGTGTCGAGGCACGACTTAGAGGCATAACCGCATTGCAGGTTTTGTAGCAAGAAGGGTCATCTTCACACAATCCCATGTAATGAACAAGAATGGGATAAAGAGAGTTGGCTTACAATCGCCACTTCACACAATACATAAATAAATTCATACATCATTCAAAATACACACATAGACTGACTACGGTCAAATCCAAATGAAAATAAGATACCCCAAATGCTAGATCCCCGATCGTCCCAACTGGGCTCCACTACTGATCATCAGGAAACGAAACATAGTAACGACCAATGTCCTTGTCAAACTCCCACTTGAGCTCGGTTGCGTCACCTGCACTGGTTTCAACGGCACCTGCAACTGTTTTGGTAGAATCTGTGAGTCACGAGGACTCAGCAATCTCACACCCGCGAGATCAAGACTATTTAAGCTAATGGGTAGGAAAGGGGTAAAGAGGTAGAGCTGCAGCAAGCACTAAGCAAAATATGGTGGCTAACATACGCACATAAGAGCGAGAAGAGAAGCAACGCAACGGTCGAGAAGCTAGAAGTGATCAAGAAGTGATCCTGAAGCTACTTGCGTTCATACATAACCCAAACCGTGTTCACTTTCCGGACTCCGCCGAAAAGAGACCATCACGGCTACACACGCGGTTGATGTATTTTAAATAAGTCAAGTGTCAAGTTCTCTACAACCGGACATTAACAAATTCCCATCTGCCACATAACCGCGGGCACGGCTTTCGAAAGTTTATACCCTGCAGGGGTGTCCCAACTTAGCCCATCACAAGCTCTCACGATCAACGAAGGATATTCCTTCTCCCAGGAAGACCCGATCAGACTCGGAATCCCGGTTACAAGACATTTCGACGATGGTAAAACAAGTCCAGCTAGACCGCCCGACTGTGTCGACAAATCCCGATAGGAGCTGCACATATCTCGTTCTCAGGGCACACCGGATGAGACAGGCTACGAGTAAAACCAGACTTCGAGTTTCCCCGAGGTGGCCTCGCAGGCAGCTCGGTTCGGACCAACACTCAGAGGAGCACTGGCCCGGGGGGGCTAAAATAAAGATGACCCTCGGGCTCGCGAAAACCCAAGGGAAAGGTATAGGTGGTAGGTAGTCAAATGGTAAAACCAAGGTTGGGCCTTGCTGGAGGAGTTTTATTCAAAGCGAACTGTCAAGGGGTCCCATAACCCCAACCGCGTAAGGAACGCAAAATCAAGGAACATAACACGGATATGACGGAAACTAGGGCGGCAAGAGTGGAACAAAACACCAGGCATAAGGCCGAGCCTTGCACCCTTTACCAAGTATATAGATGCATTAATTAAATAAGAGATATTGTGATATCCCAAAATATCCATGTTCCAACATGGAACCAACTTCATCCTCATCTGCAACTAGCAACGCTATAAGAAGGGCTGAGCAAAAGCGGTAACTTAGCCAAACAACGGTTTGCTAGAAAAAGATGGTTAGAGGCTTGACATGACAATATGGGAGGCATGATAAACACACTACATCATGCACCAGAATTCCCTACCGACGTCTGTTGAAAAAAGTCACTATTGCCGACCCACAGTCTGGCACGAAAATTTCTAACAGACAGTGGGTCGGGAAACCTGCATACACCGACCTGCAGTCGGTCGGGAATACTGTAGCATATACCATCTAACGATCGGTCGGGGATTCTGTTATGGCCTATGGAATGTCGGTCGGTAAATCACCCCCACCAACTTTCGGACGCTAAATGGGCATCGCCCGCGAATAGCTAAAAAAGTAGCGCCAAACCGGTCCAACCCGCGAATTTTCCACCCTCAAAATCACAAGGATGCTGCCGCCCTTCGTTCCCCACCCACAAAATCCCTAGCTTTCCTGTTGTTCCCCACCCACGCCGCCGCCCCACGCCGGCCAATCCCCATGCCTCCCACCACCGCCCCATGTCGTCAGGGGCTACCGCCGGTCTATCCCACTGTCACCCCATGCCGCCCTGCCTCTGCATCACCATCCCACGCCGCCCTGCCTCTGTAGCACCGCCCCACACGCTGCCCCGTCCCCACAGCGCCGCCCAATTCCGACATGCCTCTCCACCGTCGGCTCCACACCCTCGGGCTCTCTCTCCGGTTGGCCGCCTCTCTCCAACCTCCCTGGCCCAACCCCCCATCTCCATCATCCAGCTCATGAAGACACACGCAGTGGCGGTGGCGGCGAAGATTTGGATCTGGGCCGCGTGCGGCTGGGCAAAGACATCCCTCTCTGTCTTTGGCTGGGCAAGGGCATCGATGCGGCTGAGGTACAACTCCTTCCTTGCCGCATCAATTTTTTTGTACAAAGTTTGTTAAGAGATGAACTTGGAGTGAAGGAGTTCGCCGTGGTTTTTGGGTGGAAGACTCTGTTATTTGCCCCGTCAGTACTCTGTTGGTAGACACTGTTTATGTAGATTCAATTTTTTTTACAGTACCGAGTTATGTTAGATGGAAATAGATTTATGTTAGATTTATTTTTTATTACAATACTGAGTTATGTTGGCATCCTACAGCTTCTTTGTCAAAAATTGTGAAAATAACTAGGTTCTCTTGAAAACGAAGCTTCTTTGTAGCACCAATGGATGTGTTTCTAGTGTCTGTGTTGCTCCAGCTGATCACATTTATTGGCTGAATTCATGAGAATGGCGCGTAAGCATACTGCCATCCAACTGCCCAAATACTTGCTTAACTTTTTCTTACTGAAATCTTCACCATGTCAAATTTCCTTCAATGCCAAGTTCAAATATTGTGAGGAAACATTTATGGTATAATAATCACTGCTGCTATTGAAACGATGCATTTGACCTGACTAACAGCGGCAAGATGTCATCCATGAGGTGGGGTAATATAACTGGTGGCTCAAACTTACTTTTATAACTAAGGGCCAAACAATGGATTGAAATAGAATGTAGCACAAGACTCGTTGTTCTCTTTGTACATGTGACCTGACTTTTATCTCTCATTTTTTCTACAGGTAGAACAGAGGACAGATGCTGGTAACGTTGAGCCAACAAAGAGAAGTAGCAGAATATTTGCTATGCCACTGTAGTGCATAAGGTGTGTGGAGTGTCCAGTGTTTATTTTTCTTTTAGTATATTGTTTCTTGATGTAGTACCTCATAAGTCTTGTGTACCATCCTCTAATGTTTTGTACAGCAGTAGATGATTGAGTACTATATTTGTCGATCAGTAGATGGTCTATGGTCATGGTTGATTGCTTGCTTCATTGATTGAAGATTCATATTTTGATCCATGCTGCCTCTAATGTGTTTGAGGACTAAGATTCATATTAAGTGTCATTTTATAATGCTATGACTAATGGTAACTAAACGTGATTGCTCATCATCTCTGCTAATTTTCCCTAAGTTTTCAATTTACTAGTTTATATGGGCTATAATTTTACTTTATCGGTATTCAGTTTTATTAAGTCTTTTAATTTGTCTAGCACTTCGGTTTATTTTTCTTAAATTTTTTAGTTTCTTCGATCTAGCTATTTTCTTTCATTTTCGCTTTGCCGAGTTTCTCCTTTTGAGTTTCTTAGTCATATATCTCACTCCCATTCATAGCTACAGTGAGTTGTTCTTTTTCCCATAGGCAGCGTGCTGATGTTGCTTCATTACTTCTCCATAGAGCATGGGGAGCTTTTATCGTTCTTGGATTTCATAAAATAGAAGAGATGACAGAAATGGGGTGGGAGGTATGTGGAAACAGAGCTTCTTACTTGTGGCAGTAGACGACTAGGCAGTTCATGCAGGTCAGCCCTCAACACCTGACTCCCTTGATCGGTGTCTTCCTCTTCTCCACTCATCTATAGAAGTGAGCCCAACAAATACTATTTTTGGCTGAGGCTAGAATCGTGCACCGGAGCATAAAACGTTTAGTTGTTAAACATGTTTCTGTAACAAGTGAGCTATCCATCCTGACCATGTAGGAGTAACACATTAACTGCTGGGTGGTGCTTTCAGGCTCTGGAAACATGATGTCTCTGTACTCTGGTATGGGATGGTGCACTTTTAATGACGAAAAGAATGGCACGCACTCCAAATATCTTCCTAGAAAGTGGATTAACTGAAGAAGAATCTACTACAGGTATTAAACAGAGTCCACACCGGGTGTTAGCTTTGCACAGTTACAATTTGTGCTCGTGTTTTTCAGTGTGAATCACCTGTATTGATATTCTTGCTGAAATTTCAGTTAATCTTAATTGACTCCTGCATACATTAACAGCTACCAAGTTCATTAATAAATATGTAGTTCTACAAACAGCCTGGGATTAATAAATATGTTGACCTGATTTTTTAGTTGCAGAAGTTGTTGCCAAAAAGTCTAATGGCAAAGTAAAATGGAACCTATTTAGCTTTGTTGTTCATTTTTATGTCCTAGTGCAACTTGAGAGAACAAGCAATATTAAGTGACCTTGCTATTTACTTCTGACTGGCATACATGACTACATGTAGTTCACCAAAACAATCTTCAGTTTTCCTATTATTTTTGTGATACAAAAGGAATACTTGTATACTTCATAATGTTCCCTTGTTAAATCATATCGTAACATCATGTTCTATTATTTCCCAGAAGTAAGATCTGGTTACAATCAATCTGAAAGGCAAAATGAATTCTGTGTGTGGGGAACAACATAGCAGGTGAATCTTATCTGAACAGGGACGCCTTCCTCATCCTGCCACTTAGGTAATTTCTGTCACTTAGCTAGAACTGTTTGCTTACATTCATCTATTGATTGAAGAAATTAGAACGTACCGCTAAAATGATTAATATGTATGGATTCTCTTTGATAAATATATGGTAGCGACAATGTCCAAAGATCCATGCAAAACATTCACTCAACAATAGCCTTTTTATTTTTTTGGTGGGGAGACAAGAAGAACTAATAAAATCATTTTTAGTGATAATGTCCGACTTTTGTAATTTTCAGCAAGCGAAAGAGAAGTACAGTTACCCACTTTTAGATTTTATGCTTCAGCCTTATAGCATTGCTGTAGTATATGAATATTATATTTGCATGTTTGTATTAATTATATGAAAATTTTAGAGATGAACAGAACGATGCTACTCTCAAATCATATAGCAAAAACTACATGTGTAGTTTCCCATAGAGTAATAATTGTCATATATACAACTAGGTTTAGATCATCCAATAGAGTTAGGGTCAGGTTCAAGCTGTGTTACATAGCAACTTGTAAGAAATGCAAAACCTTCATCTTAGGACGCATTTTGTTAATATGTGCTTTGATGGACTGAACAGGATCACTTGCGTATCTCTGAACTGAGAATACAATCGAGTTTCTAATCCTACTAACATATAACATACATGGTTTCCCTGGGAGGTAATAGTTTTGCATTCACGCCTGCACAAGTAGGGTGGCCATTACAGATGACCTGAATTGTGCAAATTTACGACCTTAAGTAGCAACTAGTAGATGCTTAATGATTGATTGCCAGCTCGCTTTCTTCTGTAGTGAGTTTAGCTAAAGTATTGAGCTGATGTATTTCGTTGTGCAGATTGAGCTGATGCTTTGTTTTGTTTCTGCCATTGACTATGAATGCATGAATTTACTGAATGATTATTTACCCTTTGTAGGAAAGACATACAAGACGAGGAAGGAACTATGGAGATAGTTTGCGTCAACTAGATAGTTTGTGTAAGGTGCAAAATAATGCACCATTTGGCTATCATTTTGTAAGCCTTTATGTTGTATTGTCAACTGGATGTTTTGTACAAAATCAATGACATGCATCTATTATTGTATCTTGATTGATATTGTGTTGGATGTTATTGTAATGAGATATTTTATGTGACTTTATTGACATTCTGTTAGTAAGGCAAACGTGGGAGGGTAATTATTGTTTTGTTTAGCTAAAGAAAATGCTGACAATCCGTTGGTCCGCAAAAGGAAATGTCATCTGATTCTTGGTCGGCAAAGAACCATGCACTACTAACAAATTGTTGGTCGGCAAAGAAACACCATCAGGCCGTTGGTCGGGAAAGGTTTACCATGAGACCATCTGTCGGGAAAGGTTCATGACAGTGCCGTCTGAAAGTCGGTCGGCAATGCTTGAAATAGTCGTCGGCCTGTCGGTCGGGAAAGGGCTTAACCGTCTGGACTTTCCCCAGCAAACAGGGTCGGTCGGCAATAGTCATTCCCGACCGATTGTCTGTTGGTGGAAGCTGTTTTCCTGACCAACTTGTTTGTTAGGGATGCAGTGCTGTGGTGTAGTGAGTACAAGTGGTAGGTAGCGCAAGCATAGCGATAGAGCGAACAACTAGCAAAGCAAAGATAGAAGTGATATCAAGGGTATGGTCATCTTGCCTGCAAAGTTCTCAGAGTTGTCGAAAACTTGATCCTCGTAAGCGTACTCAACAGGTTCCTCATTCACGAACTCGTCTCCCGGCTCTACCCAAAGCAAGAACACAAGCAACGGAACAACAATCAATCACGGTGCAATGCACAAGCAACATGATGCAAGACATGACATGGAATGCAAGATATGATGTGCAATGCATATGAGTACTCCGGAAGGAAAAAGGTTGGACAAGGCATCAACTTGGCAAACCAAGTATACCGCTGGATAGATGAGTTGATTTCGGTCGAAATCGATATAAGGATCGCCGGAAACAGATACACGGTTTGCAAATAACAAGCAAGACAAGATATGATGCGAACTGCTAAAACAGCAACATGGCCACTTGGATGCAAAGTATAAATATGCTACAGCACCCAAACATGTGAACAAAATGCATGGCATTGATGTACAGAATATGCTCTACAAAGCATGAACACTGAGCTAAAGCTATAAACCACTAGATCATGACTAAAACAGCATGGCAATAATGCAAAAGATAACAGTTTTACAGACATGAAAATGCTAGACATAGCAGAAACAGATTCAACATGGCATCTTTACAAGCTTGATTAACTCACTACAAGGCATGTCATGGCATGGAACAAATTCTAGCATGAAGTAGACATGAAAAAGAAGTTATCCATGTGCAAAGCAACCTCATGGCATGTTTGAATTAAATCACACAAAAATGACAAAACAACATCATGATGTAAAATGACATGTTTATGAACTTGCTCAAATGCAGAAACTAATGCCACCACTGGATTGGGGGTTACTGTAGGAAAATCATCACAAGTGCAATAAGTTAAAAACTTCCCTAAATGGAATATGACAGAAATGGCATTTTCCTTATTTGGAAACATCCAGAAATGGACTTGCCTGAAATGGAAATGGCATCTTTCCAGAAAATGGAAATTCGCTGGGGTGTAAAAGAAAAAGGAAAACAGGGGTTTATTGGGGGATGGCCAGTGGGCCTAGGTGCGTGTGTGACTGACCAAAGGGGTCTACCTGTCAGCGTCACGAAAGAAAATAAAAGCCAAAAGGTAGCGTGCCTAGGATTCGAACCCGCGACCTCCTGCATCAGAGGGCGCGGGAGCAACCAGTGGGCTACAAGCCCCGCTTGTGATCAAGAAGGGGTGCATCACCCCGCCATGAACGCGCAGCAGAGTTCCAGCGTCGACGGCAAGCAACGGCGGCGACTTCTGCAGCTGCAGAGCACCCGCGGGCCTGCGGAATGGGGGTAAGGTCGCGCGCGTGCAAGCGGAGCAGCAAAGGAATGTGCGCGTGCGGGCCCTCCCGAGGACGAGCTCGTGCTCGCCTCGGTGGTTAAGGCATGGGGCTAAGCGAGGCCTGGTGCTCGCGCGGGGATGCTGCACTGCGGGAGCGGTTGCGTGGGCGAGGCCAGCGCAGCGAGGAGAACGCGGCTAGGATAGAACCGGAGCGCGGGGACGCGTGGGTGCGCTACAGCGAAGATACGCACGACATAATCTTCAGGCTTCGCCGGAGCACTACGAACACGGCAAAGACACGGATCGGGCGAGTCCTACGGGTGCCTACATGCCATGGAATGGATGGGATAGGGAGGTGTGTTACCCAGCTCACCCTAGGACACGACGGGGTCGACGAAGATGAGCCTGCGGTGACGCGGACGAGCTCTGAACCTGGCGGGGCTGCTGTCCGCGAAGCAGGGGAGGAAGAGGACGACGGGGAGGTAGCCGGACTTGGCGATCCCAGGCGAGGAAGAGGACGACGGGGACGTAGTCGACGTCGTGGAGGAAGACGGACGTGCTTGGCGAGGCGGAGGTGGCCGGAGTGCACGCCGGCGACGTGGACGTGCTCTCAGGCGTGCTCGGGAAGCGGCGGAAGCGACGGATCTGGGGGAGTTTTCTCCCCTAGCGGCGGCGGAGGATGGAGAGGGAAACCCTAGGGGCTAGGTGCGGACGCCGAGAGGGGGCTTAATTAGGCGCGGCGCGGCTAGCTGGCTCACCACCGTGGCCATGGCACGGCGAAAAGCAGAGGAAGAGGAAGGAGAAAAGGAGGCGGGTGTGGCTGCCGCTCTCGCTGACGCGGGGGACCCGCGTGTCCACGTGGTTCGAGTGAGAGAGAGGGGTGTGCGGCGCTCGGGTGAGAAAGGGGGGAAGCAACGTGCGCGCGGGCTGGCTGCTGCGCTGCTGCTGGGCCAGCTGGCTAGGTTGGGAGGCCGACGCCCAGGTGGGTTGCTGCTGCCTCTGCTCTTTCCTTTCCCTTTTTCTCAAAGAGAAAAACAAAGAGAAAAGCACAGGGGGCTAGAAGAGGAATTTGGGAGAGATGAGAATATCCTCATGCTCCTGGAATTATGCAATATTTGAATAAATTGGTTTGAGAATTTTTAAAGATAGAAAAATAAATCAAGTTTGAATAAAATTCAAACTTGAGCCATTTTAAAACCTAACCAAATGAACTCCAAAGTATGTGAAGCTTGGCACAGAGGTTTAGGACAAGATGCTTGAATATTGGGGAAAAGATGAACATTAATGGAGTAGGTAAAAGGTGCACTTGCAAAAAGAAATAAAGGAAAGGAAGGAGAAGTGGTGATGACGCAAGACTCATGCATGGAACATGCAACAACATAAAATGTATGAAATCACACCATGCACATGATGAGGATGAGAATGCAAGATGACACCAAGCACAAATGCAAAACGAGAGACAAAAACCCAACCACGAAGGAAATATCATATCACATAGCCGGAAATGGCAAGAGTTGGAGTTACAAATATGAAAAGTTACATCCGGGGTGTTACACAAGCGATCGGTAAAAAAACAATTATTTTGTGTCCAAGACCGACGGAAAAATTGCTTGAAATTATGTCTCTGAAACTGGTTGAAACTTAGCAGTTTTAGATGCAAAAATCATAAGTTTCATCATTGAAACTTAAAACTTTTTGAGAGATTTTTGTTTTTGCCCTCATGCAGGATTAAACTACTGCGTGAATCACGAGGCAAAACGAGCGGCCGGCAGGACTTAACAGGTGAGTTCCCACGCACTCACGTGGCCCTGCGCATTTCCGTAACCAAAATGTCTATTCAACATCCAAATCCAACAATTTGCTTGCACGATTCTGAGCCGATGCCAAATCCAACAACTTTCTGTACATTGGCGTCTTGAATGGATGGTGTGAGATGGAGTGTCGTGCTGAAATCGTCTGTAAATGTCGTCTGTACAGCAGTTCTCATCTTGGTTCGTCCACACCAGCTTTGGCTCCCAGCCTCCCACCGAATACGCATGCGTCTCGTGTGGACTAAATGTTCTTGAGACTAGAGAGTAGAGACCATCAGCTTTTTTGATTGTCAGTTTGCCAAGGCGTGCTGGATACCTCTGTGACTGTTCCACTCTTGATCTTCATGTACCGATTGCTCAGAGTAACATCTGCGCCCTCATGAATGCTATTTGCCAACCGTTCTTCATGGAACTGATCATCTTGGGAGTTGGGATGTCGGAGCATCTGTAGTCGAAGGAATGCCTTAATTTTTTTAAGGCAGAGATTCGCCCAAGATTGTAAGGCTGCAAAAATGGATTGCAAAGCTGAGCTGGATTTAGTCTTTGGTACATTTTCTCTTTGGTTCAGTCCTGGGCACATACCTTTGGTACCCGCCAGAGTTACAAACTTTGGTACATTTTCTGTTTGGTTCAGTCCTGGGTACATATCTTTGTGTAATGTGCCACCTTAGCTTTAGCTTTAGATTTGTACATTTATATTCTCATACTATCTTGCCAAAACGTCTTACATTTAAGAACAGAGGATGTACCATATAGGCTAACTAATCTATCGGTGCTACTAACAACTTAATGCATGCACTAACTATCTATACTAAGCCATGCACACATGCACGGATCGGCTAGTACTCCCATGTCGTGCACACATGCACGCTAACATGTCACATGTCAAGATTAATTCCTTTTTCCCCGCAAAAAAAGATTAATTCCTTTTTTTAAACTATGTCAAGATTAATTCGAACAGCCTGTTTCCACACATGGCCTTCAGCCTCGATCCTGCTAAAAACATGTTTCAGCGAAGGGGTAGCTCCATCAAAGATTATCGCATTTCAGTGAAGGGGTAGCTCCGCGGAGGAGTTGATATCGTCCCAGTTGCCAATACTGAAATAATGAAGCCCAAACCGACATTTTAAGGTGATGTGTGCGGCAGTCTCCAGCTTCCTCCTAGTGACAAAGTCTACAAATTGACCATCCTCTTCTTCAGAGGCGGTCCACGGTCCACACACCATCTTGCATGATACGTCACACAAAGAATTTGCGTTTAGGGGGCGTCCAATTGTTTCAAATGACTGGCCACATGATTGTGCGAGAGTTATCGTGTCTAAGGACATCTACACAGCCAGCGTCTCAAACCCGCCTCATACGCCCGGTCCGCCCGGTCACTGACGGGCCATATTTTTTCGACTCAGATGGACGCCTCTAAAGGTCTTAAACGTCCGGGCTGACCGGCACCCCCCATATCCAGCCCAAATATGGGGCGGATATGGGAGTGCCCGGGCACGCCCACCACGTCGGACTGATAAAGGGGTCCCACGCGAAAACGCCCTCAAACCCGGCGGTCCGAAGTTCGTCTCCTTCATAGGACCGGTGGCGCAGCTCCGGCGGGCCGCGTAGTGTATTGCCCGGCTATTTAAGTTGACCGGCGGCACTGAAGCCCTACTATCCATCCACATTTTCCTCCTCCTGTCGCCGCCGCCACTTTTCACTCCACCCGTCCGCCTAATAGCCATGCCCATCCCCTGCGCCCCCCCCCCCGGCCGCCGGGTGACGAGCGAGCAATTTATGACGCCGGAGCACCGGCTCGAGCTCCTTGAGCAGATCCGGGCTAGGCGCAAAACCCGGATTGCGGCGGGGCTACCTCCGGATGCAGTGGATCCGGAGGAGGAGGAGGAGGAGGATGACGAGGAGGAGGACTTTCAGAGGGAGGGGGATGAGCCGGAGGAGGGGAATGTGGGGGACGCTGGTGACGGGGATCTGCAGGCCATCCTCGATTCCCTCCGGTCGGGAGTCGGCTGCGGAGGCAAGACGCCGTCGCCGGCAGGAGATGGAGGCGCAAGAGGCCACAGATGAGGCGGAGATGTTCGCCTACATGGATGAGGTCGAGCAGGAGGAGGATGAGCCGGAGCCCTCCTACCTGCCCGTCCAGCCGGCGCCCGACACCGTCGTCGTGGACATCTCCGACGATGAAGAGTAGTTAGGGTAGTACGTAGATGTAACACGTAGAATTTCTTTTGCATGCTTTGTATGGATTTAGGAGATGAAATATGAGAGAGGCGGATGCAAAGTGGCTAATTTGAGGCGTCCTGGTCAGTGCCCGTGGAAGCGTATTGACGTATTCTAGAAACAAAATACAGCGTCCCACTGACTATAAAGTCTTAGAACATCTACAGCGGGACTTTGCAAATTCGGCCCCTCAAACGTCTACGGACGCCATGAAAAGCAATTTCAGGCATCTTGAGCTAACCATGATGCCCCTGAGAACAAGTCATAAGAAAGCAACCTCGTACGCTCGATGGCCTGAGAGAACTGGGCATCTGCCCCCTCGCAGCATGCAGGCGCGTCTTCTCCGCGCTCCTTCCGTGCGAATCCTTCTGCGCAGCTGCACACCACATCGTTGCAAACACATGATGCCAATGCCAGGTGCGCACCAAAAAGCCTCTCGATCGCGCCGGGGCATCGAATCGAGCATCTTCACCCGGACATGGCGAGGCGGTGTCGGGCCCCTAAGTAGCGTTGGGCTGCCAACTTCACCGGCGCCACCATATTTTATCCGGGTGCGTCCGTTTAAGGTAAAACAGACGAATAGCGTGGCCCAACGCGCGGCCTCAAATAGACAAATGTCTGGATTCCGTCCGTTTTCGACCCATCCCCGGTCCAAATTTATGCTCGGTTTGGGGTGAAACGGACGCGCGCGGACGGCCTCGACGCACGCCCTTGCCCTCCCCCCGGTGGCCCGCCTGCCGGGGACACTAGCAGTCCCTCCGCTCCCAACGCTTCACCCTCTCTCCCCGCCCCGCCCCGCCCCGCCGGCGCCACCGCTATTCTCCGGCCGCCTCCTCACCGCGCAGCCCCCGGCCGTCCATACGAAACCACGTCTCGACATGGCCGCCACCACGCCTGCGCTTTCGCCGTAGTCTTGGCCATCGATCGGAGGAGGTTTGGTCGTCGTCGTCTTTGCCGGTGGCAGAGGGGACACGACCGCCGGCGACGTACCACGGCGGCCGCGACAGATTCCGACGAGAGCTCCAGAGCGGCCAGTAGCCGGCCGGCAACCACCCCTGCCGCGTCGAGGTGATCATCGCGGCCTCTTCGCCACCACGACCGCAAGGTGTTTGACATTTTGCCAACAAAGGTATGGACAGTGGAGACCAGTTTTTCTTCCATCACTTTCTTTGTTCATCGGACGATTCGTCGCCGGATGATAAAGATCTTGTGGTGGCTGCACTGGTCGTTCACGACCATATTCAACGGCAGCTTCCTCGGTACAGGGGGTCAGTCCCTGGCCGTGCTCCCAACCTGAACCGCAACAGGAAGAGAGGCCACGCCCTGCTCTATGCCGATTACTTTTCCAACACCCCGCTATTCAAGCCGGATAAATTCCGTCGCCGTTCTCGAATGGCAAGGCATGTGTTCAATCATATCCAAGAGGGAGTGGTTGCTCATGACCCATACTTCGAGTGCAAGACGGATGCCCTTGGCAAGCTTGGATTCTCCTCTTACCAGAAATGCACCACGGCCATCCGCATGCTTGCATATGGAATTTCAGGCGATCTGGTGGATGAGTATGTGCGTATGAGTGAGACAACATGTCTGATGTCAATGTACAAGTTTTGCCAGGCTGTGATCGAGGTGTTTGGCCCAGAGTACTTGATGCAGCCAATTGCAGCTGATACAGAGAGATTGTTGGCGACCAACGCAGCTAGAGGCTTTCCAGGCATGCTTGGCAGCATAGATTGTATGCACTGGAAATGAAAGAACTGTCCATTTGCTTGGCAGGGCCAGTACAAGGGGCATGTCAACGCATGCACTGTCATATTAGAAGCGATGGCTTCGCAGGATTTTTGGATATGGCATTCTTTCTTCGGCATGGCAGGTTCTCACAATGATATCAACGTGCTGCAGCGTTCTCCAGTGTTCGCAAGGCTTGCAGAAGGCCACTCCCCACCTGTCAACTTTGAGATCAACGGCCACCAGTACAACAAGGGATACTATCTAGCTGATGGTATATATCCTCAGTGGTCAACTTTTGTGAAGACAATCTCGAAACCCCAAGGTGAGAAGAGAAAGAGATTTGCCCAAATGCAAGAGAGTGCTAGAAAGGATGTGGAACGTGCTTTTGGTGTGCTTCAATCCCGGTGGGGTATCGTTTGAAACCATGCACTGTCATGGGATGAAAGGAAGCTTTGGGAGGTGATGACTGCTTGTGTGATCATGCACAACATGATCGTCGATGACGAGCGTAATGAGAGTATCTTCGACCAAGTATTTGATTATCAAGGTGAAAATATTAAGCCCCTGCACCAAGACCCGGCCACATTTGAACAATTTGTGCAATTTCACCGTGAGATGCGTGATTGGCACAGTCATTTGAATCTTCAAAATGACTTGGTTGAGCACGTGTGGGATCACGTTGGCAACCAATAGACGTATTGGTTCATTTTATGTTCAGTCAAGACAATTTCGATTTGGTTGTAAAAAAAATTTATTAAGGAAAATTTCAATTGGGTTGTAAAACTATTTTAATTTTCAGACAAAAATTTGGACGTGCAAACTAGTTTTGATGAGAATATGGACATTTTTGGCCCTAACAAACAGGATGGGTCAAATGGATGCGGCCGCGCGCTGGGCACACGGCCACCGCATCCCAGGACACGCCCGGACACGACCCTAAATCCCTACCAAACGGACAGAATCCGGACAAAACGGACATCCGTTTGGCATCGCGCGGTGGAGTTACATTAGCCGCGTGGGTTCGCGGGCAGAGAAGGCGGGTGCGCCTCTCCGTCGCGGGCCCCGAGAGCAGGAGCAGGCGCGATTTCAAGAAGCGTCGCCCGGGACAGCCGCGCGGAGGAGACGGGCGCATGTGCTCTGCGCCACTGCCACCCCGACGACGCGAGTGATAGCCCGCGCAACACGGAGATTACGCTCCAGCTTTGCCTCAGTACTGAGACGGCTGCATGGTTAATAATACAACCAGCAGGACAGAGATCAGGTGACTTGCCCGTGGGCACATGCGGGCAATCGTCAGCCGTTCAAAGTGCATCTAACGCACATCAGTGACCTAAAGCAAAACAGGGATCCACACATTCACCACAGATGGGGACGCGAGATCGGTGAATCGTGCTGCTCGTTCCTTCCGCATGGCGATGCTCTGGGAATTATTCTAGACGTTCCTGTTCAGGGCACGGATGATACGAATAAGTGGTGGTTCATTGCGTCTTCCGATGTGTTGTTGCTCCCATTCCATAATATTGCAGACTTATTTCAAAAAAAAAAAAAAATCGCAGACGTCCGCCTTCTCTCATGGGATTTAGTCGTCATGGGCACTAATCATCCTTCAACAAAGAGCAACTTGCCATCTTTTTAATGATTAACTTGCTGGCGTTTCATTGATTTAGCAGAAAAGTAGATGATAAAGTGTGTGATCAAGTAAAACAGCCTCCCAAAGCCCTCGGCTCATGGCTATATCTCACGTCATGTCTCCGAATGGGGTCTCTATGCATTTGGCGCCGGCTAGCCTTCATTGCTCCATATTCCCGCGTTCATGCGATGACATACCTGTCGCTCGTCATCTTTTTTCTGAAAGTGCAACTATTTACGGTCCAATCATATCTGCCATGATATTAGGACGATCATGGTTTTAGTTCCCTTCCTCGGGCCTGGATTAGTAGTCGCGATGATCTGCAACACGATGTCTGCCACGGGTCTCCCTTGGTTCCAAACCCCTTAATCCAGGGAATCGCGACCATTCCACGTTGTTGTTGTGTTCCGAATTGAGATGGAAACATGACACTCCCAGAAGAGATAAACAGACAACTTGAGGCTTCTCATGCACGGCGGGCAAAGGTAGCCATTTTTTTCCAACCTCTTGGTCTTGCCTGGCACCCAAGCCTTCTGGAAGATCGATTTGAACTTGCAACATGGCTAATCGGTGAACTGCATGGCATAAGTCGAACACACAGAGTAAACACCCGAGCCATCGAGCTTCCAGGCGATGTCGTCGTCGGTGTCCTAGGAGAGCATGATACAGGTGTTGTTGATGGCTCTCCAGAGCGATATGATTTCCTGCATGATAGTGTTGACTTTGTTGTGATGCAAATCCTGAACCCAGCGATCCTCACGCAGCGCAGCCACCACCGTCCTATTCTTCCTGATTGTGTGATTGTAAAGGATTGAGTAGACCAGGCGCAGGGGGTGCCGCCCAACCACAAGCAGTGCCAGATATTCACCGTCGCCCCATTGCCGATCGTGAGGGGATTGTGTAGGCGAAGAGCGCACGGTCCTTCTCGTTGCATAGTGTCAGTTCCCACCCAAGGCTTGTCAGGTTGCTTATAGGCCAGCCAAAGCCAGCAAAGCCTCAGCGCGCGGCCTTAGCGTGTAATGCCAGAGATACCGAGGCTACCTTGATCCACCAGCGATGTGACAGTCTACCGGTTAACCTTACATTTGTTGCCGCTGAGCTCCTTGTCTTGAGCCCAATGGAGGAAGCGGCGACACACCCTGTCGATGTCTTTAATGAATTTCTTCAAAGTGCCCAGGATGGTGAGCGTGAAGGACGACATGACAGAAAGGACGCACCGAACTAACACCCGCCGTCCCGATGCCGGCATGAGGTGGCCCTTTCAGCCGGCGAGCCTCGCTCTAATCCTATCGAGAATGAACTGAAGGTACACAAATTATTTTTTTGCGAGGGGACTGAAGGTACACAATTACTGTACATTATATATACATCTTATTAAATGTCACACATATTTTTGGAACATGTGATTTAAAAAAAAACATGTACATTTTTTTAGATTGTATGATACATTTAAAAAAATCATGCGAACATTTTCTTATACACATTTTTTTAAATGCCACGAACATTGTTGTGAAGCATGTGAACACTTTAATGTCACAAACATTTTTATGAGTGACACAAACATTTTATTAACGCTTCAAACATCTAAAAAATTAATTAAAGTAATTTTAAATATGTATATTTAATTGTTTTTTGGGATATAAACAAAAGTAGCCGGCCCACTACAGCGTCGCTAGAGGCGAGCGCTCGCCGTGTCTCGCTGCGGTCGAGACATATCCCGTCCCCTTCTGGCCGCCTTTTCTTGCAGAGCGGCGGCAGGGTGCGCCTCCGCCTCTCCGGCGGCGCAACGGGTAGCTCAGCCGTTTGGAGGTCACCTCTTCCTAATTGGACAGGTGCGCTCGCCTTCTGGCCTCCGATTGTTGGCGCCTCCTCTGCGCACCTTTAATTCTCCGGTTATTTGCTCCCGGCTCGCCTGAGCGCCCCCCTCGATAGTTGTTTGGTGCCAAGAGTTATTGGGAATAGATCTGCTATTTCTAAAATAAGAAGGCGTGTGTTGTATAGATATAGCACAAACCTCCCCAGTTCGTCTGCTTATTGTGAGATTGGTAGAAATTTCAGTACTTGGGGTGCTGGTCTGCTGGAGTAACCTCAAATTTACACTTTTACCGTGCCACTATGTGGTCTGTACTGCAGCATAACCGTTTAATCTCAGGCTCCCCCATCCCTGACCAAATTGCATGGTTCTTAGCCAATATCAGTGTTAGCCAGTTGAGCAAACAGACTAACTGACAGAAAGTTTCAGTTCTGAACTGAAATTGGTGTTCATTGAATCGAAAATCAGATTCATCTTCTTCTAAAACAGCCCTTTGTACAACACTAATGCAACCATTATTTGGGTTGCTCTCATCATGGCACGCAATGTTCGCTTTACTGTTTACAGTTGTCTTATCAGTAGTACTAGGATCTGGCGGTGTGCGTTGTTCATCAAACTAATCTGTTCAGTTCATGGTTTTATGAGATTGGTACTCTGTAGTTAATGGCCAATTGCATTGGAAATTTTACCATCTTATTAGGTTGTTCTAGTTATCGACCTCCTCCCACCCAGCCATGACTGAGGTTCTTTCTTAGTCAGGAGGAGCAGTATTAGCCAGTTGAGAAATTAGCAGACTCACACAACGACAATGCACAAGTAACTTGGCATTTCACATTGAAATCACAAAGCAAACTCATCTTCTTTCTCCTTGGTCTTGCAACGCAAATACAACCATTATTTACATTGCTTTTATTATGGCACACAATGTAGACTTGCCAACACAACCCAATCGTTTTATATCAACTAAAATTCATGGGATATCCCTGGATTGCAATCAATACCCCACCACTATGTTGAGCAAATTGACAGTAGTGCAACATCATCCAAATACATGCATGTTTAGGTGACAGTGACACTGCTGATGCCTTGTCGCCACTCACGGCCCATCAGTTCTTTTGCTCTTGCCACAAGAGCAGAGAGAGGCACACTGTGCTCCATCAGTCCTGCATCGCCCAAGAAGAACCTGTACTTTTCAGCCCTTGAAGGTGTATGTTCTACCCGCAGCAGTGCTTCCATCATCCAGCATTTATTAAAACAGTCAGTGTAGCTAGGATTGCACTCCATTATGTGTATGGCATGTTCAACTATCACCCTCCTGATTCCCGGACAATGAGCAGTAGGTGTCATATTTGAGTTAAGTGCACAGACAAGTCTGTTTATAAATCTTTCTTTAATCTGACCATGCTCAAGTTCACGCTCAAAGTCTCCAGGAATGGCATGGCATATTTGTGAACTAAGGCCAGCAAGGACCTCTAGTTCCGCCCCTTCTGCATCCATTATTCCTTCCAAGACCTATAATAGAAATAGTTAAGTGATGTAAACATATATAATATGGCAAACTTCTGCTGCATATGAACCTATATATATGGTCAGGTGGTAATCCAAGATGATGCCATGTCGCCATCTATTTCTCTAGTTATGTTATGTATATTTGGCAGTTCATACTTCTTACTTCTTATTACTCTCAACATTGAAATTACTTAGTTGCATGACATAAACTATATCATGAATGATGTGCATGTCCGTGCCATGAAATGTCCATAGTTAGAAAAAAAATGAATGCATGCAATTTTCTTTAACAATTTGTGAGATAGGAAATGCCGCAACTGTTAAGATTCATGCACTAGCCAACGCAACAAAAAATTTGAACTGATATGGAAAGGGTTAGGCAATCCACATATACACTTCAACACCCCCTCTCACGTGCGACGCGGAAAGTCAACACATGGATAGACTCAGAGGTATGGCTCAAGAGGCCTATACATGGACAAAGGGAGGCAACGACAATCTTTTGGATAAATTGCGAAAGCCAGGACTCGAACTTAAGACAATGGGCTCTGATACCATGTGTAAGCTTCATGCACTAGCTAATGCAACCAAAAGTCTGAACTAGTGAAAGAGCCTAGGCAATCCACATATACACTTCAATAGCAACAACAGGTGCAACATCTAATTTTACTTGTATTTCAGGGCTCACCTCTCGCAAGATGTGAGAGAACTCCTTCAGTTCAGAGTTGTTGAACTTAGGTTGAGCATGCATGCACATACTCCGCAACAAGCTTGCTGCTACGTACCTGTACATGTCCCCATGGATCATAAATGCGAGCTCCTTGATGAATACATACCCTGGTTCGGCTAACATAACCAAACAGTTATTCACACTGTCCATTGCTAGCACTGCCAGGGCTTGCCCGGCGGACTTTCGTAACTTATCTGAATATGTACTTGAGGCTGCTTCTCGGTTAAGAAATGCATGCATCAACCTGCTAATGATCACCCGAATCTTCCCGATCTCGTCCCTTGTGTTTGCATCCATGGAAATGTTTCTAAGGATTTCTGTTGTTAGCTCCCTAAGTTCTTGGCTGCTCCCACTGTCTTCCAAGATCGCTGCAAGGTTGCTCAAAAGGAAGGGATGTTCTGAAATCTCCTGTCGCAAAGTTACCCCAAACTTCCCTTGAGTACTTGCAAGTCTTCTCAGCAGTTTCAACGATGAACCTTTCAGCAGTGCCTGGTCTGTCTCACTAATATTGGTCATGTCAGTTCTGTTGCTTGTGAAATCTATGATCTTTGAAATGAGGCCTGTTGATCTGTTGATTTCTACACGGTTCTCAATATCAAAGCTAGCAAGAGTGTCAAGAATTAACATGCCCAGTACAGGGAGCAGATCCTGGTCCGTTGATGGCTCCTCCTCTGGAATATGCCAGCATTTGGTAATCTGCTTCCAGCATCTGAGTGTACATGAGTTTTGTCCATCCATGTTAGATGGCTCCTCCCTTGGAACCAAACAATATACTGCCATCTGTTTCAACCATTTAAGCATGGGTGTCCTCTGTTCGTCCATGGCAACTTGCTGAATCAGGGTATCTTGTTCTGCCTCTAGGCTACCAATGTCTAGGAGAGGATCCTTTATTTTCTGCTGGTGAACAGTATCAAGAAGTGAGGCTATGAGCTGCATTGCCCCAGGGACAGAGACAACTCGGAGGCTACCAGCAAGCTCAGCTATGACCTTCGCGGCAAATGATCTAATATTTGCATCCCCTTCACTTGTCCAGCCCAACATGTTGAATAAGACAGTTACTGTCTTCGTGGAAGTCGCTAGTTTTGAGATGGCTTTGGTCTTGAGAGGTTCATTTTTTAGGAAAATGTGCAACATGTGAAGTCCATAGAGCTGCATCTTGGGTGAGTCTGACTTTAAAGAATCCATTGCAAATGCGATGAGGCTGATCTTCTTTCGGGCAAACACAGCGCCCTCCATGCATTTCTCAAAGGCATAGGCATAGTACAAATTGACATATTCCACTGCCCGGGGACCTCTGAATCTAGCACCACGGGCGAGGCATCTCAGGAGGATGCATGAAAAGACATCAAGGATGCAGGCAACAATGTAAAGTATTCCCTGGCCAAGCACCATCCCGTAGAAGATATTGAGAGATGGCACGAGGTTTGTCTTGTCCCCAAGGATTTTCTTGTCAACATGTTCATCATGGCCGTAGTAGCTTTGTGCTTTAAGGCGTACTAATGCCAGCACGATGCGCAATACTGCTGCTGGAATCTGGAGGTTTCCGAATGACACTATTACTACTAGGCCACATAATTTTAATATGAGAATCACAATCCATCCGACCCCTTCAAAAGTGAACACAAACATCGCTACTGCAGCTAGCATGCACAAGTTTAGAATAACTCGACGCCAATATATTATTCTGCTGCCGAGAGTCAAGTCTACTAGTTTCATGATACCTGGGAATTGCAGCCTGCTGATTGTCGCTAGGAGCACGACCACAAATAGTATCAGGTACATTGTCAGCTTGGCGATTGAGTTTTTGAAACTGAGTTTGTGAATGTTGAAATCCTCATCGAAGCTATATGGTACAGAGGGACCAAGCAATAGGACTGCAACAACTGGGCTCCATAATGACATCGCACGGCATAGCAGATTGCATATGAGTAGTCGTGCAGCTCCTGGAAACAGAGATGGGCTAATCGCAAGCACTGCCAAGGGCAAAGCTGGTATTTGTATTGTTGCATACTTATTCCAGATTAGAATGCACACTAGGACATTGGAAAAACATAACACCAAGATCATAGCATTCCAGCTAAGAGACTTGAAAGAACCTCTGGAACGGAAGAACAATCGATAATCCAGGTTATTGTTGCGGCTGAACATCCTGAAATAAATACAAGATGGTATAATTAAACAAAAAGGCAACATACAATCCACAATGCAAGGATGACATATGCATGTATTTAAAATACAATAAGAATTCTGAAATTACCCGAATACAGCTCTAGACTTTGAGTGCCAAACATGTACAACTGGGGACGTATTGTTTCCATATATATTTTGTTTGAGTTAGTATTGATGGTTTGACAAGACCCTGACAGGGGTAAATTTACCTATTCTAAGGCTTGCAGCAACTTTTTGGGTCCTTTGAAATAGTAAAAATGACAACTGCTTCAAAAGAATGTACTGCAATTAACCTAGAAGATATGCTCCAACGGAAAATTCATGTTTTATGCTGGTATAACTCTTGTTTCTTGATTGGACTTCGAGCAGTTTATCTCCAAGGTTTTAAGTAGTTGATGTCGGGTTGGCAATGGGTTGACTTTGGTGTATCTACTAATATAGGATATCAAGCAATATGCCCAAGTACTGGCCAGGAATGTTGTGAGTGGAGAGTTGGGGAAGTGTTTGTTGGCAATTTTAGAAAGGAGGCGCTTGCCCGACTTTAACTAACTGAAGCCATTAAATCGTTTGCAACAAATAGTACCAGAAACAAAGAATGAAAAATGTTCGATATAGACCCAACGGGGCGAAGGCAAGGCTGCCAACATAACGGGAGGCGTTTGTTGGCAATTGATGAGCCCTAAGACCTAAGCAGTCATCTAGTTCAGGTTGCATGCATGTAGCATCTGAAGGAGAGGAACATCCTCCTCTTCAGCGACATAGGATTTGTGCTGCAGCTAGGGGTGGAAACGGATCGGATGCGGATGGGATACTGCTCTTCCAACTTCCGTTTTCATATTTTCAAAACAAATACAAATGCGAATACGGATGTTATTGGATACGAATGTGGTGAGGATGCTACTCGAATACGGATACACATCGGTTGGTTACTCGATTCGGAACGAATACGAATAGTAACGGCATATTAGTTAAATAAAATAAGTCAATAGTTATGTGACAACAAATAATCAACTTGCAACATACAGTAAGTCAATGATAGACAGGTTTATGAATAAATAGAATACTACTGTGATGCGTAATAATTTCTAAGTTTAGTCATACAAAAAGTAAAGTTTGAGCACTTCTTAGGCTTGTATGTTGGATAATTGGCATATTGGGACAAGTATTTCTCAAATTAGTTCACGTAATTTTATTCAGATACGGATATATCCATTTCCATATGCATATTTGTGTCAAAATTCCATACCATATTTGTATTTGAATTTGCAAAATAAATCCGGACACCTTCCATTTCCATTTCCATTCTAGTTCGGATGCGGATGTTTCGGATATGAATAGGAATTTTCTCGAATACAAATATCGGATATTTTGAATTATCCACTGCCACTTTCAACCCCTGGCCGCAGCCAATTGTCAGGCAATATACAAAACCTATAAAATATCTGTATTTTGGGCAATACATATATCGGGACAACTGTACTGGACATCAGGAACTGTACTCTGCGCATGCATGTGGGCTCTTTAGTTTTTGGCTTTGTTCCTCTAAGAGGACAAGCTAAACTATTTACTGGATGGAGCTTATTAAACATAAAGATCACTTCCTGGCTTTGTGTAGGTTTGAGATTGGGAATGGGGAAAGTGTAAGATTTTGGGAAGATAGGTGGATTAATAATAGAGCCCTGAAGGATGTCTTTCCTAGGCTTTATAGCATATGCTTTGATAAAAAAAATCGTTAAATATATATTTGATAAAGTTTTGGATAATGTTGCCTTCCGAAGAACCCTATATGGGGATTCTTTGGAACTTTGGGACCACATTAAAGACAGTTGTCGGAGTGTGGTGCTAAATAATGATAGAGATAAGATTGTTTGGACCCTGGACAAAAAAGGGATATACACTGTTAAATCTTATTACAGATTTCTGATTGAGAATAGGGTCAAATATCCACATAACTTCTTATGGAAGACTAAAATGCCACCTAGATTGAAAATCTTTATGTGGCTAGTATTTAGAAACAGTATTTTGACTAGAGATAATTTGATTCGTAGAGGGTGGGTTGGAGAGAAAACTTTCCCCTTTTGCATGCAAGATGAGAGTGTGGACCATCTGTTTTTTAAGTGTTCTATGGCAAAAATGATGTGGAATGTTACACAGTTTGCTTTTGACTTGAAACAAGTTTCTGGTATGGTTGAAACAATTTAACAAAGATGAGAAATCCCTCGTGACTGTAGGGATTGCAGCTGTCTTCTGGACAATTTGGAAGCTTAGAAATAGGGTGGTTTTCGATAAAAACAGGGTTTATGATCCCTGTGTACCAATGAATCTGATGATCAAGATGCTTCATGATTGGCTTATATTGCAGATAAACCCAAGAAGACGAAGAATAATGACGGAGGGCGTAAAAAAAGTTGTACTATTGGCGGAAGAAATCTTCAGGGCGGTGCTGGGATGGAGAGCCGTTCACAGGACTGCGGCGACGTGATCTTCTGAAGTTTCTTCACACTGGTGAAAGCCTTTGGGAGATTTATTCTGTCATCGATCTATACATGTAGCTCCTGTCTTATTTCTTCAGTCTGAACTGTTGGGGGTTATGCTACTAGTTATCGTTTGTTCTGAACTTGATGTTCTGGTTGTTTTTGCTTGAGTCGTCCTGGAGAACCCGGCTTGTGAGATTTCTCAGGGCTGTGCTGGGTGGTTGCGTTTTGCGTTTGTGAAACCTAGTCAGTTTCTTAGATTGGGTAAAAATCTGCACTTCAAAGGAGGGAGGCTGTGGGATTGGCTCTTTTTCATCTTCAAGGAGTGTGCATCGTAGGATTTGCTGCTGTGATGTAAGTTGGCAATAGCCTGGTGTCAGTTGTAAGACTTGGTGATTTCTAATAATTGAAATCATAGAGGAAACTCTTTCTCAAAAAAAAAAACTATCTACTGGATCACCTTTTCTTTTCTTTTGCAAGTGCGGCACCGTTTTGTTTCACTTATAATCGAGAGAATATAGCTGTAAAGGCCGCCATCTTATTATTGCTTCATCAAAGAAAGAAAAAACATACCTGGCGGCTTCCAGGAAAACTATGGTTATCGTAAACCAGAAGTCATCCTTCCGGCGGAGCTCAGCCGGGTAGCCGCCGAGCAGGACGACGGTTGCCCACGTGAACGCCAGCGTGCCCAGCGCGTTGCCAAACCTTTCAACCAGAGCGACCAAGTGCACGAAGCGATTCAGCAGTTTCTCCGGCGCGGTGGACATGCCGGCACGCGCCGCCGGTGCCGGCATCTGTATGCGGTGCTCGGCGAGGACGTCCGCCATCGCTTCTCAAGGCGTGGGCGAGCACGGCGAGCAATGGAGCATCTATTGATCCGCACGATGGTGGAGTCTTAAGTTATGCAACCCACTAAAGCTGCACCAAGTCAATTAACCGAAATGATTGAATGAGAATGTTAGCATATATATCTTCTACTCCAGTAATATAGTACAGAAAGTTAATAGCTACTTGCGCTATTCTAAATCCGGCTTTGCCAGTTGTATCGCCCCGGTTGTACAAAAGTCAAAGCCTCTTCTCATTTCGATGTACGTGCACCGGTAGACATGTTTAACTCACATAGAAAAAATCTGCTGCCTTGTGCATGAATTGGTCGCCAAACCCGTTGTCCAGCCCTTGTGTAGCTACAATTGATGAAAACAGTATACAAAAGTAAATTACCATGACCAAGCACACTAATACATATGTAGGCTAATCCAAGAGAGTATCTCTCATCATAGTCATAACTGTTGTTGTCTAGGGACACATGTACATTCCATTTTGGTGTCATGTACTGCTATTTCTAATTGATCTATAACTACTAAGATACAAAGCACCCAAGATTTGAAGCTTTTTGGTGCGTCGAGGGCTATAGGGGTCGCAGGGCGCCACCTGTAAGGGTGTGTGTCATTGGTTGAGGGTTTTTGTCTGTTTTTTGGGTCTTCTCTTTTCTATTTTTTAGTTTTCCTTTTCAGATTTTAATTCATGAACATTTATTAAAATTCGTGAGCATTACAAAAATTATGGATATTTTCTAAAATTCCCAAATATTTTTTAAAAACTCATGAACTTTTTCAAATTCATAAATATTTTTAAAGTTTATGAACATTTTCTAAATTTGTGAATTTTTCAAATTTATGAAAAATCGAAATTCATTAATATGTTAATTTTCTAATCTTTTTTTAAAATATTCCTAGTTTCAAAATTTTGCAATACTTTCAATAATCCAAGGTGTTTTGGATCCAATGGATTAAGCAGATAACACATGGAGATCTGTAGGGGTCAAAGCTAATGATGTAGAAGGCAACTTCTTTGTCACAAGGAAAGGGCTTAGGCAGGGGGACCCCATCTCCCCCTTACTTTTTAATCTGATAATAGATGTGTTGGGGAACGCAGTAATTTCAACAAAAAAAAATCGTACGATCACACAAGATCTATGTAGGAGATGCATAGCAATGAGAGGGAAGAGTGTGTCCACGTACCCTCGTAGACCGAAAGTGGAAGCGTTTAGTAACGCGGTTGATGTAGTCGAACGTCTTCGCGATCCAACCGATCCAAGTACCGAATGCACGGCACCTCCGCGATCTGCACACATTCAGCTCGGTGACGTCCCTCAAACTCTTGATCCAATTGAGGCCGAGGGAGAGTTTCGTCAGCACGACGGCATGGTGACGGTGATGATGAAGTTACCGGCGCAGGGCTTCGCATAAGCACTACAACGATAAGACCGAGGTGTTGAACTGTGGAGGGGGGCACCGCACACGGCTAAGAGATTGTCTGTTGTGTCTTTGGGGTGCCCCCTGCCCCCGTATGTAAAGGAGGGGAGGAGGAGGCCTGCCAACAAGGGGTGCGCCAGGGAGAGGGGAGTCCTACTAGGACTCCAGTCCTAGTAGGATTCGGCCCCACCATTTTTTCCTTCTACCGGAGGGGGAAAAGGGGAAGGAGAAGGAGTAGGAGAAGGAAAGGGGGGTGGCGCCCCCTTCCCAAGTCCAATTCGGCCTCCTCTGGTCAATAATCAATAGCGGAACCTGGATGCTCATATTGGCTCCTACATATTCTACGAAGATCTTTATCGGTCAAACCGCATAACAACATACGTTGTTCCCTTTGTCATCGGTATTTTACTTGCCCGAGATTCGATCGTCGGTATCATCATACCTAGTTCAATCTCGTTACCGGCAAGTCTCTTTACTCGTTCCGTAACGCTTCATCCCGCAACTAACTCATTAATCACATTGCTTGCAAGGCTTATAGTGATGTGCATTACCGAGAGGGCCCAGAGATACCTCTCCGATACACGGAGTGACAAATCCTAATCTCGATCTATGCCAACCCAAAAAACACCTTCGGAGACGCCTGTAGAGCATCTTTATAATCACCCAGTTACGTTGTGACGTTTGATAGCACACAAGGTGTTCCTCCGGTATTCGGGAGTTGCATAATCTCATATTCAGAGGAACATGTATAAGTCATGAAGAAAGCAATAGCAATAAAACTAAACGATCATAATGCCAAGCTAACGGATGGGTCTTGTCCATCACATCATTCTCTAATGATGTGATCCCGTTCATCAAATGACAACACATGTCTATGGTTAGGAAATTAACCATCTTTGATTAATGAGCTAGTCAAGTAGAGGCATACTAGGGACACTCTGTTTGTCTATGTATTCACACATGTACTAAGTTTCTGGTTAATACAATTCTACCATGAATAATAAACATTTATCATGATATAAGAAAATATAAATAACAACTTTATTATTGCCTCTAGGGCATATTTCATCCCTTGCCTCTAGGGCATATTTCATCCCTTGCCTCTAGGGCATATTACTTTTGTCATCCCTTGCATATTATAGTTCATCACGAAGTTCTAGTAACTTGGTGATAGTGACTAGAGAACTTTGTCAATTACTATCTTATGTGGAAGATTAACTCCCACTTGATTCAAGCAATTGTAGTACCCAGAAAATCTGAGCACATGCTCACTGGTTGAGCTATTCTCCTCCATCTTGTAGGCAAAGTACTTGTCAGAGGTCTCATGCCTCTCGACTCGGGCATGAGTCTGAAATACCAATTTCAGCTCTTGGAACATCTCATATGCTCCGTGGCGTTCAAAACATTTTTGAAATCCCGGTTCTAAGCCGTAAATCATAACATTTTTGAAATCCCGGTTCTAAGCCGTAAATCATGGTGCATCAAGGACATAATACTTCTGTGCAGCAATGAGGACAATCTGCAGATCACGGACCAAGTCCGCATCATTGCTACTGTCATCTTTCAACTTATTTTTCTCTAGGAACATATAAAAAATAAAACAGGGGAGCTATACGCGAGCTATTGATCTACAACACAGATATGCAAATACTATGAGGACTAAGTTCATGATAAATTTAAGTTCAATTAATCATAGTATTACTTAAGAACTCCCACTTATATAGACATCCCTCGAGTCATCTAAACGATCACGTGATCCAAATCAACTAAACCATGTCCGATCATCACGTGAGATGGAGTAGTTTTCAATGGTGAACATCGCTATGTTGATCATATCTACTATATGATTCACGCTCGACCTTTCGGTCTCAGTGTTCCGAGACCATATCTGCATATGCTAGGCTCGTCAAGTCTAACCCGAGTATTCTGCACGTGCAAAACTGGTTTGCACCCGTTGTATTTGAATGTAGAGCTTATCACACTCGATCATCACGTGGTGTCTCGGCACGACGAACTGTCGCAACGGTGCATACTCAGGGAGAACACTTATACCTTGAAATTTAGTGAGGGATCATCTTATAATGCTACCGCCGTACTAAGCAAAATAAGATGCATAAAATATAAACATCACATGCAATCAAAATATGTGACATGATATGGCCATGATCATCTTGTGCCTTTGATCTCCATCTCCAAAGTACCGTCATGATCTCTATCGTCACCGGCATGACACCATGATCTCCATCATCTTGATCTCGATCAACATGTCATCACATGGTCGTCTCGCCAACTATTTCTCTTGCAACTATTGCTATCGCATAGCGATAAAGTAAAGCAATTATTTGGCGCTTGCATCTTATGCAATAAAGAGACAACCACAAGGCTTCTGCCAGTTGCCGATAACTTCAACAAAACATGATCATCTCATACAAAAACTTATATCTCATCATGTCTTGACCATATCACATCACAACAAGCCCTACAAAAACAAGTTAGACATCCTCTACTTTGTTGTTGCAAGTTTTACGTGGCTGCTACGAGCTTCTAGCAAGAACCGTTCTTACCTACGCATCAAAACCACAACGATTTTTTGTCAAGTGTGTTGTTTTAACCTTCAACAAGGACCGGGCATAGTCAAACTCGATTCAACTAAAGTTGGAGAAACAGACACCCGCCAGCCACCTGTGTGCGAAGCACGTCGGTAGAACCAGTCTCATGAACACGGTCATGTAATGTCGGTCCAGGCCGCTTCATCCAACAATACCGCTGAGTCAAAGTAAGACGTTGCTGGTAAGCAGTATGACTATTATCGTCCACAACTCTTTGTGTTCTACTCATGCATATAACATCTATGCATAGACCTGACTCTGGTACCACTGTTGGGGAACACAATAATTTCAAAAAAATTCCTACGATCACGCAAGATCTATCTAGGAGATGCATAGCAACGAGAGGGGAGAGTGTGTCCATGTACCCTCATAGACCGAAAGCAGAAGCGTTTAGTAACGCGGTTGATGTAGTCGAACGTCTTCGCGATCCAACCGATCCAAGTACCGAATGCACGGCACCTTCGCGATCTGCACACATTCAGCTCAGTGACGTCCCCTCGAACTCTTGATCCAGTTGAGGCCGAGGGAGAGTTTTGTCAGCACGACGGCGTGGTGACGATGATGATGAAGTTACCGGCGCAGGGCTTCGCCTAAGCACTACAACGATATGACCGAGGTGTTCAACTGTGGAGGGGGGCACCACACACGGCTAAGAGATTGTCTGTTGTGTCTTTGGGGTGCCCCCTGCCCCCATATATAAAGGAGGGGAGGAGGAGGCCGGCCAACAAGAGGCGCGCCAGGGAGAGGGGAGTCCTATTAGGACTCCAGTCCTAGTAGGATTCGGCCCCACCCTTATTTCCTTCTACCGTAGGGGGAAAACGGGAAGGAGAAGGAGTAGGAGAAGGAAAGGGGGGTGGCGCCCCCTTCCCAAGTCCAATTCGGCCTCCTCCCTTGTGGGAGGCGCACCAGCCCCTTGTAGGCTTGTTAGCCTCCCTCATATGGCCCATAAGGCCCATATCTTTCCCCGGGGGGTTCCGGTAACCTCCCGGTACTCCGGAAAAATGCCCGAATCACTCGGAACCATTCCGATGTCTGAATGCAACCTTCCAATATATGAATCTTTACCTCTCGACCATTTTGAGACTTCTCATCATGTCCGTGATCTCATCCGGGACTCCTAACAACCTTCGGTACATCAAATCACATAACTCATAATACAAATCGTCATTGAACGTTAAGCGTGCGGACCCTACGGGTTCAAGAACTATGTAGACATGACCGAGACACATCTCTGGTCAATAACCAATAGCGGAACCTGGATGCTCATATTGGCTCCTACATATTCTACGAAGATCTTTATCGGTCAAACCGCATAACAACATACGTTGTTCCCTTTGTCATCGGTATTTTACTTGCCCGAGATTCGATCGTCGGTATCATCATACCTAGTTCAATCTCGTTACCGGCAAGTCTCTTTACTCGTTCCGTAACGCTTCATCCCGCAACTAACTCATTAATCACATTGCTTGCAAGGCTTATAGTGATGTGCATTACCGAGAGGGCCCAGAGATACCTCTCCGATACACGGAGTGAAAAATCCTAATCTCGATCTATGCCAACCCAAAAAACACCTTCGGAGACGCCTGTAGAGCATCTTTATAATCACCCAATTATGCTGTGACATTTGATAGCACACAAGGTGTTCCTCCGGTATTCGGGAGTTGCATAATCTCATAGTCAGAGGAACATGTATAAGTCATGAATAAACCAATATCAATAAAACTAAACGAACATAATGCCAAGCTAACGGATGGGTCTTTTCCATCACATCATTCTCTAATGATGTGATCTCGTTCATCAAATGACAACACATGTCTATGGTTAGGAAACTTAACCATCTTGGATTAACGAGCTAGTCAAGTAGAGGCATACTAGGGACACTCTGTTTGTCTATGTATTCACACATGTACTAAGTTTCTGGTTAATACAATTCTAGCATGAATAATAAACATTTATCATGATATAAGGAAATATAAATAACTACTTTATTATTGCCTCCAGGGCATATTTTCTTCAAGATGTTCTTACTAGGATGCTATATAAAGTAGCCCAAAATGATCTGGTTAGTGGGCTTTGCCCTAACTTCCTTCCAGGAGGTGTCATCTGCATATTGGCAGATGACACCATGCTTCTCTTAGATGATAATCTAGAGAAAACTAACAATATGAAAAATGTTCTATACTGGTTTGAGCAAGTCTCAGGCATGAGGATCAATTATGCCAAGAGTGAACTAATCATCTTGGGAATGGATGCAAACAGATCTGCATCCTTTGTTGAAATTTTTGGTTGCACCATAGGGAAGCTACCTATTAAATATCCCGGGATCCCACTCCATTATGATAAACTAAGGAGAGAGGACATCCGGCCTATCATAGACAAAATTTTAAAAAGGATGGCCGGCTGGAGGGGAAAACTCCTGTCCTACTCTACTAGACTTACTCTAATTAAGGCATGCCTCACTAGCATTCCAGTATACCTGCTCTCCTTCTTCAAATTCCCAAAGTGGGCACTAGATTTGATAAATACTCAGCTAGCCCATTGTCTGTGGAATGATTTTGAGGGGAATAGGAAACTACACTTGGCTAACTGGCACCTAGTGTGTATGCAAAAAAGCATGGAGGTTTGGGAGTGCCCAACCTCAGAGATGTTAACTTGTGCCTACTAGGGAATTGGGTAAAAAGATATATTAAAGATGAGGGCAACATTTGGAGGACTATTGTTGATAAGAAATATATCAAAAACTCCCCAAACATTTTTGCTAGCAAAACCCCCAACCTGTCTAAATTCTGGCAAGGGGTGCTTTGGGACTGTAAAGCTATGAAATTTGGTTATAGATGGCAGGTAGGCGATGGAAAGAAAATTAACTTCTCGGAAGATATCTGGTTTGGCACTTCCCCCCTCTCCATGCAATTTTGGCCAATCTACACTATTTGTCAACAACACTGTGTCACTCGCTCTGAGGTGTGGGATGGGAACACTATTAAACTGTCTTTTAGGAGAACCTTTTCTGATAAGCTGCTGGAATCCTCGATGTGCATTGAGGAAATCCTCCATAGTGTCTCTTACACTGGAGATGATGATGCTCTCATCTGGCAACATGACTCCAAGGGGGTGTATACAACCACTTCCTTATATAGTATTATCAATTTTAGAGGTGTTCAACCCATCTATATCCCCTCTGTTTGGTCTGTGGTCTCTCCCCTAGAGTCCAATTTTTTCTCTGGCTATTGGCACACAACAAGCTGATGACTAGAGATAATTTGGAAAAAAGAAATATGGGAAAACCTTGCGCTGATCATGAGAGTATTGATCACCTTTTTTTCAGTGGTGTTGTTGCTAAAAGCATCTGGAAAGATGTCTCTATTTCCCTTGATATACTTGTTGGACAAGACAAT
The DNA here is from genome assembly GCF_018294505.1 of Triticum aestivum. Lineage (NCBI taxonomy): Eukaryota > Viridiplantae > Streptophyta > Magnoliopsida > Poales > Poaceae > Triticum > Triticum aestivum. Next base: position 84,703,308 of record NC_057799.1, read on the forward strand.
ATGTCTGTAGCTAGATTTTGGCCTGCTAGCAAGAAACATTGTGCTTGTATCCCGTGGGGCATCTGGAAAATTAGAAATGCGCATGTGTTTGAAAATGCTATCTGGTCTGATGTTAAACATGTTTGGAGATGAATCCTCTCGATGATCAGGAAATGGAAGATTCTGTTCAAGGAGGACTACCTTCCCAAGATAGATGCCTTCATCCAATGGGTCTCGACAATGCTCCGAACCCCCTTTCGGTGACAATGGGATAACAAGTTTGGACCCTGCAGGGGTGCTCACTAGGCTCACTCTGGGCGAGCCTGGGGCGTTGAGGAGCCCCCCTTCTGCTGGGAACAGGAAGCTTACCATGCTCAGCCCGTCCACACCACAGGAACTGCCATCGTCTCCGGAGCCTTCACCTCTGAAGAAGACCAAATTCAAGACAGGGGCGTTGGAGGATCTGGCCCTGGGCCTCAAAGTTACCTGTTAAAATCTAGGGAAAGTCGTATGAACCTAAAATAATTAGTATCTCTATCCCCTTTTGCTCCTGCTTTTGAGCAAAACTTGGGACGCAGTTGCCATGCGGAGGTTCAGCTGCTTTCCTCTGTTTCTTTTATTTTCTGCTATGGGTAGCTCCATAACAAAACCTGAGTTTCTTTGCGAACCTTTTTCGCTGGTTTCATATATAAATATGGAACCGGGAGGGCTTTGCCCCTCCAGATGCTCTAAAAAAAGCTCCATCTTCACCTCTCCTTCGACACTTCTAGGGCCAAAAGGCGAGTGGTGTAGCCGCTGGCGAGGAGCACATGGCACTGTAGGTTGCACTTCAAATGTTCGTGTTAATGCGTCAACGAAAATTATTTTGTGTAGTTTTGTATTTCAGTGCAAGCACAATCAACTCCTTTGAACCGCCCAATGCCCAGCTGATGTGTCTTCGTGTCTTCTACCTCCTCCGTCCATAATAGACCATTTTACAAGGTAAAACAACTTGCAAAACGATCTTATTTATGGGACGGAGGGATTATTTTATAGCTTTGGCGCACATAAGCTACCACTATTTCTGTGCCTGCTTCCGCAGCCCTTAGCATGTCATGTTTGCACCACGCAGTTGCTGCTCCGTCTTGTTGTTGCTGCTCCTCGCTCACACTAATGCACAAAAGACACACACTTCCAGTTGAGAAAATGCATAGATAAAAAATGTCATTCATCAGGAAGTTTGCAAGTCAAAGTCCGGTAGATTCACATGTTCGGTTCAAGAAAGTGTGCATTTTTTACATTATTGTTTGTTATTTGGAGTTGAGCCACACCTGTTTGTTGATATGTATACAAAAAGAACTGATTATCTTTTTCTTATTTATTGTTAAGTGAAGTTGTACTTTTTTGGACATGTGCAATACAAATGTTCATTGTACAACAATATAGAGTGTACTTGCTTACTCATATTCTCACAACTTAGGCTTTATCCCACTTGAAAAAAATAAAACAAATGTTCACGTAAGTTCAAAAGTAAATACCACAGAAGTTCGAAATCTCCAAGAACACACCATAATATATTTCCTGTTTAAAAAAATCAAAATTTCCCTGTTTCTACAAAATAAAATCAAGAATTTTAAATTAAAAACTAGCATAATTGTGGAAGGGAAGTCGAAACAAAATTAAAATAACAGAGTAGTTAGATCTTTACAAAAAAATGTATTTTTCCATGTCTAGAATATAAAACCAAGAGGTTCAAATTAAAATAAAGGCGCAATTCATTTTTAATAAAATAAAGGAAGCAACACATATGGTGGCCCCTAGTTGCCAGGGCAATAGATGTACTAAAAAAGGACATGGAGTTAATTGTTGTCAAGAACGGGTTCACATACAAATAAAAAAGTATGTACTTTAGAAAATAATTTGGAAGTTTAACGATCGTCTAGAATATTCAAACATCAGATTTAGTGGAGAAAACATCCTGCTGCGAAAATGCATAGATAAAAAATATCATTCATCAGGAAATTTGCAAGGCAAAGTCTGCTAGATTCAAATGTTCAGTTCAAGAAAGTGTGTAATTTTCTTTTCACATTTTTGTTTGTTATTTGGAGTTGATCCCCACCTGTTTGTTGATATGTACACAAAAAGAAGTGATTATATTTCTTGTTTTCCTTATTGTTGACTGAAGTTGTACTTTTTTGGACATGCAATATAAATGTTCACTGTACAATGGTATAGAGTGTGCTTGCTTATTAGTTTCAAAAAACAAAAAGTGTGCTTGCTTACTCATGTTCTCACAACCTAGGCATTTATCTCACTTGAAAAAATAAAAAATAAAATCACATAAGTTCAGAAATAAAAACCGCGGAAGTTCAAAATTCTCCAAGAACACACATAATATTTTCCCGCTTAAAAAATAGGTTTTTCCTTTTATAAAAAATAAAATCACGAGGTTTAATATTTTTTAAAGAATAGTTGTGGAAGGGAAATCAAAACAAAATCAAAATAATAGAATAGTTTGGTCTTTATACAAAAATGTATTTTTTCTTGTCTAAAATGTAATATAAGAAGTTCAAATTATAATAAAGTAGTAAGTCAATTAAAAAAAAACTTTTTTCCTTTTTATAAAATATAAAACAAAGAAGTTCACGTTAAAATAAAAGACTAGTTCGATGTCTGTTTAGAAAATATAGGATTTTTTCCGTTTCTAAGAAAAAAAACTAAGAAGTTTAAATTAAAAAAACACAATAGTTAAAAGTTTATATAAAATTAAAGTTTTTCATTCTCAAAAAAAAGTTCAAAATAAAAACATAGAATAGTTTGACGTTTCTAAAACAAACTGAATTTTTCTCTTTCTAGAAAATAGAAAAAGAAGTCCAAATTTGAGAAAAAATAAACAGTTTGATGTTTGTAAAAAATAGATTTTCCTATTTCTAAAAAATAAAGGGTTGAGTAGTTAAGAATAAAAATACCATAGTGTAATTCAAATATGAAATGTCCAGTAGTTCAACTACTGCATGGAATGTGTTTCGAATGAGATTTTTTTTTGGAAAAAGCCAAGCCAATGAAGTTTTCTGCTACAAGTTCAGGTGCTTGGCTAGGGATAGTTCAAAAATTGTTACGAGAGAGGTTCACCGTTTATTCATGCTCAAAAAACATAAAATATCGATATCGTTTTTCATGTTCATTTTTTGTCAAACCATTAGAAAAATCAACCTATGAATTTTGCGCTGACCATGAGAGTATTGATCACCTTTTTTTTCAGTTGTGTTGTTGCTGCTAAAAGCATCTGGAAAGATGTCTCTGTTTCCCTTGATACACCTGTTGGACAAGACTATCTGTGTGTAGCTAGATTTTGGCCTGCTAGCAAGAAACATTGTGCTTTAAATTCCATTTGTGCTTGTATCCCGTGGGGCATCTGGAAAATTATAAATGCACATGTGCTTGAAAATGCTATCTGGTGTGATGTTAAACATGTTTGGAGACGAGTCCTCTTGATGATCAGGAAATGGAATATTCTGTTCAAGGACGACTACCGTCCCAAGATAGATGCCTTCATCCAATGGGTCTCGACAATGCTCCAAACCCCCTTTCAGCTGACAATGGGATAACAAGTTTGGACCTGACATGGGTGCTGACAAGGCCCACTCTGGGCGAGCCTGGGAGCGTTGAGGAGCCCCCCTTCTGCTGGGAATAGGAAGCTGACCATGGTCAGCCCGTCCACACACGGGAACTGTCGTCGTCACTTGAGCCTTCACCTCTGAAGAAGACCAAATTCAAGATAGGGGCGCTGGAGGAGCTGGCCCTGGGCCTCGAAGTTACCTATTAAAATCTGGGGAAAGTTGTCCTAAAATAATTAGTGTCTCTCTCCCCTTTTGCTCTACTTTTGAGCAAAACTTGGGACGTAGTTGCCATGCGGCGGTTCAGCTGCTTTCCTCTTTTTCTTTTATTTTCTGCTATGGGTGGCTCCATAACAAAACTTGAGTTTTTTTGTGAACCTTTTTCTCTGGTTTCATATATAAATGTGGAACCGAGAGGGCTTTGCCCCTCCTGATGCTCTAAAAAAAGCTCCACTTCAACTGTCCTTCCACACTTCTATGGCCAAAAGGAGAGTGGTGTATCCGCTGGCGAGGAGCACATGCACTGTAGGATGCACTTCAAATGTCCGTGTTAATGCGTCAACGAAAACTGTTTTGTGTAGTTTTGTATTTCAGTGCAAGCACACTCAACTCCTTCAAACCGCCCAATGCCCAGCTGATGTGTCTTCGTGTCTTCTACCTCCTCCGTCCAATAATATAAGACCATTTTACAAGGTAAAACAACTTGCAAAACCATCTTATTTATGAGACGAAGGGAGTATTTGATAGCTTTGGCGCACATAAGCTACTGCTATTTGTGTGGTTGCTTCTGCCGCCCTCTCTCCCTACAGGAGCATGTCATGTTTGCGCCATGCAGTTGCTACTCCATTTTGTTGTTGCTGCTCCTCACTATCACTAATGCACAAAAGACACATGTATCTAGTTGAGAAAATGCATAGATAAACAATATCATTCATCACGAAGTTTGCAAGCCAAAGTCCGATAGATTCAAATGTTCGGTTCAAGAAAGTGTGCGGTTTTTTTCATCATTGTTTGTTATTTGGAGTTGATCCACACCTATTTGTTGATATTCACAAAAAGAACTGATTTTCTTTTTCTTATGTTGTACTTTTTTGGACATGTGCAATACAAATGTTCATTGCACAACGGTATAGAGTGTACTTGCTTACTCATATTCTCACAACTTAGGCTTTATCTCACTTGAATAAAATTTAAAAAATGCTCACGTAAGTTCAAAAATAAAAACCGTGGAAGTTCGAAATTCTCCAAGAACACACCATAATTTTTCCTGTTTTAAAAAATCAAAATTTCCCCGTTTCTAAGAAATAAAATCAAGAATTTCAAATTAAAAAATAGAATAATTGTGGAATGGAAGTCGAAACAAAATTAAAATAACAGAGTAGTTCGATCTTCAGAAAAAATTTATTTTTCCCTGTCTAGAATATAAAACCAAGATGTTCAAATTAAAAATAAAGGAGCAATCCATTTCTTTATAAAATAAAGGAAGCAACACATATGGTGGCCCCTAGTTGCCAGGGCAATAGATGTACTAACAAAAAGGACATGAAGTTAATTGTTGTCAAGAACGGGTTCACATACGAATAAACAAACTATGTACTTTAGAAAATAATTTGGAAGTTTAACCATTGTCTAGAATATTCAAACATCAGATTTAGTGGAGAACACATCCTGGTGAGAAAAGGCATAGATAAAAAATATCATTCATGAAGAAGTTTGCAAGCCAAAGTCCGCTAGATTCAAACGTTCAGTTCAGGAAAGTGCACGATTTTATTTTCACATTATTTTTTGTTATTTGGAGTTGATCCCCACCTGTTTGTTGATATGTACACAAAAGAACTGATTAGATTTCTTGTTTTCCTTATTGTTAAATGAAGTTGTACTTTTTTGGACATGTGCAATAGAAATATTCATTGTACAACGGTATAGAGTGTGCTTGCTTACTAGTTAAAAAAACAGTGTGCTTGCTTACTCATGTTCTCACAACTTAGGTATTTATCTCACTTGTAAAACATTAAAAATAAAATCACATAAGTTCAGAAATAAAAACCGCGAAAGTTCAAAATTCTCCATGAACACACCATAATATTTTCTAGAAGTTCAAATTGAAAACATAGAGTAGTTTTACGTTTCTAAAACAACATAGAGAAGTTCAAATTTAAGAAAAAAAACTGAATAGTTTCATGTTTGTAAAAAATGGATTTTCCTATTTCTAAAAATAAAGGGTTGAGTAGTTCAGAATAAAAATACCATAGTGCAGTTCAAATATGAAATAACCAGTAGTTCAACTACTGCATGGAATTGTGTTTCGAATGAGATTTTTTTTTAAAAGCGAAGGTAATGAAACTTCTGGTAGAAGATCTGGTGCTTGGGTCGGGATAGTTCAAAAATTATTATGAGAGAGGTTCACCGTTTATTCATGCTCAAAAAACGTAAAATGTTGATATCATTTTCATGTTTTTAAATATTTCTCAAACCATTAGAAAATTTAAAAAATGCCCTACATGAAAATGTTATGTTCCAATAAATGGTTCACAAATTTTTGTATATCGTTCGAAATAGGTTCTACCGTATTCAATAAATATTTTAAACCGTGGCGAATTTGAGAAAAAAATCAATAAAAACTCATGTCGTTTCTATAGCAAAAATACGTGACGAAAGTTCGAAGTGAAAGCAACGAGCAGTTCCAAAACTCAGTGAAATTGCGTTGCAGATGAGAATAAAAGTATACAGAAGTAAAACCCAAACTACTTGCTACTATAAGTACACGTGCGACTCCCGACATAGTTCAAAATTTCTTGTGAGAGAAGTCCGTTGTTCATTTACATGCTAAAAAAAAATGACGTTGTTTTTTGCATTTTTAAAACTACTCGCAGACAGAGACGAATTTGTAAAATTTGTCTACGAGAAAAAATTGGTCATATTCATAACCTTTCCAACGGTATACCATATGCATCATTCCAATAAACGGTTTAAAATCATTGTGTACAACATGCAAAACAAGTTTTAAGTATTCCAGGGAATTTGAAAAAAATGGACAATACGAAATATTTGCGCATTTTCAACAGCTTTCTACCGGTGTATCATTTGTTCAATTTCGATGAGTGGCTTTGAAGTTACACGCATGGAACAAGACAAACAGAGTGAAATTCGAACAGACAAGCACTAGAAGTTAAACTTCTTCATCCAGTGCATTTCAAAGACTCTATCTTCGCGATGAAAGCAGCACGCATGATCTCTTTGTTTCAAAATTACTCAAAAATGGCAGGAAGTACATAAAACTCTCTGCATGAAAAGTTTCACATTTGCGATAGCTTTCAAATGGTATATCATTTGCCCCGTTCCGAGAAAGTTTCCAAAAATTATGGCCTATAAACGTTTTCAGCCATTTCCAAAATCCATTGAAAAGTACAACAACTGGGAGAAACATTCTATACCAAATATTTTCGCATTTGCTCAAGCTTTCCAACGCCATATTATTTTCTATATTTTGAAAAACTGAAAACAAACACAAAATACAATCTCGGTCAAACTTCGGTCGTCTTCCAATTTATGTTCAAACCATTGGGAATTTGTAAAATCTTTCTATATGAATAATTATAGAAATTTCACCAAATTTCCAACCCCGTAATTTTCATCATTCGGATGCCCCATTTTTAAACTAAGGCAAAAATACGAACTCTGCTGTTCATGTTGAGAAATTTTGTCATTTATCAAGATTCTCTTTAACCGTAGGTAATTTAGGAAAACATTCTATACAACAGTGAGCGCATTTGCACCAGCTTTCCAACGGTATATTATTTTCCTTGTTTGGACAAATGGTTTAGAAATGAGCTAAAAATACAATTCACGTTTTTTGGTATGAAGAAGAACAGTTTTCAAAACTGCTCTTAAACCATGGAGATTTCGTGAAAATGTTCAACACAAGTTGTGATCTCCTTGTCCATAGTTTTCCAGCAATATATTGTAAGCCCTATTTGGACAATGTTTGCGGAAGTTTAATCTATCCATTATCCATGGCATACGGTTCAACTACTGCTACTACGGCGGGTCGGTTTGTTATCAGAATAATATTTTGATACCATTATCAATATAGCTTTTAGGTATATATATCCGTGTGTGCGCGCGCGTGCGCATTCAAAATTGGCCCAATTTGAAAAATAAAATAAAAATGGAAAACGGGTGACTCACCTCGATGGGGTGCTTGTGGGAGGCCAGCGTCAAGGTGGTAGAGCTTGGATGCGTCGACGTCAAGGTGGGGGTGAGCGTTGATGTGGGGTTGCGAGGACCGGTGTTGATGTAGTGGTGGAGCGTTGAGGTGGTGGTGCAACCCTGGCAACGGAAATGTGGGGGTGCACGGTGAAGCCCCGACTGGTGATGACCGCTGCAGCTGGACCGTGGTGGTTGCTGGCACAGATCGGGAGAGTGGCCTACCGGCTGGCTGCAAGCTCGGGTAGGGGTGGCAGGGGGTGAGGCGGAATAGGGGCTGGCTAGCCTCGGCTTGCCGTGCGGATCTATATTTAACTGCAGGGAAACAGTGGAGGTGAAGGGGCCCGTGTTTAGAAAAAGGAAAAATATAAGCCAAGTGTGTCGTTAGTACACACTTGGCCTACAAAGCCCGCCATCATGGAGACGGTAAACGCGCGGACGATGTCCATGTGCTAGCCATAATGCCGAGGATGGGCTATAAATCTAGTGTGGTTTCCTTGATATACTGACGAACTGTGTTATGACAAGTGATTATTCAGGGTACTCGGCTTAGAGGTGTATAAGTTGTTGTTTTTTTTGTTTTACACGAAGCGGGTAACATCTTATAAGTGCATATATAAATTGGTATGTTTGTATTTAGAGCATTTTGAACGTATGCTTTGGTTTCCCTAGTCTAGATAGTACCCCTTGTTAGTGAATTGTTTTATGTATACAAAATTCATATATGCCACATTCCTGGGGTAATGGCCCGTTACTATATACAGAACTATTTGTGGGGGGAAACGACACCTACGGGATCACGAGGAATCCCTTTTGCTATGGTTGGCGGGCGCAGGGCTGTGGAAAGAGCGGGATTGAGAGATCAACGCGGGGGGATTATCCAGGTTCGGGCCGCAAGTGATGCGTAATACCCTACTCTTGCTGGTTTCTGTTTATCTGGTGTTCTTGGACTAGCTACAAGGCGTGCAGGGTCCAGAAAGTCCGAATCCTCTCCCAGTACGCCGCGGGCCTCCTTTTATAGACAAAGGGTCTGCCACAGTGGCACACAGGAGGTGGAAAGCTATATAGTGGTCGAGTCTATCCTCTGGCACTGTAGGACAAACACATTTAATGCACTGCCGAAGTGCCCTTCTTGCTTTATCGGGGACGGCAAGGAAGCTCGTCCCAGCTGTCGCCGCCTCGCCTGGCTTCGACGCGCGTCCGAACTGACGAGGCAGGTAGTGCCACGCCGGCTGGCTGGCTGCTGAGTTGGTGCGGTGGCAGAGCCTTCACGAAGATCCGCATGCCACCACGCAGGTGCTTGCTGAGTTGGCCTAGAGGCCGCACATCGCCACGCAGGTGCTCGCCTAGTTGGTGGGCTGGCAGCTGCATGGGAACGTCGGCGGAATCTTGGCAGATGTGGGCCTAGCTGCGGCCCCGCAGATGTCTTCGGCAAGAGTCTTGTCGGGGCCCCGGCAAGGGTCTTGCCGCGGCGTCGTCGGCGTCCCCGGCAAGGGTCTTGCTGGGGGGGCCTTGTGGGTATCCTCGGCAAGGATCTCGCCGAGGATCTCCGTCTTCTGATTCTTATCTGATCTTGCACGTCTTGGTCTTCACAAAGATCTGCATGCCACCACAGAGGCGCCTCCCGAGCTTTGGTTCCAATGTGGTTGAGGGCGTCGGAACTCTCAGGCTCAAGGGTGGCAGCCCTGCTGGCGCTGGGCAAGTTTCCCCGGCAAGGCTCTTGCAGGGGCTGTGGAGGCCTCCCCGGCAAGGGCCTTGCCGGGGGAGTCCACCTCGCCCTTCTGCTCTTTGTGTTTCCGGCTTGGCATTGGACTAGTCGTCTTGTGCCTTTGCTTTCTCTGCCCCACCAAGCGTGGCCATGGGCGTGGGGCTGCGACTGCCCGTGCACAAGTAAAGGGGTGCAAAAAGGGACCCCTACTTTTGTACACCGACAGGAGCCCCCGGGCCTGGGGCACATATAAGCGCGGGGCGTTTTTGGGCCAGGCCCAGAACGGTGCGTGGGTGCGCGCGCGACGGAGTTTTTACCGCAGTAACTCCCTCCCTCGCTGCGCTTCCCCACGACCCGCGTGAATGTGCCACGTGGGGGTCGTGCGTGACGTGGGGGTCATGCGTGGGGCGGTTGCTGCCCTCATGCATCACATCGTAGTAAATGGTAAAGAGGCGGCCCGCGCCTTCCCCATAAAAAAGAGGAAAACGTAGGGGCGCGGCTCATTTACGCTCTGCGCCTTTTCCAATCTTGGAACCGCCGTTCCTCTCTTCTTCTTCAGGTGAAAGATTCGAAGTTCTTGCCTCCACTTGCTGCCGCCGCCCCCATTGCTCTTGATCCTTCGCCCCCTTCCAGCTTCCATGGCGCCCAAAACCAGCAGGGGCAAGGGAGCGGCTAAGGATGCTGGGGAGAAGGAGGCGCTGGAGAGTGAGTCGGCGGTGAGGCGGACGCAGCTCGCCTACTTCCCATCGACGGTCGATGCGGTCCATCTCAGGGACTACTTCTTGCGCCTGTGGGGGAGGAAGACGACGGGGCACCCTGCCACACGCGTCATCCCCGCCGATTTTGCGAAGGAAGGCCCAAACCGGTACCCCTTCTTCATCGATTTCTTCTCTTGCGGGCTCTGCCCCCCTTTCTCTGACTTCTCAACGACGTCATGCACACCTACAACTTCCATCTTTTGGATCTTGTGTCGAATGCCGTGGTGTGCATGGCTTTCTTTGCCCACCTCTGCGAGGGCTTTGCCGGGGTGCTCCCTAGCACGACGCTCTTCCGCCATTACTTCTCCCCTCGCCTTCAACTAGGGGGCGCCATCTCCGGCTACTTCGCCCGGATCCCAAGGACCCAGGAGAAAGGCATGTATCCGGAGGGTGCTTAGAAGGAAAGGTGGGAGGAATGGCAGGGCCGGTGGTGCTGGATCGAGGAGGAGGACCCGCAGGAGTTCTGCCGGGTTCGTCAGAGCCCGCCGACCCGCCATAGGTACTGGAGCGATCTCGATGCCAACGACGAGAAGCTCATGGTCGCCACCACCACGATCCATCGCCTCGCAATGGCCGGGCTCACCCTCGAGATGATCGGGGCCGACTTCATCCGGCGCCGGATCGCTCCGCTGCTCAACAAGGGGAGGCCGGCCTGGGATTTCAGAAACGCGGCCGACATCATGAGGCTCCGCCCCGGTCTGAAGCACAATTTTACGGTGATGGGGCACACCCACTTCTGCCAAAGGCTCTTTCAGCTCGACGTGGATGGCAACGGCAGAGCTGAGAGGACTGGCAGGGCCACGAAGGCCGGCAAGGCCGTCGAGGGGCCCCTGTTCGGGTTGCTGGTGGGAGTGGTCCCGCTGAGCAACAACTCTTGCCGGTCTACCATCATCGCCATGATGCCGGACTTCAACGCGCACGGCCATGACCCGTCCTGGGCCGAGCCGCCAGCGGAGAAGGTGCAGGAGTTCTTTGACACTTTGTCGGAGGCTTATGTCCGTGACGAGCCGCTGCTCGTCCAGGACACCACCCAGGCGAAGCTGGACTACATCCCCGTCAGGGCGGCGGAGGCAGCGCTCGCTAGGGAGGCTGGCAGCGCTGGCGGTGTGGAGGACGAAGCCGACGTGGCCGCGGAGGAGAGGGAGCTTGCCCAGTAGGCGGAGTCTGCCGGGGAGGCTAGCGGCGCCAACGCCGAGGCCCCCCTTGTTGAAGATGTGGGCGACGAGTCATTCACAGAGGAGGTCGAGGTGAACGACCCCCCCCCCCCCGCGGGGAGGCAGCGCGTCCTGAGGCGGGCCAGCTCTGGTGAGCTGGTCTGGCCCAGCAGGATCACGCAGTGGCAGCCGCCCCAGGAGCAGCTCGTGCGTGGGACGAGGGCGATGAAGGCCGCGGCAGCGACGAAGGCGGCGAAGACCGCTGTGGCGAAGAGGAAAGCGACTGCTTCCTCCTCGTCCAAGTGGTACCGGACCCCATCTCCTTCCCCTTCGGGCAGCACCTTGGAGGCCGAGTTTGACCTCGGATCTTTCAGCCCGTCGAGGAAGAGGAAGCTAGTGGAGGAGGGGGTGGAGGAAGAGTAAGTATTTCGCCCCCCGCATCATCTCCTGACGTCACTCCAATGTTATCCTTTTTTTATTTGGTGTTATCTTCGCAGGGACGTGGAGACGCTGGCCCAGAGGGCGGTGAAGAGGGCCAAGGCCTCGACGGGCGACAAGCCCCGGGCGGGCACTCCGCACACGCCGGTGTTGGTGGACAGCAACCTGGACACCAACCCCCGGCGTAGCCCCCGCCTCAGCCCCGAGCGTAAGCTCACCACTCACTCCTCCACTGATGAACACTAGGGTATGAATCCTCGATGCTGACCTTGCTAGGCTTGTAGGAGAAGAACGGCAACAGGAGGAGCCACTGAGGGCCACCCCCAACACGCCGCCCCCCTCGACTACGCCACCCCGAGGGGCGTCCCCGGCAAGGGCATCCACCACCGAGCCCACGCTATGGAGGAAGAGAAGACGAACTTGGGTGCCGGTGGTTCTACCCCAGCAACGACTGTTGGCGGGGAGGGTGCCACTTCTTCCCAGCCCGGTGCTGGTAAGTTTGCTTACTTCCCGTCCCTGTTCTTTCTTCTTCTTCTTTTTGAACTTCGATCTTGGCTCTGCCTCATTCTCTTTCCTGGCATCTAGACGCTTCCTCGGCGGACCGGGATGACATCGACATCGTCATCGAGGAAGTCGCCAGGGACGCCGGGGCCGAGGCCGACAAGATCGCCGCTGAGGAGGCCGCCAAGACCGCTACCGAAGAGGCCGCCAAGGGGCCTGCCGGGGAGGCCGGCAAGGCTGCTGCCGAGGAGGCCGGCAAGGGGCCTGCCGTGGAGGGGGTGGTCGACGACCAACCTTCCTCCTCCGCCGCCTCTGGCTCGGGCAAATATTTGAAGGTGGCCGACGACCTGTTCGTCCACCTCCCAGGAACGGCGAGCACCAGGGTGCCAACCGAGGGGGAGGTGTTCGACGATGAGGCGCTCGCCGCCGCCGGGCTCAAGGTTGTTGATGAACCGAGCACCGGTGGTGGCGGTTCCCAAGAGGAGCGGCTCCTTCGAGCCATGGGCGCCAACTTTCAGAAGCTCCGGACGCTCCACCGTGCCCGCCTGGACAAGGCAAAGTTCAGGATGCCGGCGGTGGATAAGGCGGAGGCGGATCTCGAAGGGCACGTCGCCAAGACGCAGGCCTGGTTCTGCCAGGCCCACAAAGAATTGAAGATTGCCCAGGATCTGCTGGCCGAGCGCAAACATGAGCTCATCCTGAAGCAGGCTGATGTCGAGAAAGCTCAAGAGGCGGCGAGGGAACATGCCGCCAAGGACGAGGCCACTCGACATCAGCATCAGGCCGACCTGAACTCCCAGGAGGAGGACCTTGCCGCTCGTGAGGAGGCGCTCGCCGCCACACTGCGGCAAGGATGAGGAGATCGAGAAGCTTGTCGTGCAGCGGACTCAGGAGCTGGAGCAGAGGCACAGGGAGGCGCTCAATGCTCAAGCCCTGGTCCATGCCGGCAAGGTGAAGGAGCTGGAGGTGGAGCGGGATGGCCTGAAGAGACAGGCCCTGGAGGTGGCGAAGGAGAAGGACACGCTCAACGACGCCTTGGTGGAGGCGCAGGCCGCAGTCCTCGACAAGGCTGAGCAGCTCTCCAAGGCCAACGACTCTATCAAAGACCTGAAGCTGAAGCTGGAGGTTCTTGAGGGGACGCTTTCAGAGGTCAGGGCCCAGGAAGAGACCCTGACCAAGGACCTGGAGGAGGAGAGGCAGCTACGGAGGAATGACGCCGCCGAACACAAGGAGTACGCGGAGGACATAAACCGTTGGGTCAGCCGCCTCATCGATGTCGCCGGAAGGATCACCACTAAGCTGGCTACATGGGGATGCCGAATGTGAGGTACGCCTCGGAGCCGAACGTGAGTCCCAATGCCAATCTGACCCTGTTCTTCGAGGGCGTTCTCGGAGCCCTGGAGCAGCTCCGCTCCAACCGGGCATCTTATCTGGCCAACGAGTCCCGGAGGCTCTGCTGGGGCACCCTGACCAAGGTGCCCACCAAGGTGGCGTTCTGGAACCCCACCGTCAACTTCGCCGACGCACTGGAGAGCTTGCCGGAGGGGACGGACCTCGCGGTGCTCAAGGAGTGTGTCAAGCCCATCATTGACTGCGTCGATGGAGTTGAGAGGGTGGAGGGCCAGTGCCGGGATTAGGCACCACGTTTCTTGTTCCCGCTGCGATTTCAAGACCAAGACAATTTTATCTTAAGTTAGAACCGCAGCGATTATTTGATGTAATATAACTCTGCAATACTTTAATACCACGCATGCTATCTTCCCGTTAAATCTTTCTTTGTATGTTTGCACCCTACGCTTGTTGAGATAAGGCCGCCGGCGCATAAACCCATGCCGTGGTGCTTTGAGGACGGATCCTTAGCACCCTGCCGGAAGGGCGCTTGCTGCCGGGCAAGCCACCTCGCCGCTGCCAGCGCTGTCGCTTGAACTGTCGAGCGGACTCAAAACAGGACAAGAGCGCTGCTGGTAGTGGGTAGGCCACCTTGACGTTCTCAGTGCGGCCGCATGAACTGTCGAGCGGACTCGAGACAGAGACAAGGGCGTTGCCAATAGCGGAAGGGTCCCATTGCGTGCAGGTTTTCCATACAAGGAATGAGATCTTTCGGGGAGGACAGACTTATATAAATGAAATTAGCCAAAATTTCGCATGGCTTAGCTTTTTGGGGCCACGCGGATGGCCGTCGAGGCTGCGGACGGCACCAGAGGGCAGTTGATCAACGTTGCCCTCTCCTTTCGAGCCATCCTCATGGAAGAGTCGCTGCGTCGGCTCCAAGACCATGGCTTGCACCCCCTACCTGGCACGCCAAAGATGTCGGGGGAAACGACACCTACGGGATCACGAGGAATCCCTTTTGCTACAGTTGGCGGGCGCGGGGCTGTGGAAAGAGCAGAATTGAGAGATCAACGCGGGGGGGAGGGGGGGGGGATTATCCAGGTTCGGGCTGCAAGTGATGCGTAATACCCTACTCCTGCTGGTTCCTGTTTATCTGGTGTTCTTGGACTAGCTACAAGGCGTGCATGGTCCAAAAAGTCCGAATCCTCTCCCAGTACGCCGCGGGCCTCCTTTTATAGACAAAGGGGCTGTCACAGTGGCACACAGGAGGTGGAAAGCTATATAGTGGTCGACTCTATCCTCTGGCACCGTATGACAAACACATTTACTGCGCTGCCGACGTGCCCTTCTTGCTTTATCGGGGACGGCAAGGAAGCTCGTCCCAGCTGTCGCCGCCTCGCCTGGCTTCGACGCGCGTCCGAATTGACGAGGCGGGTAGTGCCACGCCGGCTGGCTGGCTGCTGAGTTGGTGCGGTGGCAGAGCCTTCACGAAGATCTGCATGCCACCACGCAGGTGCTTGCTGAGTTGGCCTAGAGGGCGCACGTCGCCACGCAGGTGCTCGCCTAGCTGGTGGGCTGGCTGCTGCATGGGAACGGCTGCGGAATCTTGGCAGATGTGGGCCTGGCTGCGGCCTCGCAGATGTCTTCAGCAAGAGTCTTGCCGGGGCCCCGACAAGGGTCTTGCCGCGGCGTCGTGGGCGTCCCCGGCAAGGGTCTTGCCGGGGGGCCTCGTGGGTATCCTCGGCAAGGATCTCGCCGAGGATCTCCGTCTTCTGATTCTTATCTGATCTTGCACGTTCTTGGTCTTCACAAAGATCTACATGCCACCACGGAGGCGCCTCCCGAGCTTTGGTTCCAATGTGGTTGAGGGCGTCGGAACTCTCAGGCTCAAGGGTGGCAGCCCTGCTGGTGTTGGGCAAGTTGCCCCAGCAAGGCTCTTGCCGGGGCTGTGGAGGCCGCCCCGGCAAGGGCCTTGCCGGGGGAGTCCACCTCGCCCTTCTACTCTTTGTGTTTCTGGCTTGGCGTTGGTCTAGTCATCTTGTGCCTTTGCTTCCTCTGCCCCGCCAAGCGTGGCCAGGGGCATGGGGCTGCGACTGCCCGCACATAAGTAAAGGGGTGCAAAAAGGGACCCCTACTTTTGTACACCGACACTATTTTAGCAAGTTAAAATTTTGACACCAATTCTATATATGGTAGTAATTAAATTCTGAATCTTTCCCCTAAAACTATCCACATTGGGTCCAGGTTTTAGACTATATATAGATAGTGTGTTTACACAATTGTGAGAACACAAGGATATATCCTAGCCGTGTAGGCGATGACTGCACCTTGTACCTTCTGTTTCACTCTTCTATTAATGAAATGATACGCAATCTGTGTGTATTTGCAAAAAAAGATATATCGTAGCAAACTATTTTTAGCAGCAAGTAATTAATGAATTAATACGTGGTAGCTATAAATTACTTGTGACAACATGTTGTATTTGCTGTAGAAAGCAACACGGCTTCACCCCCACCCCCACCCCCCTATATTCCTGAGAAGAAACAATTGCAAATGTAAGTTTTATCTTCGGCTACACACTCCCACCTTCCTCCCATATCAATAGGAAAATCCCTGGCCAAGCATCTCGCCCTTCTACACTCTAGAAACTAGGTTTGCTTTAATCTACCATCCTTGATTATATACTTTTTTCAGCTTCCTCATCTTATTAAGCTTGTTGGTAACTAGGGCAAGGTCGAAAATGGGCTATATATGGGCAAAACACCATCCGCTCCTGCTGACAAAATCAGGGAGAGACAAATGGAGCCACATGATGGAATAACAGCAGATCTGAGTGACGGCGAGAGAACAATCAACAATGGTTCTGTGGGAATCCTGTATGGTGGTAGCCAAGCCCAAGATGGCGACCTGGAAGGATAATATGCTGTGGTACTACCTTCTGTAGTAGACAGGATAGTGAGATCTAACAATCATGGTTATACCTATGGCCTGGAAATCGATTCATCCTCTCCTGCTGAGAGTACCGTTGTCATGTCAGAATCTGTTCTAGTGCCACAATGCCGAGACTGCATACAAATTCACCCTAAGTGGCTGAAGGATAGTGATTCAGTCAAAGGGATGTAGACAACTTTCAAACAATTTCGAGCAGATGGGAGGGAGTATAACAATGTTAGTATATACTCATATTCTCGTGCACTATGTCATCTAATGATTTTCATTGTGTGCTAATCATCTCGTGACATCGAAAGTGTTTTCGCGATGATCATTTAGACCAAATCATTGTGTTTTTCTTTAGTAATGTGATAGATTTTTCAACCTTTGTGTCAGAATGATATATTGCATTTATTTTAGCACTAACTTGTGTTTAACTATTTTTGCACAACCATGCATGTATGTGAAATCTATCATTTTGACAAAATGGTTGATAAAAATCAGTGTAAGAAAACTCTAATCAATTTGTAAACCGATTTCTATCAACCACACAAGTGCTTATGAGTTTTGTTTCACAAATATGCATGGTTCTGCAAAAATAAATAAATAAAATTTAGTGCTAAAACAAATGTAAAATATTATTCTGACACAAAGGATGAAAAATCTATCAGATACCTAAAGCAAACCACAATGTTATCTTTTGGAGAACCAGGAACTAATTAGTTCATCATTTGGTCTAAATGCTCATCACGAAAACGCTCCTGATGTTACGAGATGAATAACACACGGTGAAATTTATTAGACGACAGAGCGCACCAGAACATGGGCACATACTAACGTTGTCATACTCTTTCCCATATGCTCAAAATTGTTTGAAAGCCTTTAACATCCCTTTGCCTAAATCAATATCCTTAACACTTAGGGTGAATTTTTATGCGGTCTCGGCATTGTGCCACTAGTACATATCCTCACCTGACAACAGTCCTCTCAGCAGGGGAGGCAGAATCGATTTCAAGGCCATCGGTATAACCATGACTGTTAGATCTTGTTGTCATCTCTGCTACAGAAGGTTATACCATAATAGATTCTCCCTTCAGGTTGCCATCTTGGGCTTGGCTACCACTGCTACTTGTGAGCTGCATTGGGATTTTCCCCGAAGAGGAGGGGAGATGCAGTACAGTAAAGATAAGTATTTCCCTCAGTGAGAACCAAGGTTTATCAAACCAATAGGAGAATCACGCAAAGCCTCGTGAATAGCACTTGTACACACAAAAGATAATACTGGCACCCAACACGGGCAAGAGGGTTGTCAATCTCCTTGAACTTGTTAATTGCAAGGATCAAATCTCATAGTGGTAGATATATAAATTGCAAAACAAAACAAAAGAAATAAAGTTGCAACAAAGGAATTTTGGATTTTTATATATGATTGAAGTAGACCTGGGGGCCATAGTTTTCACTAGAGACTTCTCTCTCGAACACATAGCATACATAGAGTAAACAAATTACTGTTGAGTAATTGATAGAAAAGAGCATACTTATGATGATATTCAAGGCAATGAGACAAATACGTGGCTTGTCCCTTTTTGGCACTAAGATATAGAGCACCGCAAGATTAAACCAGTCACAAAGCACCACTTCCATTGAAGATAAATCAATCTAGTTGGACAAACCAAACAGATATATCAGAGAGAAATACAAAGCTAGAACAATCATGCATAATAAAGTCCAGAAAAGACTCAATTACTTCTCATGAATATTCAGATCATAAACCCACAATTCATTGGATCCCAATGAACACACCGCAAAAGAAGATTACATCGGATAGAACTCCAAGAACACCGAGGAGAACATTGTATTAAAGATCAAAGAGAGAGAAGAAGCATCTAGCTACTAGCTATGGACCCATAGGTCTGTGAAACTACTCACGCATCATCGAAAGCCAGCAAGGATGATTTAGAAGTCCTCCGTGATCGATTCCCCTTCCGGCAGGGTACCGGAAAAGGCCTCTAGATGGGATCGCGGAAGAACAAAAGTTTGCGGCGGCAGAATAAGTGTTTCGGGTGCGTCTCTGTTGGTTTGGGAATATTTTGGAATTTATACGCCTAGAATTAGGTCAAACGGAGTTGCATGGGGTCCACAAGCTCAGGGGGCACGCCCCTTGAGCTTGTGGCTCTCTCGTATCTCGTCTGGTCACCTCTCAAAGCTTCTAGGGTCCCTTCTAGTCCAGAAAAATTTAATCCAAATAAACTTTTTTTTGGACTTCATTTGTTAATGATTTTCTAAAAAGCCAAAATCAAGAAAAAAACATGAACTGGGCACTGGGTCAATAAGTTAGTCCCAAAAAATGATATAAAATAATATAAAAATGCATATAAAGCATCCAAGATTGGTAATATAATAGCATGGAACAATAAAAATTATAAATATGTTGGAGACGTACCAACCGCGATACATGATCCCCATAAAACCATTGCTGATTGTTCTCTCACTATCACTCGAATCTGGTGTGATTTTATTAGTAGGAGCGGATTGCGTTTTGCCCATAGCTCCTTTTTGACCTTGCCCTAGTAACCAACGAGGTTAATAAGATGAGGTAGTAGAAACAACATGAGGAGCATATATTCAAGGATAGTAGATTAATTGCTCGTTGCAAAAAGTAGTTTTTTTAGGATATATCCATGTGTTCTCACAATTGTGCAAACACACTTCCATCTGTATACATAGTATAAAACCTGTGGATAGTTTCAGGGTAAAGGTCAGAATTTCATTACTACCATATATGGAATTGGTGTCAAAATTGATTACTTACTGAAATAGTTATGTATATAGTTACAGGTCATTACCACAAAAATGTATCTTATATGAATTTTGTATTCCAGAAAATGTATCACAAATAGCTGACCCACCCAAACTTTCACACGTATATATACTTAACAATTCACTAACAAGGGGCACTATCCAGACTAGGGCAACCAAAGCATACGGTCAAAACAGTCTAAATATAAACATATCCATTTGTATATGCACCTACGAAATTTTATCTGCTTCATGTAAAACTAAAAAAATACAACTTTTAATCATTTTACTAATAAACCAAAGGGCATAGTACACTACAAGGAAAACATATGTACCCGAGTGTTTCAATGTACACCGAGTGTTATTTGCCGGGTACTAGTCTTATACACCTCTAAGTCGAGTATCCTGAATAAAGCACACGTCATAACACATACCCTCAACACATATCCAAGGAAAACACACTCGGTTATAGATCAAGATGGCAACGGGGACGAAACCCATCGAGTCCTGCTTTCCCAAACCCGTCCCCACGAGAAAATCGCAAGCCCATCCCCGCCCCGTCCGGTGCACAGGGACAGTTTTTTGCCCGTCCCCTAAACCCGTCGGGTTTTCTAAACCCGCGGGCAACCCATCCCCACGAGTAGTCATTGAAAATAGCAGCTTTTGGAAGAAATACATGAGCATATTACAACAATAGTAGCAGCAAAAAGACATATTTGAGCAACAACATAGTATATTTCAGCAGCAACAACATAATATAAATAGTAGCCAGAAATAATATCATTTTAGAAGCAAATGTAGTATATTTCAGCAGAAAAGGAGCATATTTTAGCAACAAAACTTAAGCAAATTTCATAATAATACAATAGTATGTTTTCATCAACATTTCAGCAATAACAGTAGCTAAAAGGAGAATATTTCAGCACAAGCTCAAGCGACCGAGCGAGGTGTGATGTGCGGCTGTGCAGGACGGCTCAAGCGACCGAGCGAGGGATGCTCGTGCACACGAGGGGCTGGGGGCGCTGGGCTGAGGCCACTAGGCCGGTCATGTTCGTGTATTTAGATGGGCCTCAATGCTGGATTAGTAGATGGACGTATTCTGAGACGAGTATGTTGGGTTTCAGGTTCAGGTACTACTCAAAAGGATTTGAACATGCGAAACATGTCGGGTTTTATACTGTACCCATCAATTGCTGATACGTCTCCAATGTATCTATAATTTTTGCTTGTTCCATGCTGTTATATTATCAATCTTGGATGTTTTATATTCATTTTATAGCAACTTCATATCATTTTTTGGCATTAACCTATTGGCATAATGCCCAATGCCAGTTGCTGTTTTTTGCTTTTTTTACTTCGCAGAATATTCCTATCAAACGGAGTCCAAACGCAGTAAAACTTTTTGGAGATTTTTTGGGACCAGAAGACAACTTGGGGGCCAAGGAAGGACTAGTGGGGAGGCCCGTGGGGACCACAAGACATCAGGGCACGCCCTGGTGGGTTGTGGGGCCCACGGGGGTCTCTTGCACCGCCTCTTCGCCCTATAAATTTCCAAATATTTCAGAAACCCTAGGGGAGTCGACGAAAAACAATTCCAGCCGCCACAAGTTTTAGAACCGTGAGATCCAATCTAACACCATCACGGAGGGGTTCATCATCCTCATTGGTGCCTCTCTGATGGTGCGTGAGTAGTCCACCAAAGACCTACGGGTCCTTAAGCAGTAGCTAGATGGCTTCCTCTCTCTCTCTCTCTCTCTCTCTCTGATTCTCAATACAATGGCTCTTGAAGATCTAATTGATGTAATGACTTTTTGCGGCGTGTTTGTTGGGATCCGATGAGGTTCGAGTTTATGATCAGATTTTTATCCATGAAAGTTATTTGAGTCTTCTTTGATCTCTTATATGCATGATTATTTATAGCCTCGTATTTCTTCTTCGAATCTTTGGTTTAGCTAGGTCAACTTGATTGATTTTTCTTGCAATGGGAAGAGGTGCTTTGTGATGGGTTCGATCTTGCGGTGTCCTCTCCCAGTGACAGAAGGGGCAGCGAGGCACACATGTATCGTTGCTATTAAGAATAACAAGATGGGGTCTATTCCTACATGAATAGATCTTGTCTACATCATGTCATCGTTCTTATTGCATTACTCCGTTTCTCCATGAACTTAATACACTAGATGCATGCTGGATAGCGGTTGATGTGTGGAGTAATAGTAATAGATGCAGGCAGGAGCTGGTCTACTAATCTTGGACGTGATGCCTATATATTGATCATTGCTTGGATATTGTCATAATTATTTGTTCTTCTATCAATTGCCCAACAGTAATTTGTTTACCCACCGTGTGTTATTTTTTGAGAGAAGCCACTAGTCTATCGTTTATCATATTTGCTTTCGGATCTATTTTTTGCCACTTTTATTTTCAGATCTATTATTCCAAAAACCCAAAAATACCTTGCTGCACTTTTTCTTTACTTATTTTATTTTGTGTTTTAGTGAGATCTATTTATCCAAACTCATACAAACCAATCTATGTTTTTTCCGAGGAGGGACTGACAACCCCTCTTACGCATGGGTTGCAAGTATTTGTTCTCTATGTGCAGGTACCGTTTATATAGTGTTGCTTGGTTCTCCTACTGGATTGATACCTTGGTTTCACAACTGAGGGAAATACTTACCGTAGCTGTGCTGCATCATCGCTTCCTCTTTGGGGAAATACCAATGCAGTCTTGCCACGTCAATAGCTTCGCGGGGTTATAAAGATCTCTGTCCCCATCCCGTGATAGCGTAAAAACCCACGGGGACGCGGGTTTCGGGGCCCCGTTGCCATCTTGAGTTATAGTCCATCCTCGGCATTATGGTTGGAACGTGGCCATTGTCGGCGCGCTTACCGCCTCCATAACGTCGGGCTATGTAGTCGAGTCCCATTAATGGCACACTCAGCTTATATTTTCCTTTTTTTAAACACCTGCCCCCTTGCCTCTATGTAAGCCGAGTATACAATAATAAACACTCAGCTTAATTTCGCGCCCCCATGCCTAACGTTTCCCTACAGTTAAATATAAATCTAGCAGTGCAAGCTGGGGCTAGCTAGCCCCTATTTCACCTCACCCCCTGGCTACCCCTACAAGAGCTTGCAGCCATTCGGCAGGACACTCCCCCAATCTATGCTACCAACAGCCACCACGATCCAGCTACAACGCCCATCACCGGTCGGGGCTTCACTGTGCACCCCTATGATGCCGTCACTGGGGCTGCATCACCACCTCAATGCCAACACCGGTCTCCAGCCCCGCCAGTCTCCACCCCCATATCGACACTGGCCCTAGCAACCACACATGGACGCTCACCCCCACCTCGACGCCGACACAGCCAGCTGCACCATGTCGGCACTACCACTTAAGGAGGTTACAACTTTGCAAGAGATGTACTCAAGGAACCATGAATCTATTGTACACTCGTTCTTTCTACCATACCACTGATACATATCCAACGTATCTATAATTTTTTATTGTTTCATGCTATTATATTATCAATCTTATATACTTTATATGCAATTTTACATTATTTTTAGGAACTAACCTATTAACCTAGTGCCTAGAGCCAGTTGTT
Organism: Triticum aestivum; assembly: GCF_018294505.1. NCBI lineage: Eukaryota > Viridiplantae > Streptophyta > Magnoliopsida > Poales > Poaceae > Triticum > Triticum aestivum. The sequence continues at coordinate 84,726,321 of NC_057799.1, forward strand.
GTTTTTTGCTTGTTTTTGGTTCTGTAAAAAATCCATACCAAACTAAGTCCAAACACGACAGAACTTTTTGACAATTTTTTCTTGAACATAAGACACCCTAGAAGCTTCAGAGGGAGTCCAGAAGAGAAACGAGGAGAAGGCAAGACAACAGGGCGCATCCTGATGTCTTGTGGGCCCCTCATGGCTCCGTCTAACCTAATTCCAGCGCTGTAAATTCTATAATATTGAAAAAAAACAGAAGCACCAACGAAATAACTTTTCCGCCGCCGCAAGTCTCTGTTCTTCCGGGATCCCATCTGGAGGCCCTTTCCGGTACTCTGTCAGAGGGGGAATCAATTACGGAGGGCTTCTACATCAACCTTGATGCACCTCCGATGATGTGTGAGTACTTCCCACATGACCTATGGGCCCATAGTATTAGCTCTCTCTCTGATCTTCAATACAATGTTCTCTTCGGAGTTCTATTCGATATAATATTCCTTTGCGGTGCGTCTGTTGGGATACGATGAATTGTGGGTTTATTATCAGATTATTCATTCAAACTAATTGAGTCTTTTCTAAACTTTATTATGTGTGATTGTTATAGCTATGTAATGCTTCCCGATCTATGAGTTTTCTTTGGCCAAGTTGATGGTTTGATCTTTAGTGGAAGTGGTGCATAGTAGTAGGTTCAATTTTGCGGTGTCCTCGCCTAGGGGTGGCGAGACATATATTTGTATTGTTGCTAATAAGGGGGAAACTGTGGGATTTGTCATATTAATTGGTTTTATTCTGTCTATATTATGTCATCTTACTTAAAGCGTTATTTTGTTCTTTATGAACTTAATATCATAGATGCATGCTGGATAGCGGTCGATGGGTGGAGTAATAGTAGTAGATGCAGGCAGGAGTCGGTCTACTTGTCACAGGCGTAATGCATGTGTACATGATCATGCGATGAATAATGTCATAACTATGCGGTTTCCTATCAATTGCCCAACAGTAATTTATTTACCCATTGTATGCTATTTTTATGAGAGAGATGTCTCTAATGAAAACTAAGGCCTCGGGTTCTATTTTAATCATATTAGTCAAACCCTAAATAACTTGCTATAATTTATTTAATTTTATTTCACTTTGTAATTTATCTATTTACTACTACCAGATTTGATCCTTACAATTAACGAATACAACGCAATTGACAACCCTCTTGCCCGCTTTTAGATGCAAGTATTTGCTCTTGTGTGTGTAGGTACTGTTAACGGTGGTCTGTGTGAATCTCCTATTGATTCGATAACCTTGGTTCTCTGCTAAGGGAAATACTATCCGTTACTATATTGCTTTACCCTTCCTCTTTAGGAAACATCTCAACGCAGCTCACAAGTAGCAACCACCTATACGCAAGTACGTACTCTGTTTCAAAATAAGTGTCGTGGTTTTAGTTCGAATTTGAATTAAAACCATGACACTTATCCTGGAGAGCAATTTTGACATGGTCCCTCTTGCCTCCTTTTTTTACATGGGAGGTAAAGGTAAGAGTTACTCAGACCCTCTTAATAAAACCAAGGACTCAGATATATTACATACTCTTACTTTTGATGTGAAAAAGAGGAGGTGAGAGGGGCCATGTTAAAACTAATCATGAATTAGAGATAATTGGAGAAAATAGGCGAGTGGTTGAACGTGCCTAGGTGCTACGCAACAATAAAACGCCCAATGCAATGGTGCTAGGCGTTTGTAGCGTGCTATAGGGGCTAGACAGTGGCTCGTTTGTTTACTACTACGTGTGTTCCAAAAACAGGGGCTAGACAGCGTGCTATAGGCATTAGCACTGGTATCCTTATTTTTGCTATTTTTTGATCGATCTCCTATCTGTAAATCTGCACGGTACCGGGTATGCTCACAGGAAGCAAAGACATGCATGTGAGGATGGAGGGTGACCTACTAGGTGCTAACAATTATGAAAATGAACATCCTAAGCTATGTTCCCAACAATAATCCCTTCGTCCTTGGGGAAAAGTCATTTCATCTCATTTTGGAAGTAACTCCTTCATCATTAGCGGAAAGCGATTTCATCTCACTTTGGAAGATGTAGATCATCTAATGGGTTTCCACGCGATGGGCAGGAATTTGCTTCATATGAGCCATACAAAGTTCCAGCTTGTATGAAGAGCTGAAAGACCCTTTTGGAAACAACATAACCTTGAAAAGCCTTGCTGAAAAGATAAAAACAACAAGGGTTTATCCACACATTTCTCTACCAATTGCACTTGTCTTGCCGCATTTTCACGCTAAAGGGGCAAATGAAACAGACCCAGTGATACTGAAACAAGCTATAGTTGGAGACAACTACAATAATTCAATTTTTGGCACCCTGTTCCGAGAAGCAAAATTTAAAATGTTGTATTAATTTGAGTCAATTTCTATCAAATGGTGTCCGCGGGTTTGGTTGTGTCAGATGCATGTATGTGGCTATCTGATGTACAAAACATTGTAATAGATGTGGTGCCGGTGATTTAGTTGGCCCGTAGGTGTAACAGAAACAAACTTTTTATAAAAATAAAATAAAAAGAAAGATATCATCTTTTCAGGCACCAGGTTGAAATGAGGAATCTATAATACCTTAATAGTTGATCTCCACTACTTCTAATTCTCTCAACATGCAAACTATCCACCTCACCAAGTGTGCCACGTCAGCATCCGCTAACAATATTTTCAGCCCATGCAAACCTTTTTCCATTATCACCAATTGTCCCAACATGCAAGCATCCCACTTCACCATACACTAACATTTTTTCAGCCCATGTAAAGCATACCAATATGTTTATTTTTGCCACCGAACATATGTAGTAGACTAGATAATTATTTAATTTATTTACTTCCTAAAGGTTGTGAAATGCCTAGATTTACACAGAATTCAAGTACCGAATATTTATATGTTAAATTGGTAGCTTTTGATTTAGATCTTTTCCTTCATATGTAAGTCATGTGTAATTAATCTTTTAATTCCCGCAGCAACGCGCGGTGAAATTGCCTTTTTTTAGCCGAAACCATAGAACAATCGTTCTATGGTATTTTCTATATTAATAAATAAAACAAAGTACAATTACAAAGGCTAAAAACAGCCAGACTAAAGTGCATCAACCAACACCAGTTTTGGGAAACATGGAAGAATTTAGAGATTCTGTACTATCCAACTGGTAATCAAATCAGCTTTCTTCTGCTTTGCTCGAAGTCTAGAAGTTTCAAGTCCTTCACTGAGATAAAGCTTCCATGTTCCATAGTGCATCGGTGCCTTTCTGAAAATTTTGTCATTCCTGGTCATCCAGATGCTCCAACAACCCATAATAACCACTTCCATAGCAATATCCTTTGGAATTTCACGAAGAGTGAACATGACCTTATCATAGGTCAATGTACCTCTATGTTTATTAGGAACAATTCTGTCCAAGTAGCACCCAACAAACTGGCAGTCCCAGAAGAGATGAATTCTTGTTTCCTCCATAGACTCGGCGCAAAGTGCACAATTATAATCCTCTAAGTGCATCTTTTTGCGTTTAATCATGTTTCTTGTGCTTAATCTGTCATGTAGCAGTAACCAAAAGAATATTTTTGTCTTAGCGTGCATGCAGTTTTCCAGACCATCTGAAAGATACTATGTGCTTGACTTGGGACAGTAATTGCATTATACATGCTCATAGAGGAATTTTTTTGTGTGGTACCACCCATAATCCAAGAGTCTCTGTCTGATGAGATCTCCCTGTTTGTGATTATCTCTTGAAGTTCATTGAATTGATTGAATGCCTGGAGTGACAGAGGTCTATGGAAAATGTGACTTAAGTCCTCCTGCTGCTGTGCCTGTAACCGAGTGATGTCTTTATTGATAGCAAAAGAGTGTAGTTCAGGGAACAGTGTGATCAGAGGGCTGTTCATCCACTTATCTGTCCAAAGCATTATAGTATCTCCTCTACCAGCTTTGCACTTTGTATGCTCTTTGAATGTGGGCAACATTTTCATTACAGATTTCCACCAGAATGAACCAATCAATCTATCACCTGGTAAACTCTCCTAGTAATATGTCTCCCAAATAATATTAACCCATGGAATGTCTTCTCTATTGAAGAATTTGTGCAGAAATTTCACGAGCAGGGCTTGATTATGAACCTGAAGATCTAAAACTCCCAGGCCAGCATGGGATTTAGGTAGACAAACTATATTCCAAGAGATCAGTACCATGCCTCTGTCCCGAGATCCATATTTCCTCCAAAAGCAGTTCATCAGGTAGGAGTTAATTTGTTTAAGCACAGTGTCGGGGATATACCCCGGGGTATGACCCAGCCGGAGATATGACTCGGCTAGGACTTGGTGTTTCATTGGTGACCCGACAGTTTATAAGCCGGCGGACAGTTGTAAGCCAGATTGTAAGCCAGATCATAAGCCAGATTGTAAGCCAGATTGTAAGCCAGATCGTAAGCCAGATCGTAAGCCAGCAGTTAAGAAGCCCAAGATGTTAAGAAGCCCATTGCGAGAAGCCCATGGAGAGAAGCCCGTGAAGAGAAGTCAGAATAGTTTAAGTCTTAATCCGAGTTGGACTCTACATGTAACCCTCCCCTTCAACTTATATAAGGAGGGGCAGGGCACCCCAAGAGAGAACAGATCGAAAGCTAGGTTAAGCGTATTCGCTCCCTAGTAATCGAAGCATAAGTAATACCACCCCAAACTGGATTAGGCCTTTACCTTCACCGCAAGGGGCCGAACCAGTATAAACTCCTGTGTCCTTTGTCCCGTTTAACCCCTTTAAGCTAACCTAGTGCAATGGCTCCACGACTAAGTCCTCACACTAGGACATCTGCCGTGACAATTCCACGACAGTTGGCGCCCACCGTGGGGCCTGCGCACGGTGGTGATGAGTTCTTGGAGGGATTTCTTTCAGGGATCAACAAGTTCGCAATTTTCCGGACGAAGAAAGACCCAGATCGCAGGGATCTGCATCCGCCTCGGGTTTCATCGGTCCATATTTTATAATCCATAAGATTGAGATCGAGAAAATTTGGGGTTGCATCTATGCATCACCACATCCTGAAAGCCCGCCCAAAGCCGACAGTGGATACTTTCAGCTACGCGCTGTCGCACCGCTGATCCGCCGAAACCGGCAAGAAGTCAGTCTCGTCGAGATAAGCCGCCACTTTATGGTAATCTGCAAGTCGCTGTCGCTACTTGAAATACAACCGTCCGAATACGTCGCTACTCGGGAGCAATCATGTGTCAAGCACGACGGCGGTTTGCGGCCTTGTGAAGTTTCCGGGTCGACCCAGCGCATTCACAGGCATCAAGGGTCCAAGAGCTGAATGATGCAAAAAAAAAACAAAATCTGATTCCCCGGCTTCTACGCATGAAGAAACATCAACTAGTACAAATACTGTACACGCATAAACTTCGAGGAAGGATTAAGTATAAAGAGCAGCCCCCAACATTGATTTGGATTTAGAAGAATTGTCTATAGGGTCTAGGATTCAGGTTTGAAAAAAAACTCGCTGGAAGAAGACACGGATCAGGGATGGACAAACTAACAACGACCAGGACGAGCACAGGGACAAGGGGATCGACTCAGACTCTGCATCTCGTTTGTGCGGAGCCGCCGCTCTGTTCCAAGCCGCTCACCTTCTGAGTCGCCATGCTGTGACCCGCCTGGCTCCGCCGTTGCTCTGAATCACTGGAGCTACCCCCGCGCCAGGGCTTCTCTGCCTGCTGCATGTTGACCGCCTCTGCTGACTCGCCAGGATCGTCGTAGTTCCCCCGTGATGTCGCCTTCACCTTGCCGGAGACGGCACCGCTGCACCTTGCCGGCATCACCTTCGAGCCCCCGCTGCCTGGCCACAACCGCGCCTCAAGCCGGCTCCGCCTTGACTCGCCGAGGTGCGCGTGTCTGCTAGTACCACTTCGCCGTCATGCCTCCACCTCGCGGGACTCCTTGTCTCCGAGCAGGGCCGGCTTGTGCCCAGTGCGCCTTGTGCCGTCGACGAGCCGCCTCTGCCAATATCGGGTCGAGCCGGCCCTGAGCCACTGCCGTTCTCCGCCTTGCCGTGGACACCTTGAGCCGCCTCGCTTCTGTCTAACCGCCTCAAGCTGGCTTACCATCCATTGCCGACCGCAGCCGGGTCAGGCCGCCGCTCCTCCGGCTGTTTTAAGTGGCTAAACCGCCGAGAGCCGCTGTAGCTGACCCGTCGGCCCTGCCCTTGATTTCTATCGTGCATGGCTGTGGCCTCAAAGCAAGATTATTGTTGAGATGGATGAGATGGTGGAGAAGTCATTGAGTGAGATTGCTGATAGGAAATTTTGAACATGCCCCGAGCGGAGTGTAATGAAGGGACCATGTTGTGTCAGTTTATTTGATTGTTGGTTTCCGTCAAGAGAAGATTAATCGACACTATGGTCGTTAGTAAAGCCAAGTTTGCGCTTCATCTCAAATTGCCTCTGCGTTGAACCGTCGGAGTAACGTTGGGCTACCTCTGCCCCTGCCTCACGCCGTCATCGCTAAGTCACCAGCGCATCGCTCCGCCGTCGGGCGTCGACCCGCCCTTGTGCTGACCCACTGTCCGAGCCTCCAACGCTGCTTTTAAGCTGCCTACATCATCTATGCCTCTGCGGTGTTGATCCGCCGGGAGTCGCCGGTCTGCCTAAACCGTCTCTGTTTGCGATCATCCGTCGTCCGAATAAGACAGGTGATATCCATCTAAGTCTATTTTATTGACACATATTGTTTTTCCAAGAACAATTATTCTGGTTCGCAGTATATTTTTGCAGGACTATGATTTATTATAAAGGTGATGCCATGTTGTGCCTATGGAGTATGCGTTAGCATCATCATGCACTGGCGTCCGCGCCTGCTTGCTATTGAACGGGTGTGTGCAAGCCGCCGCCCGTGCAACTCGATCCACCTCAGCTCGCTGGGACCGCGCCCGCGATTGACTCGCCGTCCGCGTGGCATACCGCGCCTGCGATTGACTCGCCTATCCGCAGCGGTTTACAATGTCGCGGCCGACTCATCTGTCTGCTCCCGCGGTCGATTCACCCGTGATTTATTTCAGTGATCATCAACTTCGCGGCGAATAGTTTCCGGCCTAACATATCAGGTGAAATCCATCCAGTATATTTTATATTGTTTTCTTTAAAAGAACAATTACTCTGGCTTGCAAGTTCTCCAATGCAGGATAGGTTGTCTATTGCAAAAGGGATTATTACATCACTGAGTTCTTGAGTGACTCATACCGGCTTATATCATGGTTAAATATGAAGAATCTCAAGCCAGCTCCTCGAGTCGTCTTGAGACTCAGGGGCTACAATGACATGACTCGGCAATTGGCCGGCTTCAATGAATTCAAGAACTCCAGGTCATTGAGGTAAAAATAACCCGGTCCCGGAGGCTACTGCCCTATTGGCGAAAAACTAAAGGCTGTCAGAAAATTTCAGGCTTAACAAGAAGGATTCCGGTTTAAAATCCGGCTCAAGGGAAATATGTCTCTCACAAAGCTTTGAAGCTCTCAATATCCGGTTTAAAATTCCGGCTCAAAAGAATCCATCTCTCACAAAGTTTGAGTTCTCAGAAAAATTAAAGGTTACCAAAGAGAACTTGCTGCCATGATGCGCGGTTCAAACATGGGTATCCTGCCTTATTGGCTCATCCAATGGTCACTTGGGGGCTTCCTGATCGTATTTGAATCATAGCTGTGAAAATCCCTCTTGATCGGCGCAATGCCACACTTATGGTCACTTAGGGGCTTCCTGATCGTATTCGAATCATAGCTGTGAATATCCCTCTTGATCGGCGCAATGCCACACTTATGGTCACTTGGGGGCTTCCTGATCATATTTGAATCATAGCTGTGAATATCCCCCTTGATCGGCGCAATGCCACACTTATGGTCACTTGGGGGCTTCCTGATCGTATTCGAATCATAGTTGTGAATATCCCTCTTGATCGGCGCAATGCCAGACTTATGGTCACTTGGGGGCTTCCTGCTCATATTTGAAGCATAGCTGTGAACATCCCTCTTGATTGGCTCAATGACACAAACCACTTGGGGGCTTCCTGCTCATATTTGAAGCATAGCTGTGAATATCCCTCTTGGTTCGGCTCATACGCCATGGTTACAAAGCACGTGGGGGCTTTCGCCTTCATTGAAACTTGGTTAAACCTGCCTATTTGCATGATGCTACTCCGACCTCGTGTACTCTCAATAAGTCAATCTTTAAACAAGACCCTGAACATATCTAGGTTAAAACATCGATTGGGTCATGTGAGAGCCGTCTTACAGAAAGCGAGGATACTCCAGTGGCTATCATGGTAGTTTCATTGAAGTATTCTGTTATCATACACATACATCATCATATATTGCATCATACATTGCATCATATTTGCAATATCATAGCATGCATCATATGTGCATGGATATACTGGTTTATATGGCAGGAATCGGTTTTGAGTACGAATTATATTATTCAAATCTTTAATAGCCAACATGGCTGGATTTTTATTATGGTTATCAATAATCAGTATTATGATTAAGGTTTTCAAAGTCGCTTCAGCGCAATGGCTAGTATTTATCAATGGATATGATTTATTCTACAATGAAACGGATAGTCCCGAGTCGCTGCAGGCTTACGACCCGACACTTGGGGGCTACATTATTCAAGTTGAGATTACATCAAATATGAAAGTCCCATGTCACTGCCAGCATGCACCATGGCACTTGGGGGATAATGTAAAGTCAATTTTTGCTCACCTTATTGAAGACCCGACTCATCACATTGTAATGAGCCGGCCCTTGGTGGTTACCAATTGCTCCTGTTCAAAATTCAAGGTACACAAGTTAAATCCATTATATTGAAGGATCCATTGCTCAGTTGGTAAAGTACAAGGCTCTTAACCTTGTGGACGTGGGTTCAAGCCCTATGATGGAGGCTACATCATATGATGTTATTTTCAATAAAATATATATAAAGTCCCAGCTCATTATTATCTTACCGAGCCAGCCCTTGGGGGCTACACGTTGCTGTTCAAGTCTACATGATCAAATCTACAAAGTCCCTGCTTATTATTACATAATGACCCGACCCTTGGGGGCTATACTGGTTGAAGTTTTTATGAGCTTAAGGCAATTACATGTCCCAGGTTGCTGCAAGCATGACAACCCGGCACTCGGGGGCTACATATGTGGAATATTCAGTTTATGACTAGTGACTGAGATGAACAACCAGGATTTCTTCAAGGTGGTAACATTTATATTGAAGCAAGTCTTAAGAGGTTACTACGCTCCCTTCTTAAGACTTGTGGGTTACAAGTGATATGCATATAAGGGAGGGATATTTTCAAGCTTGATGATTAGCAACAATTATGACTCAGTGCCATCGATATTTAAGCCGACAATTTTGGATAAACTGGCAAGTTTTACATCTTCAAGCCAGGCTGAAAATCAGATGAGTATTTCAAGACCAATATTTTTTGTTAAGCATTGGGAGTTGAATCAAATGAATTATTCTTCACAATATTTCTCTGTGAGAAACCAATGTCAGCAAATTAAGTATGAAGCTAGCCTATTGAAGAAGCAAATGACAAGGAATTAAGGATGATCAGGATCAGTTTAACATGGATAAATCCAAATTAAACTGGGGGCTAATGTCGGGGATATACCCCGCGGTATGACCCGGCCGGAGATATGACCCGGCTAGGACTTGGTGTTTCATTGGTGACCTGACAGTTTATAAGCCGGCGGACAGTTGTAAGCCAGATTGTAAGCCAGATCATAAGCCAGATCGTAAGCCAGATTGTAAGCCAGATCGTAAGCCAGATTGTAAGCCAGCAGTTAAGAAGCCCAAGATGTTAAGAAGCCCATTGCGAGAAGCCCATGGAGAGAAGCCCGTGAAGAGAAGTCAGAATAGTTTAAGTCTTAATCCGAGTTGGATTCTACATGTAACCCTCCCCTTCAACTTATATAAGGAGGGGCAGGGCACCCCATGAGAGAACAGATCGAAAGCTAGGTCAAGCGTATTCGCTCCCTGGTAATCGAAGCATAAGTAATACCACCTCAAACTGGATTAGGCCTTTACCTTCACCGCAAGGGGCCGAACCAGTATAAGCTCCTGTGTCCTTTGTCCCGTTTAACCCCTTTAAGCTAACATAGTGCGATGGCTCCATGACTAAGTCCTCACACTAGGACATCTGCCGTGACAATTCCACGACAGTTGGCGCCCACCGTGGGGCCTGCGCATGGTGGTGATGAGTTCTTGGAGGGATTTCTTTCAGGGATCAAGAAGTTCGCAATTTTCCGGACGAAGAAAGACCCAGATCGTAGGGATCTGCATCCGCCTCGGGTTTCATCGGTCCAGATTTTATAATCCATAAGATTGAGATCGAGAAAATTTAGGGTTGCATCTATGCATCACCACCTCCTGCAAGCCTGCCCAAAGCCGACAAGGGATACTTTCAGCTGCGCGTTGTCGCACCGCTGATCCGCCGAAACCAGCAAGAAGTCAGTCTCGCCGAGATAAGCCGCCACTTTATGGTAATCTGCAAGTCGCTGTCGCTACTTCAAATACAACCGTCCGAATCCGTCGCTACTCGGGAGCAATCACGTGTCAAGCACGGCGGCGGTTTGTGGCCTTGTGAAGTTTTCGGGTCGACCTAGTGCATGCACAGGGATCAAGGGTCCAAGAGCTGATTGATGCAAAAAAACAAAATCTGATTCCCTGGCCACAAAATTACTGCTATCACTGTTACCGTTACCGTTGCTGCTGCTACTTTTATCAAAACTATCATACTACTTTGCTACTGATCACTTTGCTGCAGATAATTAATCTCCAGGTGTGGTTGAATTGACAACTCAGCTGCTAATACCTTCAAATATTCTTTGGCTCCCGTTGTATCGAATCTATAAATTTGGGTTGAATACTCTACCCTCGAAAACTATTGCGATCCCCTATACTTGTGGGTTATCAAGACCTTTTTCTGGTGCCGTTGCCGGGGAGCATAGCTATATTTGTTGACTCACTTGGGATTATTATCAATTATTCACTATGAAGAATCTGAAGGATGCTAAGACTAAGAAATTTCCCTCAAAGACGAGGGGAGGTAAGGAACTGCCATCCAGTTCTGCTTTAGATTCACCGTCTGTTATAAGTAAACTTGCAACACCACCACATGCTATCAATCCTGATATGTCGCAACTTATTGATGATGCTACTTCTGCTATGGATAATGCTTATGATGATGCTAGTACCTTGCTTGATGATAATGATGTGCCACTTGGTGATTTTCTTGATGAACAAATTGCTAGAGTAATACAACATGATGTTGTTGAATCTGATGATGAGCTTGAAACTGAAACTCCTGACACACCTGCTAGAACTAGCCCTCCTGGATATGAATTGCCTAAGGTACCAGAAGGTTATGTTATGAATGAGGAGACAACTAGAGATATTCTTGCTTGTAGGGATAGAGATGATCTAGAGAAATTATTATGCAAGTATAAAGAAAAATCTCTGAATGCTAGGATGAAATATGATCCTAAGTTTGCTATTTCACCGATCTTTATTGATGATAAGGATTATGAATTCTCTGTCAACCCAGAGTTAATTACTTTGGTTGAATCTGATCCTTTCCATGGTTATGAAACTGGAACTGTTGTGGCACATCTTACTAAGTTGAATGGCATAGCCACCCTTTTTACTCATGATGAGAAGACTCACTATTACTATATTCTCAAATTATTTCTGTTCTCATTAAAGGGTGATGCTAAAGCTTGGTACAATACTCTTGCTCCTGGTTGTGTGCGTAGTCCCCAGGATATGATTTATTACTTCTCTGAAAAATATTTTCCTGCTCATAAGAAACAAGCTGCTTTACAAGAAATATTTAACTGTGTGCAAATTAAAGAAGAGAGTCTCCCACAAGCTTGGGAGAGGCTTTGCCAGTTACTTAATGCTTTGCCTGATCATCCTCTTAAGAAAAATGAAATACTTGATATCTTTTATAATGGACTAACCGATGCTTCGAGGGATTTCCTAGATAGTTGTGCTGGTTGTGTTTTCAGGGAACGAACTGTTGGGCAAGCTAAAGAATTATTGAATAACATATTGAAAAATTATGATGATTGGACTCTTCCTGAAGCACCGGCTAAACCCACTCCGAAGAAGAAGGGTATATTATATCTCAGTCCTGAATATATGCATGAGGCAAAGAAATCTATGAAGGAAAAAGGTATTAAAGCTGAGGATGTTAAAAATTTACCTCCTATTGAAGAAATACATGGGCTTAATACACCACCACTGCCTAAGGTGGTAGAGGTAAATTATTTAATGAAGTTTAATGATAATGACAATCCTCACAATATGCATCCTAGCCAATGCCTTTATGAGTTTGAAAACTATATTAGAAAACAAGATCACTTCAATGCAAATGTTATGAAACAATTGAAATACAATTCTGATATGATTGCTCGCTTGAGTGACTTGTTATTTAGAATCTCAAATGATGTTAGAGGTGTTGGAAGACATGCTTCTTTGGTTCAAACCCAGTTAGAACAAGTTGCTAAATCTCAAAGAGAGTTGCTTGATGAAATGAATAATAATATACATGACTTTGCTGTTAGAGTAGCAACTAGAGGAGGTAAAATGACTCCGGAACCACTTTATCCTAAGGGACACCCAAAAAGAATAGAACAAGATTCACAAAGGAACAACACCACTGCACCTAGTCCTTCTAAAAATAAAAAGAAAAAGAAAAATGATAGGACTTTGCATGCTTCTAGTGAACCTGAAATGGGAAAACCCCCAGATAATGATAATGAAACTTCTATCTCTGATGCTGAAACTCAGTCTGGTAATGAACACTCACCTTCTGATAATGAAAAGGATAATGATGAGGTTGATGAAGATGCTAAACCAAACAATGGAAAAGAACCAGATAATGATGTTGAGATAGAACCTCCAGTTGATCTTGATAACCCACAACCTAAGAATACACGATATGAGCTAGAAATCACGGTAACGAAAGAGAACCGTGGGTTCAAAAACCAATGCCCTTTCCACCTAAGTCAACTAAATAGAAAGATGATGAAGAATTTGAACCTTTGCTGAAATGCTGAGGCCAGTCTTTTTGCGTACTCGCTTGACTGACATCTTAAAAATGCCTCCTTATGAAAAGTAGATGAAAGAGATCATCACCAATAAGAGAAAAATATCGGAAGCTGAAATCTCCACCATGCTTGCTAATTATACTTTTAAAGATGGAGTACCTAAAAAATTTGGAGATCCGGGAATACCAACTATACCTTGCTCTATCAAAAAGAATTATGTGAAAACTGCTTTGTGTGATTTAGGAGCTGGTGTTAGTGTTATGCCTTACAATTTATATAAAAGACTTGATTTGAATAAACTCACACCTATTGAAATATCTTTGCAAATGTCTGATAAATCAACTTCCATACCTATCGGTATCTGTGAGGATGTGCCCGTTGTTGTTGCTAATTTTACTATTTTGACTGACTTTGTTATACTTGAGATGCCTGAGGAAGACAACATGTCGATTATCCTTGGTAGACCCTTCTTGAATACTGGAGGGGCTGTTATTGATTGCAATAAAAGCAAGGCTACTTTTCATATCAATGGTAATGAGCATACGGTGCACTTTCTGAAGAAACAATTCCAAGTGAATGGTATTAATGTTATTGAAAAATCTCCGACAATCACTATTGGAAGTTTTCAAATACCTCTACTACTGTTAAAAAGAAATATGAAATGCTTATTGTTGGGGACATTCATATCCCTGTTCAGGTAACTTAGCGATTTATGAAAGTTCTTCGGTTTCATGCTAATCGAAAGTGGTTGTTAATAAGACCTGATCAACCTTATTAATGAATCATTTTTGAGAGGTATGAAGTTGATGAATTTAGTAAGCACTACCTTCTGTCCCTACTTTTTTTTTCTGTTTTTATTACTTAAATAAAATAAAATGCCATGTTTTGTCTGTTTTCGGAATTTCCCGTGCAATAAAACATGACCCAAAAACAAAAGTTCTCAGAATGCTCTGAAAATTTAATACGATTTTTTCTGAATATTTGAGAATTTTTGGTGCAAATAATATCAGAGGGAGGTGCACCAGGTGGGCACAACGCACCTGGGCGCGCCCTGGTGGGTTGTGGTCCCCATGTGGGCCCCTCACTTATCCCTTCACACCACATCATCACTTACCTCCAGAAAAAATTCTCCATTGCTCTCTCTCCCGTATTCTTGCTCTCAAACCTGCGGATTTCGATCTCTTTGCTCGAAGCTCCGTTTCCGAAACTGTTTCGGGGGATTGTTGCTTAGTATGTGACTCCACCGTTTATCCAATCAGTTTTTGTTTTAGTGGTTTATATTTTGAATAATTAGCTACTCTTGGTGCTGCTGTAGATGAGCTTGCATATTGAATTCTTAGAGTTCTAAGTAGTTTGAATGCTTTCTATGGTCTCTATGTATCCCTATGAGTAGTTGCTACCGATTTTGTAAAGTTTTGTTGATAAATCTTCGAGGAGGCGATCCTCGAGGGCATCTTCTAGTGACAGCTCCGCTCGCCGGTCTTATGTTGAACCAAGTGAAAGTTCCACACGAGATGCCGCAACCAAAACATGCTTATGGCCTTGCAATGAGTATATGATACATGTGGGAATTAAGGAGGAATTTGATAAGCATGTTCACAATGCCGGTCTCGGTCCCTACATTTCAGATAAGTGTGAACAACACCACTGAATCGTTTGTCAAAGGATTTAAATTCCATCCCCGTGAGTCTAGGGTGTCATTTATGCTTTACAAAAATTCATTTACATATTACTAGAGAGATTTGCTCAACATTGCAAAATTCCATTCTGGGGTTCGCTTGACGAACCGCCAAGGGTTGAGTACCAATCATTCTTGACTATTCTTTGCTACGGTGAGACGAGGGGAGTGACACAAGGTAGAATAAAGAGCATTCATTTTCCCGCAATTCAGTACTTTGCATTATTTAACAGGAAATGTATAGTAGGCAAGCAAGACTGTAGTACGCTTTGTGCTCCAGACTTGAGCCTCATACACACCGCTCTCATCGGTGAAAGGAGTTATAACCTTGGAGCAATTGTTGCACGCATACTGCAGCACAGTGCTAATAGTGGCTATTTCTATGGTTGAATTTATGCCACACGTCTAGCACGAGGGCTGGGTGTTTCACCTTTGCCCTTTGACCCTATCTGATGTAGGGTAGAACCCTAAGTGGATATCTTTCATGATTTGGAGGTGATCCTGCGGAGAACATGAAGAACAGAGGGGAAAACACGAGGGGAAACACGAGAGAATCACTCAAACCAACAAGAATGATCACACATATGCTAGATCCAAGTACATACACTACAAAAAAATACACTTCCGTGATGATACGTGTTTGTCACAGTAGGTCGCGTTTTTTTTCATGCATGTACATCCATGACGATTTTATGACAGAATCAAGATAGTCATACCTGTGCTGTCGTAGAAGTGTTCCATGACATTACCAAAATTATCATCACGGAAGTGTCCACTTCCATGACGATAAATCGCGCGTCACAAAAGTGCTTTCGTCAAGGGTGACCGACATGTGGCATCCACCGTAACGGAACGCCGTTAATCTATCGGGTCGGGTTTTGGATCCGATAACCCGTTAACAGCCCCGACCAATGGGGATTTTCCACGTGTAAAATCATCATTGGCTGGAGGAAACGCGTGTCGGCTCATCGTTGGGACAGATGTCATCCACTCATTGGACAGAAGGCGCCTATGATACGTCGACACATGGCACGGCCCAATAGAGGCCCATTCCTGTGAAAAGGCCGGCCCGTTTGACTTGGTCAAAAGGTGGCGGGCCGGCCCATGGAAAGCCTATTAACGGCCTATTTGCATATAGCCCATTTACAGCCCGCTAACCCAAGGCCCGTTACACCCTATCCGAATTAGGCCCATTAGCGTCATCTGGCCCATCCAATATGATTCCATCCCGTTTTCACTTTTGGCCCATGTATGTCCCATGACGTCTTTCGGCCCATATGAGGCCCTTTGTAACTCTTGGCCCATTAACGGCCCGTGGTGAAACTGGCCCGCAGTGAACAATGTATCACTTTATACCCATTAACGGCCCGTGGTGAAACTGGCCTGTAATGAACAGTGTATCACTTTATACCCATTAACGGCCCGTTATTCTGTTGGGCCGTTTCCAGCCCATGTTATATTTCGGCCTTCTCAGAGCGCATTTACTCTTGGGCTCATTTCCAGCATTCGTTTACTTATGGCCCGTTACTGTCATTTTCTGCTTGTGGGCTAAATTCAGCCCGAGGTTACAGTCGGCCCGTTTTGTGGCCCGTTAATACGTTGGGCCGTTTTCATAGCGTCATGAAATACGGCCGATTAACGACGGCCTGTTATGGTGGGCCCATGAACAAACGATTCCAACTCTAGCCCGTTTACGGCCATAATGCGGTCTGGTATTGGCCCATGTTTGGCCAACCGATCATACAGCCCGTAGAAGGCCCATTGATGATACGGCCCGTAGAAGGCCCATTGTGTCTACGACACGTAGAAGGCCCATTATTTCTACGGCCCGTAGGAGGGAAATCGTAACTACAGTAAATATGTAGCACATGGTTATTGTGGCCTAGTTTTAAAAAATAGGTTATTGCGGCCACTAGCAAACCGCGGAAAAAGAACTGCACTAACTACAAGCAAAGAAATAAACAAGACAATAAGGAAATAAATAAGCAAGCAACTTACGCTAGGCTATCACGGCTATTACACATATTACATCCACTGGGCATCAAAGTTCGCCACGAGTGCAAATATAGGGAACACATCAGCATATAAACGCCGCAACAAAACAAGTCCAGAACTGAAACCACTTCAGAAGAGCTCAAGAAACAATATCCTGGGTACCCATAATGCTGGCAAGATGCTTAGCAAGCTTATTAACTTTCTCTTGTCTGGCGCTTAAGTCCTCCAGCACTTGCTGTTCCACCAGAAAGTATGCATCTGAATTCTGCAGGGACTTCCTCAGTCCTTCGGCTTCCTGTCGCATAACATCTGATCGATGTCTTTCAACTTGAAGTTGAGACTCAAGAAGCCGAACTGATTCAGGTAACGAGTTCGAAGAGCTGGTGCCAGTAGTAGTAGCCAGTAACTCGAACACTACATCAAGACAGGACTTTGGGGTTGTCTCAGTGTCTTCAATATAGTTTTTATCAGCTTTCTTGGAGACCAACAGGGATGTCTCACTATCTTGAACCTTATCTGCATTACTTCCTTTACCATTGCATAACGGGGTACTCTTCTCCAATATTTTATCCGCGTTCTAAAAGAGAAACAAACAAACACATCACAGGTTTACAATGTAGTATATGAAACTCATTTTGGTAAACCAGTTCAGTAGTAAGGTGGACATGATAACAGCATGAAACAAACATATATCTATGTAGTATGGTCACTGTATGGTCTATATCATTCTAGTTTATGTCCAATCAATAATCATTCGAATCATATCTATTTAGACAAAGCAGCATAGACAGAATATAAGTGTGGGAAACTACATAGCAATAACAACACTTGTAATGTGCATGGCATGAGAACATAACTGTTTATTCAATTGAAACTGAAATCTACATAGAGCAAGTTACAACAGCAAACAGCCAAACACGTTGAAGAAACAGGTTTAAAACATACCTGTTGTGCCATTTGGAGTTTCAATTGCATCCTTCAAATTTGAAATTAGTTGGTATGAGTAAATACAGTGATGCAAGAGCAAAGTAGTATGAACCATAGCTACAGAACCTGACTTGAGAACAATTCTTCTTCTGCTTTAAGTGTTGACTTGGGGTTCGGAGTGGTGGTCCCCGTGCTTTGGGCACTGCAGTTGCCTTACTAACTGCTCGTGTTTGGGTGCTCTGTGGTGGAGACGCTGCTGTGTCAACGGGAACTGGGTGTCTATCTGCTGGGGTTGGGGTTAGAAGGGGTGTAGCTGGTTCTCTGTCCAACTGGGTAGGGGTACAATCTGCATGAGTGTGGGTTATGTGTGGTGGGGCTGGTTCTTGGGCAAGTATAACCGTGGTTCTATCTGCATCGACAGGTAGCACGATCTTTTCTAAAGACCGTGTTTTTACTCCCATAGATACTGCCATCACTCCCTCCAATTGAAATGGCTGATAAACAAGAAAAGTAATTGAATGTACAGACATTGTAAGATAGACAGGTGCAATGGATAGTAGGGAAGAAAACAGGGCATGAAATAATTCACATTTATGTTGTCTAACCAAACAGAATAGCAGGACATAATTTCACATATATGATGGCTAATTAAACAGGATAGCATGACACAATTTCACATGTATGATGGCTAACTAAACAGGATAGAATGACATACTTCAAAATATGATGACTATGTAAACAGGATGACATGATATAACTATACGATGTGTCTATTAAAGTGGTTGGCATGCCATAAATCACAAACATGCCGTCGATGGAAACATGATGGCATGATATAATTCACGGATAGAATGACATAATTTAAAATATGATGACTATGTAAACAGGATGAGATGATATAACTATATTATGTCTTTAGAAAATGGGTTGGCATGCCATAATTCAGATACATGCTGTCTATGTAAACATCATGGCATGACATAATTCAAATATATGATTTATATACTAAGGAAGTGAGCAGAGGGCAATCGCATATATGATGTGTCAACTAAGGAGATGGCATTCAATATTGTGTATATGATGTAAAAACTAAGCATTGCAATACAACATATGCATGATATGAGTAATATAACCCTGCCAAGTTTGAGCATACACCTCAGGGGGATAATAGGACTGGTCATCTGCCTCTGAATCCTCCTCTGAAGAGCTATCTGTAACCAGCAAGATATCTGCTTCAGCAGGTAGCATTGTCTGCTCTGAAGACCTTGTTTTCACTCCAGATTTCTCCATCACCAATTCAAATGGCTGATGCACAGGAAGAGCAGTTGAATATACAAACATTGTCGACAAAAGCAATGAGAAATACAAAAAAAGGACGACATGATATAATTCACATATATGACGCTTGCCTAAACAGCATGGCATTGCATAATTCACATACATAATGCCTTGCAACAAGATAACATTGCATAATTCACATATATAATGTCTTGCAACAAGATGGCATTGCATAATTCACATATATGGTAATTAGACACTAAACAGGTGGCATTCACACAAAGCATGTCTAAACTAAGCAAATGACATAGCAATGCAAGATACCATACGCACGATATGAGCAACATAACCCTGCCAAGTTAGAGCATGCACCTCGGGGGGGGGATATGACTGGTCATCTGTCTCTGAATCCTCCTCTGAGGAGCTATCGGTAACCAGCAAGACATGCGCTTCGTCAGATAGCATTGTCTGCTCTGAAGACCTTGTTTCCACTCCAGATTTTTCCATGACCGTGCCGAATGGCTGATGCACAGGAAGAGTAATTGAATGTACTAAAATTGTTGACAAATTTAACACGTAATAAAAAATGATGGCATGATATAATTCACATATAAGATGACTGGCTAACCAGGGTGGCATTGCAAAATTCACATATATGATGCCTGGCTAAACAAGATGGCATTGCATGATTCACATATACGATAAAGAAACTAAACAGATGGCATTGACACAAAGCATGTCTAAACTAAGCAGATGACATCTTTAATGTATACAGTAAGCAATGCAAGGCACCATATGCATGATATTACCAACATCAGCATGCCAAGTTAGAGCGAAGACCTCATGGGGTAAATAGGAGTGGTCTTCTCCTTCTGAATCCCCCTCAGAACAGTTATCTTCCTCTTGATTACGATCCGAAATGGGTGGAGGGGGGCTGCCTTTGCGCCCACCATGGAACGACGTCTGCATGAAATTTTATTGCCACGCAAGGCTCGTCTCTTTTGCTCTACATGATCAGTTCCATTGTGTACAATAACTGGCATGCATAGGAATAAAACATAGTGAGATTATGTAAGGAGTGCATGCACAAATCCAGAGTGATGGTAGCAAACTGTGGATAGACCCAAAACCAATGATAGCAGGCAGATAATAGCTTTAGTTAAAAAATACAGATAATGGCTCCTTTAATGTTTGTTTGCACCCAACATGAAACTCATAGTAGACACCCGAGATTAACCAGATAGTAGACAGATAGTACTGATTGCTGCCCCAATATGTACCCCACAACCATTTAAAAACTCAAGTTTCAGCATTAGTTTGGACCTGACTCGGAGTCTAATAGGTGAACACGACGATAATGTAGCATGTCATCATATTAAGCGACGCATAACGTAAGCAGACACGGAAGAGTGCGACCTCTCTTGCGGACCCGTGTAGTCCTCAAGGTCATCTGCTCAGTTGATGATGGTAATGCAGTTGTCGTGGCTGCCGGCGGCGGGGAAGAAGATCTGAGGCGGCGAAAGACAGTCTGGAGAGCGGATCCCTGCTGTGGTGAACCCTTCCGTCGTTGGAGCAGCTGAGCTGGGGTGGAACACAGCGCCGCAGGAGCAGGACAAACCACACAAGGTTTTCTTTGACACATATCTGTAACAGAAGTAATTGAGTAAGGGCTTGTTTGAATTTGAGGATTCTAACAATGCAGGGATAGGAAATAGACAGGAATAGGATAGGAATGCACGTGCAAAACAGAGAATTTAAAAACACAGGATTTCTGCCAATCTGGGTGTTTGATTCACAACAATTGGAAGATCACAGGATGCAAAAAAGCATGGTGAGATTAAGTCAAACCACAAGAAAATGTACGGTTATAATGCTATTATGCTACTATCTCTTAGTCTTGTGCTTGATGAATAGGAATATGAAAAGGAGGACAAGTGGAAATTAGAATTCCTACGGTTTTTCTTTCAAGGAGACACTAAAGGAACAAATCCTACAGTTTTCCTTTGCTCCATTCCTTTGCACCAAATTCATGAAAAGTAGTACCATAGGAAACTTTCCAATTCCTATGTTTTTCATTCACTTTTCCTTTCAAGCACTGGCGATTCTAGTAGGCAGGCTTGAGCAAGGAAAATCCTACACTAAAAAATGTTTTTGTGCTACTTCTATTACTTTGGACCCAGGCCACTGCCATACTAGCTCAACTCCCAGGCCCATCGACAAATGCACAGCTCAAACGCGCAGAGATAAATAATGATGGCGTTCAAGAGAGTCCATCACGGATAGCTAAGTTGCCTGGTACCTCACTGCTTGTCATATAGTAGGATAAAATAATCGTATTTCCCGTTACTACGAGTGCTCAGTGGACAATATATATAACATGTAGAATAAAAAAGAGATGCAACAAGTGTACAACCTCTTTGGCGAAGCCATGTCGATCTCAGTGTGATTGGGTTGGCTAGTGAGGATGCTCCGGTTGACTTGGCTGTCGGAGGAGGGGAAGAAGATCTTAGGCGTCTGGAGATGGAGCCCGAGGTACTACTCCACTGTGATGGAGGGTTTCGTCGTTGGAGCAGCTTCGGTGAGTTGTACGACGCCGAGGCTGAAGCAGGACAAGAGAGACAATGTTAAACTGAGTGGAATTCTAATAGCATCTCCAATACATGACGTAAAATACATAACCACAAAGTGCTAGATGTAAAATACATCAGCCGCTCATCTCTGAACTTAACTGCCGAAACTGAACTTAACTGTCGAAACTGAACTTAACTGTCGAAATTGAATTTTGTTGTCGAAACTGAACGCACTAGCAAGGTGAGGCTACACATCGGTCGACTAACTTTTTCATCTCTGGTTAGTCAATTTTGCAGCCGTTGGATACGAAATCAAGGGCATGCGGTTCATCTTCAACCTCCACCCCCTGAACCGCCAGCCACCACCGGCCAAACAGAAGCCCCCCGCCGCCCGCGGCCGGCGGTGCGCCGCCCCGAAAACACTCCCCACCGCCGGTCCGCCGCCGCCCCGGCCATCCCTTCTAGGCCCCCTGTGCCGAGCTTTTTCTCCGGCACTCCCCACGCCACCGCCCCGCCAACGCCGACGACCACCGCCCCCACCCTGAACCCTAAGATAGATAGTGGGGTACCTCTCCGACGAGCCCCCCTCCCCGCTGCGGCTGGTTCTTCCTTCACCCCGGCGAGCCCCACACCCCCTGAAAATCAACTGACCCAAAAGTCGATTCAGTCGACTGAAGTGTAGCTAAATCGGAGCAGCATCTCAAGCAAGAGCAAGAGCGAGAGCAGTAGCGCGAGCAAGAGCAATAGCAAGAGCAGACCAGGCAGGGGACCGAGAGCAAGAGCAGAGCAGCAGCGCGAGCAAGAGCTAAAGCAACAGCAGCTCCTACTGATGTGGACGTCGCCGCCGAGGGAGCGATGCCGTGGAGGAAGTGGCCGGCGACGCCGCCGTGGATGGAGCCGCGCCGTGTCGGCTCGAGACCGAGCGCCGGCAGCACCGTGAGATCGAATCAAGAAGAAAATGCGGCGATTAGTGTACAACCTCTTTGGTGGCGCCGATTAGGCCGCAGCTTCATCCGAGGAAATGGTGATGATGATGCTCTTCCGGTGGTGCAGGTGAAGACGGCGGTGTGGGAATGGAGGGAACGTCGGGGCAGCTCCTTGGAGGTGGAGGACGGGGTGGCTGAACCGGCGGGACGACGAATCTTCATCCGGTACGGTGGATGAGGGACGTCGAGGTGTTTCTGTGGATGACATCGTCGAGGAAGAGGCTCCGGCTGGGTGGCGGACGGAGCAGGGTCTGGGGTTTCGTCGCGGGTTTTCGCAGCCTCGGTGTACGAATGGGTGGGCGGATGAGATGGCAGTGGGGAACCATGGCTTAGGGACGCGCTTGTCCGAAATGTGGGGTAAGTTACGAAAGTACCCCCACCAATTTGAGGCGGTTCTTTCGGTTCAGGGGTACCACGGGCATTTCGCGTGTCGGGATTTCACAGGAGGTGGGAATTTTTGCGCGTGTTGTAATTTCGGAATAGCAAGGCGCGGGTTGAGATGGAGGGAGTTGTCGGAGCACAACGAGACAAAGATATATCTTAAATATTTCGGGCTAACAAGGCGCGGGTTGAAGAGGCGGGAGTTTCGCAGCACGATAGACAGAGATGCTAGTTTGAATTTTCGGCATAACAAGGCGCGGCTTGAAATTTCGGGAGAACAAGCTTAACGTGTACAAAAAAAAAGACAATTTGCACCTCAACACGCACAACACACACAAACACCATTTAGACTAGACTAAGGTACACGTGCATTGCACGCATGAGATTTGGCAACCAAATTATGAATAACCACATTATAGCATGCAAGCTTTGAGTCATCTATGCATGATGTAGATGTTCGTTTAATTCTTATAGTTCATTTCATTCAAAATCATCTAGTTTTTATAAGAAAGCTAATCTATTTTAAGATTCATGGAATTGTGCGTTGTAAGACATAAAGTAAAAACAAATAATGGCAAATCATGTAGAAAAACATTTGGGCAATTATGATACGGAAGATTCTAGAACAAAGAAGTAGTGCTTGTGTTTTCATGTTTGTGCATTATGCTTAAGTTCAATCATGGAGTCTTCTAGATTATACATGTGGCGAAATCTGGTGGAATCTAGATGATATCCAACGGCTAGTAGTGGTCAAATTTGCCATCTTTGGACCATCAGATTCGCCTCATCCAACGACCATCTTTCAAAGTTAAAGTTACCCGCACACAATATAAAAAAATATAAAATATAATATATATAGGGGTATAGATATAGATATGTGATGCGAAAGCCACCTAACATCTCCAATTAGAATAGTGTGTCCATGCACGGATGCGACGTGGCCAAATGATGTCTGCCATCGGTATCTCAAATTCAGATAAGTCTGACCTTGTTCAATGTGTATACATTACAACATGCTCGTTTCCAAACCACACCATGCATATCTCCATTATATTCATGCATGCATGGGTTTCAAACATCAGGATATCTTATTCAAATATTTGAATTCAACTTTACATTGATTATGACCTCACCTAGTCTTTTACACCCACACAGTCGTCTTCTCTTTATAATTGTACCACTAACTTTCTCTCGTGCATGCATGCACACACACTACCAGTCGGCATTATCCATCGCACACATGCAATCTTTTTCTTCAGGTCGGTCTCCCATGAAGGCACACACCCACACACATCCCCCTCTCCATCATATCGGGCATTCTTTATCTCTCATGCGTGCATGCGCAATGATCGATGTTCATCTACGTATGTGTGTATATAGCTAGGTCTTTCATAGTTTTCCACACAAACCGATCAATCGATATATCCAATGAGGTCTCACCCTCTTTCCCACGTCCACATCGATCAACCTATACCTCTCTATATAGGATTAACATATATAGCTAATACACCCACATTAATTATATATCCAACGTCCCCCTCTCATCATCCATGCCTTCCGCTTCATCTCTCAGACGCGCGCACAATGGCGAAGACAGGGGGCAGTAAGGGCCCTGCCCCCCCTAACATCACTATATATTGAGGCTAATATGAATGTGATCATTAGACAATTGCTGCTAAAAATGGTTTAAGTTCATGAATTGACCCTCCTCATAAAGGATTGGCAATGCTTGCCCCCCTAGCTCATTTATTTTTCATGGCTCCGCCACTGCGCGCAACAGCACACGTTCTCGCCCCCTCTCTCTAAATATCGATCTCGCACTTGTGCATTCCTTCATAGTCTCCCTCCACTCGGCCCCTCGCACCATCTTCTAGCCCCCCACCGGATTTTGCCACATGTACAATCAAGCAGACTCCATGGTTGAACTTAAGCATAATGCACAAACCTCAAAACAACAGTCGTTCACTTTTGTTCTAGAATCTTCCGTATCATAACTGCCCAAACTTTTTTTCTAGTTGAATTGCCATTATTTGTTTTTACTTCATGCTTTACAATGCACAATTCCATGAATCATAAAATAGATTAAGGGCTTCTTTGATTCAAAGGATTCCTAAAGGAATTTTGGAGGATTCTAATCCTTAGGAATTTTTCCTATCTTGGTTGTTTGATTCATAGGATTGTAAACCATAGGAATTTTTCCATATGATTCATTTGCACTAGATTTCTTAGGAAACATTCCATCCATTCAAACCTCTTTGAAAGAATTCTGCGTTTTTTCTATGCACAATCAAACACTCGTACAATCCCGTAGGATTCAAGACGACATTCCACTATAATCCCATGTTTTTCCTATTCCCGCCTTTTGGAAATCCTACGAATCCAAGAGGCCCTAGCTTTTTTATAAAAACTAATTGATTTTGAATGAGATGAACTATAAGAATTAAATGAAGGTCTACATCAGGCATATATGACTCAGAGCTTACATGCTATAATGTGGTATTTATTCATAATTTGGTTGCAAAATCTGATGTGTGCAATGCACGTGTACCTTACTAGTACTTCGAGTATGTGCAAAACACGTAAATTAGAATTCCAATGGCACGCTACATTCATGAAGCCACGTGGCACATGTGGAGGCGTTGTCGCGACCTCCTTGTGTGGATTGATCACAGTGATGTGCTGCTGGTTCCAGAAGAATGTACTCGTCCTCCCTGAGCCATACTGTCGGTACATGCACGAAGCGAAGATGTGCACGCACGCCACGTACGCACTCATTCCCTCGCACGCACACGCGGGTACACGGGGCGGACACAATTTTGTACCAGGATCCACCCCATGTGATAATTTGACGCGTGTAAAGTCGTTCACTTCATTGATGGTCAATTAATACAGCACATGCAAATTGAGTAGACGTGAGGGCGGAAGAAAGACATTACTACTCCACTGCGCGCATGCGAGTAGTTAAATCATGGGTTGCTAGTGGTACTTCCATTGGTCTTCTTCGTATTTTGTGCCAATTTTTGATAGTAACATAATATTTATGCATTTGAGCAGTGTAGTCTACTTGAAATTTATGTTCCACTAAACTCATTGGGCGCCATTTCGGGCCTCGAAACCAAAACCATCAATTAATCTTTACCTTGTTCCCATCCCATTCGAAAGCCTGCTCACACCTATTAGTACGTACCAAACCTGAACGTGTTCCCACTATGCAGGTATTAGTACTAGTGCTAGTACTTAGGTTATAAAAAGGGGAACTACCTAACCGAAAATTACTCTACCTTTCCTCCTCATAAGTGCTTCTTCTTCATCCGTCCTTGCCATGGCCGGTGAGCAGAGCTCTAGGTCGAGAACTAGTCGTAACAAGGGAGCGGCAACCAAGGCTGCGGAAAAAAAGAGAGGGCTCGCCGCCACGCAGAGACCTCAAAAGATCTCTCATGGGCAGGCGATGGCTCCCAGGAGTGCCCTACCCGCGGAGGCGAACATGCCGAGCCGGCGGCGCTGGAGTCGTTATCCCTCGACGGCATGCCTGATCAGCTCAATAAGCACCTCAATAAGCAGAGGGAGTTCATCCAAGGCTTGGTGGAGCTGCTGAAGGAGAGCCTCGACGACATGCCCGTTGAGCTCAATAAGCAGGGGGAGTTGACCGCCGGCTTGGTGATGCTGCTGAAGAAGAGCATTGCCTCGGAGAAGAAGGCGACCGGCGAAATCCTACGACTTTGGGAGGACAAGGCGAAGCTCTGCCACGAGATTGACCTGTTGAAGGAGAAGAACGCCGGTTGGAAGAAGCTGCATGAGAATAGTAGTTCCTCGATGAAGATGCTGCAGGCCCTCGTCATGGAACAGAAGGAGGAGTTGGCGAAGCTCCGCATCGAGCACCCGGCTGCTGTCAAGGTACGTAATGTGTCCGTGGAACAGATGATGAAGGCTCGCGTCGAGAAATCCCGCGTCATGGACTGAATGAAGAAGATGGCGGAGGAGACGTGCAAGGAGATGGAGGTTGTGGAGGCGATGAAGAAGCAGTTACGACTCCGCGGCGAATTAGATCATTTGGGGTGATAATTTTCCTTCTTCTTTTGCTCCCGTGTTTCATCTTTTGCTTCGGGTGTTTCGCCGCACGTGTCACGTTCTCTGCGAGGCATGAATAGAACAATGCTTTTTTTGAGGGAATGAATAGAACAATGCTAACAATGAGATGACTAGCAAATTAGATCATTTTTATTGCCATATGGCACTGGGCTGCCGTGTTTCGTGCTCCTCCGTCGTAGTACTACTCCAGTGGAAAACTTGAGTATACTGCACGGTTCTTTGCTCCTCCTCAGGTCGTCGGCGCATTTATACGAGCAGTCAAATCACAAGGCCCCGCCTTCCAGCAGTAATGAGCCGTCAAATCGCAAAGGCCCTCGCCTCTCGTGAAACCGACCAAGCTAGACTGCCCCGCCCTCTAGCCTTTAAAAAAATGTATACTTTTGTACAGTAGTAGTATCGATGGATTGCGCCATGGAGCAAAACTTGAAATTAAAAAAAAGGTGGTACATATAGAGAGCGCTCGTCGCCAAATTATGCATATAGTACTATTAAAAAGGCTAGTCACAATAATGGTGTCCAGCACAACCCACCCCTCAAATAAAACTAAGCCTCCTGGAATTCTTTGACAAAACTAAGCACCCTGAAATTCTTTGACAACTAAACTGCTGGCTATATGATGTTGGCCATATATTGTACATATATAATGTGAAGAAACGAGTGGTAGTACTATACCAACTAAAAGATGACATGTAAGAAATACTAGTATGTACATACTGAAGAGTTAAAGTAACGAGAAGAAACATAACATAGTTCTGCTGGGGGCTCAGCACAACACACCCCTCAAATTAAATTAAGCACACCTGAAATTGAACTTTGTAACTATTCTGGTAGACACTGCATTAGAACCACCATGAGCAACGACCCTGCCACCTTACTCGGAGTCCTCGTCCACGTCCTCGACTTCGTCGTTGTCCCTCTTCCTCTTGGCCGATACTTCTTTGCTTGAACCGCACACTTGGCTCTTGCTCTTCATCCAACCCTTGTAGATATTGAAACAAAGGTAGCCATCCATTGCAGCATAGTGGATGTGGTCTATATCTAGTACATTCCGCTGCCATGCATAACGATGAAACATGTATGGAGGTTTCTCTAGTTTACCGTACGAAGGATGAACCATGGCTGCTGCCAGGGTCAGCATTGAAGGCTGACGAGAGGACACCAGCCGATTCTTCTGGAGGTCGAAGGGGTTGCCTACAACGAGGCCTATCCGACCCAGGACTTCTTTGTCGTTCCTAAAGTCTACAGTAACGAATTTGACTAGGTTGCTCTCGA
Organism: Triticum aestivum; assembly: GCF_018294505.1. NCBI lineage: Eukaryota > Viridiplantae > Streptophyta > Magnoliopsida > Poales > Poaceae > Triticum > Triticum aestivum. The sequence goes on from NC_057799.1 coordinate 84,754,609, forward strand.
GGAAGTTCTTAAAATCCAGGCATTCAACGTCGGCATGGCATATGTGGTAGACCAAGCATAAGTCATGCACGCAAACCTGGATCACGGCGGGCATCTTCCTCTCTTCGTCCTTTAGATCCTTCTCTCGTCCCAGGACTGTGGTGTACTCAACATCTAGCCCAGCGACCCACTCATCATCTGAGTTTTCGAACATGCGTTTGAAGCGAGAAAGGCTCCTTTCACCGTCGCGGAAGAAAGGGTGTAGATGACGTCGAACTCATCGCCGGTGATGGTTCTAACCTTGTACTCACCGCCGATCATGGAGATTTGGGACGCCATGGATTTGGGAGGAGGGTTAGGATTAGTGGAACTGGCGTAATGTGAAAGGACGGGACGACTAGGAGTGAACCGCCGTAGTATTAAAGGACGTGCGGGGACGAGTAGGAGCGAACTGCCAGCGTGCGAACGACAGGGTAGTGGCTTTCCATTCTCCCATGATACGGGCTTCCGAGAGCCCTTGGATCTAAGATCGAACGGTTGCATGGCGTGATTCTAGACCTATGGGTGAATATCCTATCCTGGAGGGTTATTCTGCAAATTTTCAGCAACTTAGCATGCGACCATTTGATCTCAGATCCAAGGGCTGCCAGCAGCCCATATCATGGTCGTGCCTACCACGACCGTCGCGTCGCTCGCGCGGTCGCCCCCTTGGAGATTTAACACGATGCGTTAGGCTATCTGATGTTGGCATGTCATACATAGTCATCACTTAGTCACTCATACTACAACAAGGTTAGCTATAAGGTTGGCTATAAGTGTATTTTTTAGTTCTCTCTATCTCTTTCTTCGTACTCCCTCCGTCCCATAATATAAGAATGTTTCTAACACTAGTGTAGTGCCAAAAACCTTCTTATATTATGGGACACAGGGAGTACTAGTATTTATTGCATTTGCCAAGGAGTGACCTCTTCCAATGAAATGGTGTGCTTATTAGTTTTTTGTTGCTAAGTTTGCTTCATTTGATTAGCTATAGGCTCAAAATTGTCTTTTCACCTAGGTACACGCGCTTAGCACCGTTTCTTCCTTGGGTCACCAAACTAGTCTCTCTCTTCTAGATTAACTTGCCACATCAGACTTTATGCCTATGTGGCAAGCTTAGCACCTGTAGGAGCAAGTAAGGCTTCTTGTAATGGGAGTATCATAGGTAGTATCATGCATGCCAACTATGCAATCTTGATGAGGTGACGTCGAATTAAATGAAGAAAAGAGAGACTTGAGTATCATAATATGATACTGTATCATATTAAATGATGTGCTACTATGTGTCATGCATGACAATAAATAAACTATCCTATGATACCAACACATGATACTATGCATTACAGATGTAGTATCATACAAAAGTATCATATGCATGATACTAGTATATGATACTCTCCATTACGACCAACCTAAGTACAATATTGCGCTTTACATGGCATTTTTGCATATGTGGAGGAAAGAGAGGCAAGGAAAAAGTGGAGAAGTGGGCTCTCATGCAAGAGCCAGCCTCTACTACATGGTGGAGCATTGGGAGAGGCACCTGTATGGAGGTGGTCAGGAATCGGGAGACTCACGCCGGTCGTAGCGCCGCAGTTAATATGATAATGGCAAGTCAAATCACATGGCCCCACCTGTCCAGCAGTAACTCGCTGTCAAATCACACAGCCCTACGTTTGCAGCAGCCTACTCCCTCATCTTCTCGCGTCTCTGTCGAACTGACTAGGCGGAACTGCCCCGCCTACCGCGCAGGAAAAGCCCCGCCCTCGACTTTTAAATAGTATAGTATACTAATTTTGTATCCATGGATTGCGCCATGGAGCAAAGCCTCTAGAAAATGGCGGTACACATGTACGGAGTATATAGCACACCTGTCGCGTTCGCGTCGCACCCCAGACGGTCGGTCGGTCTGGCACGCTGCTCTCCGAATGGAACGCGCGTCATTGGCGTTTGCACACACATGTGGGACCGCAATTGAGAACCGATCATAGGCACACTCCCTGGCCCCGCAAGTCAGGTGACTTAATAGAAGCGGGAGACGAGCGATAGTACTAGAGAAGTGTTGTACTACGTTGGTGCCTGGACGGTCCCTGCAAGACACGGAAGATCAGTTCGTCCATGCATGTGACCAGACTCCAGCAGACACACCTGGATTGGCTATCGTCTACATATCGTGCAGGCTGTGTTGTACATGGCTGTAGTTGTGGTGAGAAATCTAAAAATATATTTCTTGTCATCTCGCAAAATTAGGTGTCATGTGCTTCGGATCATTGCGAGGGTTAAACAGCGACAACTGAGTTGGGCTAGTCATTGGGGGCACATGCACGAAGACTACTCGGCTGCCATCTAGGTCAAGCCGGCTATGTTAATTAGGACATCTATCGACATACCCCTTTTCTACGAGTTGATCTTTAATTTGAGCTTTGTTCCTCGTCTAGTTTGTCCGTCGGGATTCATGTTGTCTCCTTTGGGCAGGGAGGTTATGATTTCTTGTCATGTGTTATTTTTTCGTGTTATATGTTATAATCCGGCGCTTCAGATCAAAATGACGACAACTGCGCCTCCGGGCCACGTGCATGAAGACTTCTCGATAGTCATTGACGAGGTCAAGCTGGCTCCGGTAGACAAAAGAAAACTAGTACTACTCCACTATATAGGCAGGAGCCTCCGAGCTTGCTTGCTAGTGTTGCTCTCTTCACACTGTCTCGTCCTCTCTAGATCTAAACACGACAGCAGTGGCCACACTCTCTCTCTCTCTGCTCACCGCTGGTCACAGATCCAGCCGGATCCTCTCCGCTGGGGAAGGTGAGAAGGTGCAACGTTCACGCGGTCGTCCTCGGCGATGGCTCTTACCCACTGCTGGCACGTCCCGATCAGCCTGCCTTGCCGTTCTCTCCCAAGCATCGCTGGCGAGGGAGGGCCTCCGACCCCTTCTTCCTCGCTGCCGTAGTGTGGGCAGATCTAGCCTCCTGCCGCCCACCTAGCGACATCCCGGCGACCATCAGGTATAACTTCCTTCGAAACCGGCCTGGCTCTACTTCCCGAGCTCCTGACGTCGCTGCATTTGTATCTTTTACTATTTCTCAGGCCCCCTCGTAGATAGGATCGATCGGCTGTTCGAAAACCACTTAATTTTTTTACGTTTAAGAGGTAAAACTAGTTCGTGCACTCGAATCTAGTACTACTTGGTTCAAACAAGGAAGAAAGGGGGTGGGGGGTGGGGGAGGATTTGTTACATGAATCTAGGACTTGGTCAAAAGTGGAAATAATGGGGGCGAAAAGTAGCAGAGACTGGCTATCCAACTGGTCTCTAGGTCTAATAGGGAAATAAAGGGAAACGCAGTACAAACTCAATATAAACCCGATCTATTGGTTGAAAAAGGAAAGAAAGTGGGGACTGGGGGACAAGTCAACTGAGTAAGTCCAGCACTAGATTTGCTAGCCTCACATAGTATAAGGTGGCTATACCGAACAAAAATGGGACCAACCCAGATATCCTGTTCTGATGTTTGTTGCCCCGAGCCACTCTTATGTAATGCCACTGGTAAAATGTAGCAGTCGCACTGTTAAAAGTAAGGACACGTTAAACCAATGTTGTTTTCAATGTAATGCCTCCAGTAATATGAATCAATGGCACTTTTTACATGTCCTGCTAAATTTCCCGGATATACTATGATACTATCGCAATATTTTCTTCTATTTATTTTGTGTGTTTCATGAACTAGTGCCACTATAATGCAATCACACTTTTTCATTATCTGTGCAAACAGGGTTATTCAGCTGCATTTTGGTGGAACTGCACAAATGTACGTATGGAACCGGCATATATGCAGAGTGCGAGGTGTGCCAAGTAAAAATTACTGACACCAACCATGCTGCATGCACGCATTGGCATCCACCACCACCAGTGGGATGTGTGGCGCTCTCTGTGGACGGATCTTTCTCGGCAGCAAATCCTCTAACCAAAGTACTTATATTGGCAGTTTTCTAGGGAGTACTCTTTTTTGAAAGAAGCACCAATCTATTTTTATTTATTTGTACATTGTGTCACAACTTTGACCCAAAGGTCCAGAGCTATTTTAGGGTGATTGGCGTAGTACTCGTAGACTGATTGTAAGCATGATTTTCATTAGCTGGCACACTGATTGTAAGCATGAGCAGGTGGAAGATTAGGTTAGTGCGAAGCTTACCTTACACCCTACCGCCGCCGTTGAAACGAGGCAAGCGTCGAGGGAACCGTGGAGAACGGCGGGGAAGCAACGTCGTGCCATCCGGCCTCCTCTTGCGGTGGGAGAACGAATACTCCTGTGGCTCCGGCTGGCTCTGCACCCTCATGAACGGCACACCATACTCGATAGATTCTTTATCCTCTGGGTGCTCGACCTTCGACCTGTACGCCCACCACCTCCGCCTGATTGTCGCCTCGGGCGAATCTGTCTGCTCCATCGCCCAGAGGAGATACTCGATGAACTCGGAGGACTGCGGCGTGACTGCCGCCGAGGAGTACATGTACATCGCCGCCGTCTCGCTCTTTCGCATACATTGCCACATGGCCCGCACCGTCCTCGAAATCTCCCACTCATTGTCAAACCAAGTAAGGATCTCCTTCAACCTGGCTAACTTTGCTTGGTCGCCACCGGCGATCTGCCTGATTCGCTGCTGCATCCTCTCCATAGATGTCCTTCTGAGTGGTCCGATGCTAGCTTTGGAAGATGGGAGGAGAGACGGTGGTCTTGCAATAGAGAAGAGGGAGAGGCGAGACAGTGGTTTTGGAATGGAGATGATGGAGAGGAGAGGAGGTGGTTTTGCAATGGAGAAGAGGGAGAGGAGCGTGCGGCAGCGATTTAGGATTGGACGAGAGAGCCGGCACGCTGTGACTGGATCAAAATCAAAATCAATTTACTCTTCAATTAAGAAAGCGACCCACATTAACTAGTCTCCCTTTTATTCTGAGTCATAATTGACCATGATTTTCGCACATAAAATATATGTTATACGTTGCAAAAATAATATAATTTGAAAGTACATTCAGGTACGAACCAAACGATACAATTTTTGGTGACATGCATTCACATTTTGCTTGTCAAATACAGTATGTGGTCAAACTTTGACCCAAAATACACAAAACAACAAAAAAATACTTCCAAGACCAGCGCCGCTCTTCCGCTCTTCTCCTCTTAAACCACCGCCGCTCCTCTCCTGTTCCAATCTAAATCCAGCGCCGCTCCTCTCCTCTTCCATTTCAAAACCACCGCCCCTCCACTCCTGTTCCAGTCCAAAACCTGCGTCGCTCCTCTCCCGTTCTAATCCAAAACCAGCGCTGCTCCTCTCCTCTTCCATTCAAAAACCACCGCCGGCGAGTGAAGGTGCTGTGGAGAAGTAGATCGACGGAGGAGTACAACCGATACGTGAAGATCGCAGACGGTGACCCTGTGAAGCTAGCTAGGATGTTGGAGATACAGTCTTGGTTTGACAACAAGGACCAACTAGCGGCGACGGCGACATCCATGGCCAAATATCTGCAACAGAGCGAAAAGGCGGCGATACTCCCAGAGGGAGTCGCGCGGGAGTACATAGAGCTGCTCCTCTGGGCCATGGAGCAAACAGATTCACCGAATCCAATCATGAGGGAGCGGTGGTGGGAGTATCGATCCCAGATGGAGCATCCACCAGAGATTGAAGGATCGAGCATCTACAGGGTGCCGTTTGTGAGGGTGTCCTGCCAGAGCGAGCCGGTGGAGTCTTCGTCGACCGAACCCAACTGCAAGAGGAGAAACGCAGTTGGCCCGATGACGCTTCCCCGCCATCCTCTCCCTCGCCGTTCACATCGTCTCACGGGACGGCTGTCTGCCGCCGAGGAATAGGAGGGGACTGCCCCCCCAGCCCAATAGTCGGGCAGGTTGTGAATTGTCAGGAGGAGCTTAGAGTTGTCAGTATTTGCAGGTTGTGAATTGTGTTTTGTGTTGTGTATCTTGAGAGTACTTTCAGATATGAATGTCTTTTGAATTTCCGATTTGTAGTATTGAGCATATGAAGTATTTTATGAATTCTAGAGATATATTTTTAGCACTTAAAAAAATGTAGTTTCGTAGGAGTATAAAAGTGCAGACAATGTGATTCTCAGAGAAGAAACTGCAAGTTTCAGTTTCAGATAAGAAACTGCAAGTTCAGTTTCAGATAAGAAACTGCAACTTTCAGAGGCAGAGCATTTATATTAACACGGCCTTTTCAAACAGGGGTAACATCATGTTGGAAGTTTTATTCACGGTCAAAAATGGAACTACCAGCCAGTTAACATCATGCTGATCAACATTCATGCATAGCACATCTTCATATGATGCACCGTCAAAATGCCCACACAATGTCGAGTGTGTGAAACACAGGGAAAACGAGGGACGAAGTTTTGGCAAGTGTTGGACGTGGTGTGCGTAGATGACATGGGGACCCACATGTCAATAAAGGCAGAGGCAAAAAAATTAGAGATATTTTCCCTGCACAGGTGGAATCGAACCCGGGCGGAACAGCTGTCGGGTAGTGTCACTTGGCCACTAGGCTAGTTCAGTAGTTTCTTTAATATTAAGGCACTTCCTCAGGTGGTCGGATCCCCTCCTGCGCCTTTGTGCGCTCGCCGCGACGCCGCTGTCTGCCGTTGTGAACATGCTAAACAAACAAGAGGAATCTGGAGAGGACTGTACATGGAGAGGCAGACAATCGGGACCCACCAGGTCTATGGCCGTACGCAAGCAAGTGCCTCATCGAAAAAATACTTCCTCCTAATGCTATACTGACATTGGGGCCCACGGGTTTGTCAACATAGTTACATTTTTTTAGGTGCTTCAACGTAGTTACTATAGGAGATAAATTCACAACGAAGCCGGGGAGCTAGCATGTATCATTTATTATCACTCGGGCAGCAAGTATCAGCTGGGTTTTGGACTGCCCCATCTAGGTTTTCATTTTTAACATGCGCAGCCCACGACCTCAGATGGGAGGTCCATAGGCCTGTTTGTATTTTCTTGAGGGCCGTCATGTATCGACCGGCCTATGGACCTCCATCCGAGGTTTTGATTTTCCGGAATATCGGCAGCCCAATTTATGTATCTTTTTGAAGAAAACGCAGAGGTCTGTTCTATTTTTCTATATAAGAATAGGAACGCCAGGTCCTACTTATGTTTCCCTTCTAACTATATTATGTATATTTAAATTATTTTATATGTTATTATATATTATTTTTATTATCATCATATATTTAACAGATACTTACATATGTAAGAAAACAATATCCCACATCTTATTAACTTATAAAAATAATTTCTTAACAATAAAATCCTGGATTGTTTTGGCACGAAAATCCTAGTGATTGTGTACAAAAGCTTGGTAAGATTTAAGGACGAATGTAATAATATCACTTATTATTTAAATATATTTATAACAAAATGCTCAGCCCCTTTTTATTTTTTGATAACATTGCTGGCCCAACCCAACATTATAATTAGAATCAGCCCAGCAAAATCATGTATTTCGAGAAAGTGCAAATGGCGTGTAATTTTTTAGGAAATAAAATAAATGGGCCGCATGGACGCTACATTATTTGTTCACCCAGCCCAGCTAATGGCTGTAATTCAAAAAAAAAAGATCAAATTGACTGTAAATTCTACCACGCAAAAAAAATGGCTATAAATTCTGAAAAAATGGGTTGAATACGTGCCACATTTTTGGAGGCTGAAATATGGGCCAATAGGTCGAAGCCAACGCAAGTCGTTGTCAATTTAGTCAACAAATGATTCTGACATGTTAGCCGTTGGATTTACATCCAACGACCGGCATCCATCTTCAATCTATCGTCTTCTTCCTCCAGCGCCGCCGGGACCACCTCCCGCCTCCTGCTGCTAGCAGCTCTGCTTAGCACGCTTCGCTATGAAGCGCTACTCCACCGTTGGCCAGGCCATCCCTCCACCCCTCCACACCTCCTGTTGTTCTCCACCGGCTGCCGAACCACACCGCACTAGAACCAGTTAACCCTCGTACACCTCTCCGTCTGCGACTCTACTCCCTCGTCTTCCCATCTCCGGCTCGTTGCTGTCCGAGGCCTCGCCGTCGTCCACCACCTCCGATGCGCTCAGCGCGACGTGGTCAACGTGGTCAACGAATGACACCATCGGAAGTAGACTGTGCGTGGAGAGGCTGACAGCTGGGTCCACGGCCGCACACAAGGAAATGCCTCCTTATTACGCGCAAAATAATGATTCCTCCACCTGACATCTGGGACCCACCGGAAGGGCCTTTGTATTTCGCGAAAAAAACATGCCCCCCGCTGACAGGTCGGACCCACCAGCTATCTTCACACGCAAGGAAGTGCCTCCTTATTACGCACAAAAAAAATGAATACTCCCCCTACCAGCTGGAACCCAGCATAGTGGGAGGCTGACTTGTGGGCTTACCAAGTTGACGGGGATGGAGGGCTTTCTCAACTTAGTCAATATGAACGATTCTAGCTCCTGTTACCGTACGATGTTCATCCAACGGCCGTAGTGCTTCTTCAACCTCTGGTCTTCTTGCTCCAGCCGCCCAAACCAGCACCAGTCGTGCCGCGTGCTCCAGCCTCCCGTGGCCGGCTGTGATGCCGCGGAGGCCTCACCGCCCCCTACTACTCCCACCGCTGGCCAGGCCATCCCTCTACTCACCCACACCCCCCTGTTATTCTGCGGTGATGGCAGCCTCACACCGCAGCAGAACCAGTGAACCCTCGTACTCCTGTTCGCGTGGGCATCCACTGCTGCGTCTTCCCCGGCTCCGCGTCGTCCCCTTCCTAGGCCTCGCCGTCATCCACCGCCGTGGTGCTCTCGGCGCGGCGTGGTCAATGTGCTCAACGACCGACTTCCATCGGAAGAGTACTGTACATGGAGAGGCTGACAGCTGGGTCCACGGCAGCCGCAAGGAAGTGCGTCCTTATTACGTGCAAAATAATTATTCCTCCACCTAACAGCAGGGACCCACCGGACGGGCCTATTTCGCGAAAAAAATGTTTCCCCCCTGACTGCTGGGACCCACCAGCTACACCTTCGCATGCAAGGAAGTGCGTCCAGGCAAAAAAAAAACGATTCGCCCCCTTGACTGCTGGGACCCACCAGCTACATCTTCGCACGCAAGGAAGTGCCTGACAGTCAGGACCCACCTGGTTGAAGCGTACGTAGCGTTGTCATTCTGGTCGCGAACGTGTACGTACATACTGGTCGATGTAGAGGCGCACACATGTCGTAGTAGAGGCGCGCACGTGTCGTAGTAGAGGCGCGCACGTAGCATGTACACGTACGTACAACGGCCAGGGTGCAAGAAAGAAAATACGACCATGTACGTACATAGAGGCGGGGTCTCGAACGCCTACTCGCGCATACGTACGGCCAGGGCTCGTGTCATGGCTGGGTCGGAACGGAGAAACTGTGTCGTCGTCGTGTTCATGGGGAGGCAACAGAATGCGTCGTGTTCATTGGGACGCAACAGAATGCGTCGTGTTCATCGGGAGGCAATGGAACGCGTGTGAGCCAACCGGCTTGGACGGAACAGGCGATGGAAACAAGGCCTGGCGTACCGCACAATGGAGGAAACGGCCTTGTGTTCGACCGGCCACGTTCGAAACGGGATCCTGTTCATCGGGAGGGGTCTGGCGTATCGCAAAACGGAGGAAACGGACCTCCTACGGTCGAAATGGGGTCCTGTTGATCGGGAGGGGTGTGGCGTACGGCAAAACGGATGAAACGGACTTGTGTTGGAGTGCTACGGTCGAAACGGGGGTCATGTTCATCGGGAGGGGTGTGGCGTACCGCAAAACGGGACTCAAGGGGATACTGTTCATGTCCACCGTCGACCTCCTCCAGCCTCCACGGGCTACTGTTCATCCACCATCGACCTCCTCCAGCCTCCACGGGCTCCTGTTCATCCAGCCTCCACCGCGCGCTACTCCACCGGCTACTGTTCATCCACCCCTCTCCACGGGCTCCTGTTCAACCACCCCTCCACGGGCTACTGTTCATCCACCCCTCCATCGTCTACTGTTCATTCAGCCCTCCACGAGGTCGTCCTGTTCATCCAGCCCTCCACGGGGTCCTCTTCATCCAGCCCCAACCGGCTTGATCGATCGGGGTCCTGTTCATCCAGAGGCAACGCCACGGGGTCCTGTTCATCCACCCCCACCGCTCACTGTTCATCCAACCCCCCCCCCCCCCCCGCAACGCTCACTGTTCATCCAGAGGCAGCATCGATCGGCTTCAGTTAGCAGCAGTAGCAAAGTAATCGCTCGATCGGGTTCAGTTAACAGCCATCGACGATTGCTCGGGTTCAGTAACCCGTAGCCTGCAGTGCAATCGCTCGGGTTCAGTTAGAGCCCAACGCCTCGCTCGGGTTCAGTTAGAGCCAACGCCTCGCACACACGCGCGTACGTGTACGAGAGAAACGTGCATCGCTCAGCCCCCGACCACCCACCGTAACCGGGAACTCCCCGAAATTTTCCTCGTCCTCGCTTCTACCACGGTTTTTTCCGTCATGGACGGCCCATAGAATGTCATGCAGCTGCGTCTCTGGCCCGCCCAGGATGAAAAGCCCATTTTCTGTCATGATTTTTTGTCATAGAAGTAGGAGCCCACCACATCTATGATGATACCGGGTTTTCTCACAATTATCGTCATAGAAGTGTCATAAGTATGACAGAAAAAAAATTTTGTTCGACCCAAAATGTCACGGATGTGTCTTTTGTTTGTAGTGATATAGAGATCACATGGTCCAAATCCAACAAAGGACGATACATAGGGTAACCGGTTCTTCTCTGTGAGGAGGTCTTGAGTTCTTCCCGTTAGGGGTCTTGAATCCAAATGGATCTTCTCCGTAGAGGCGCGGTCTCTCTCGATGGAGTAGATCCGTATGGATGAGCAAACCTCTATCTGAATGAGCTAAACCTATGCTAACCCTAGAAAAGTGAAGGAGGAGTCGTTTATATAGGCAAAGGGGACAAAGGGGTACATGGGCCTCGGCCCAACACGCACACGCAGGTGGGGGTCCGGATGATCCGGATGGGTAGCCGGATGATCTGGGCTTCAGGAACCCGGATGGTCCAGGAGGTGGCCCGGACGGGGCGAAGAGGCAGGCTGCGTCGTCGGCGGCCCGGATGTCCTGAGGGGGGTCCGGACGTCCGGCTGGGGTCCGGGTGATCCGGGACACGTCCGGATGGTCCGGCTTCGGGGTGCAGCTTCGGGTGCTCTCGGGTGGATTTGCCGAATCGTCCGGACTGGGGTCCGGATCGTCCGGGCTCTGTCCGGATCTTCCGGGACCTCGTCCGGATCGTCCAGCCAGCCTGGGACTTCACTGATTTCCTCTCCGTCTTCACGCATGTCTTCCGCTTCCGATCCTCCTTGCTCCTTAGCTTCTCCATGGCTAACTCCTTGGTACCTGAGTATGCATAATGTCTCCGTTTGAGGTAGTAGCCATGTTTCATGTGCATCGAAGTGGAATTGTGAGAGGACAGATGTCACCTTGGTTTCGAGAGCTCTTGCACGTGCTCGTGTCATGGGTCCACTAGGCACTTGGTGAGACGATGATAGGTCCATGGGGATGACTTTGGGATGCTCCGCATCATCTCCCCTCCCTTGGAAAAGATCTGACCTCGGATCGGAATCTTCATCACCATGGTAGGGAGATAGATCGTTGACGTTGAAGATGTCGCTCACGGAGTACTTGTTGCGTGGGATGTCGATCTTGTAGGCGTTGTTGTTGTAGCATGCAAGCACCTTGAAGGGTCCATCGGCTCGGGGTAGGAGTTTGGACTTGCGATCATTGGGGAATCGTTCCTTGCGAAGGTGTAGACACATAAGATCTCCGGTGTTGAATATCATGGGTTGCTTGTTGACGTTGAGCTTGGTCGCGAGTCATTGTACTTGGCGCTCGATGATGTGCCTTGTATCTTCTTGCATCTTCTTGAGGTATTTCACTCTTTCACTCGCATCCATGTTGGTGCGCTCTTGTAGTGGTAGGGGAAAAATGTCCAATGGGGACAACGGATTGAAGCTATAGACGACCTCGAAGGGGGACTTGCCGGTAGTCAAATGTCTTGTGCGGTTGTAGGTGTACTCGGTGATAGGTAGGCCCACCTCTCACTCCTTGATGTTCTTCTTGATCAACACGCGGAGAAGAGTGGAGAGCGTGCGGTTCGTCACCTCCGTTTGGCCGTCGGTTTGAGGATGGTATGCCGAAGAGAACAAGAGCTTGATTCCGAGGTTGGCACATAAGGTCTTCCAAAAGTAACTCAAGAACTTGACGCCGCGGTCCGAGACTATCGTCTTTGGCACTCCATGTAGGCGCAAGATTTCCCTACAAATAAGATTTGCAACATGTGAAGCATCGTCTATCTTGTTGCATTGTATGAAATGTGCGATTTTAGAGAATCGGTTCACAACAACAAACACGGAATCCTTTCCATTTCTAGTTCTACGGAAACCAAGGACAAAATCCATGCTGTCAGGGAGAACGACACCTATGGGATCACAAGAATCCCTACTACGGTTGGCGGGGCGCGGAGTTGTGAGAAGAGTGGGATTAGGATCCAGACACACTTCGTTTACCCAGGTTCGGGCCGCGAGGATGCGTAATACCCTAGTCCTGCTTTGGTGTGTATTTGGGAGTGTTCTTGAACTCTTGAACTAGCTATGGGAGCTGCGTGGTTCCAAAGAGCCGAATCCTTCTCCAGTATGCCATGGGTCTCCTTTTATAGTTGAAAGGGGCTGCCACAGTGGCACACAGGAGGTGGAAAGGTCTACAGTGCCGCGAGCTTATCGCCCGCATTACAGGACAAGACGCATTTAATGCATCGCTTAGGTGTCCCTTAGCTTTTTCGGGGACGGGGGCGAGGCCCGTCCCGTCCGTCGCCGCCTCGCCTTGCTTTGACACGCGCCTAGGCCAGCGATGCATGTGGCGCAATGTAGGCAGGCAGGCAGCTGAGGTGGCGCGGTGGTGGAGCCTTCACGAAGATCTGCATGCCACCATGTAGGAGCTTGCTGAGTTGGCCTGGAAGCCGCATGCTGCCACGCAGGTGCCTGCCCAGTTGGTTGGGCTGGCAGCTGCATGCGAACGGCAGTGGAGTCTTGGTTGATGCGGGTCTGGCTGTGGCCCCACTGATGTCCTCGGCAAGGGCCTTGCCGGAGGCCAGGCAAGGTTCTTGCCGTGGCGTTGCAGTCGTCCCCGGCAAGGTGCTTGCCCGGGGTCTTGTGGATTCCCTCGACTAGAAGCCCGCCGAGGATCGCCATCTTCTGGTCCTCATCTGATCTCACACGTTTATGATCTTGACAAAGATCTGCATGCCACCACAGATGTGCCTCCCGAGCCTTGGTTCCAACGTGGTCGATTGGGTCGGAACCCGTGGGCTCAAGGGTGGCCTGCTTTGTTGGTGTGGGGCAAGTTACACCGGCAAGGCTCTTGCCGGGGCCACGGATGCTGCCCCGGCAAGGGCCTTGCCGGGGGGTCCACCTCACGCTCTTGCTTTTTGGTGTTTCTGGTCTTGGTGTTGCCTTGTTTGTCTCGGGCTTCGGCTTCTCTCCGGCTTCCCTCCCTTGCCCTGCTAAGTGTGGCCGTGGCGCGTGGCTTCGACTGCCCGTGCACAAGTAAAGGGGTAAAAAGGAGAGCCCCTACTTTTGTACACCGACAGGAGCCCCCAGGCCCGGGCCACACATAAGCGCGACACGTCATTGGGCTAGGCCCAGAACGGTGCGCGGGCAGGCGGGGCGGATTTTTACCGCAGTAACTGTTCCGTCCACAGCGCTTCCCCAGGACCCGTGTTGAACGCGCGGCGTGGGGGGGGGGTCGTGTGTGACGTGGGGGTCATGCGTGATGCGGTTCCCGCACGCATGCATCACATCACAGTAAAGAGGCGGCTCGCGCCTTCCCCATAAAAAGAGGGAGGCGTGGAGGGGCGGCTCATTTACTGAGTGGACTCGGGTCGCGGCCTTCAAGGCGCCCACGCCCCCATGATCACAGGGTGGGGAACGGTTACCCCACCCGTCCCTTCGACTCTGCTTGTTTGCCACGTGCTCTTCATGCAGGTGGCAGGCGATGGAGGCGGGAAACTGGGTCGTCGCTGATTGGGGCGGCGGGTCGGTCTTGATTCCCTGCGCCCCTGACGACCGGATTGGTTGAGTGGGGCGGCCGAGCCTCGACTCCACCCCTTTATAAGAAGGGGAGAGGAGGATGGCACTCCCACATTCTCCGGCATCCATCTTCTTCCACTTCTGCTCCTTCCACTCATCATGGCGAGAGGGGGCACAGGCACTTCACCGGTGGGGGCAAGGGTCGCTGCTCGACAGCGCGTCCCTCGTCCCCAAGAGCTCGCGGTGGCGGAGCCGGCTGTCGGTGTACTAAAATAGGGGTTCTATTTTAGTACCCCTTACTAAGTGCACGGGCAGTCGGAGCAGCGCGGCCACGACCACGCTAACCAGGGCAAGGGAGAGGGCCGGAGCCACAGAAACAATCAGCACAACGCCAAAGACCGAGACCACAGAGAGCAGATGGACGAGGCAGGTTTCCCCGGCAAGACCCTTGCCGGGGCGGCCTCAGCAGCCCCGGTAAGACCCTTGCCGGGGCGGCTCGCCCACACTAGCGGAGTGAGCCACCCTCGAACCCACGGTCTCCAACATCATCAACCACGTTGGGCTAGGGATCGGGAGGCACCTCCATGGTGACATGCAGATCTTTGTTAAGACAAGAACAACACTCTTAATCAGAAGAGTGGAAGATAGCGAGCCTCGGCGAGATCCTTGCCGAGGAAGCCCACAAGACCCCCGGCGAGATCCTTGCCGGGGACGACCGCAACGCCCCGGCAAGGCCCTTGCCGAGGGCGTCCGCGAGGCCGCGGCCAGGCCCGCACCCGCCGAGCTTTTCGGTACCAATCCCATGCAACTCCCAGCCCTCCAGCCGGGCAGGCACCTGCGTGTCAATGCAAGGCTCCTCCGCCAACTAAACACATGCCTACGTGGTGGCATGCAAATCTTCATGAAGGCTCCACCACCGCGCCACCTCAGCTGCTTGCCTGCC
Source organism: Triticum aestivum (assembly GCF_018294505.1). Classification (NCBI taxonomy): domain Eukaryota; kingdom Viridiplantae; phylum Streptophyta; class Magnoliopsida; order Poales; family Poaceae; genus Triticum; species Triticum aestivum. The sequence goes on from NC_057799.1 coordinate 84,769,696, forward strand.
TACATGGCACCACCGCCTCGCTGGCCCAAGCGCGTGTCGAGGCAGGGCGAGGCGGCGGTAAAGTGGAGGGGACACGTCAGGGGCGCATTAAATGCGTCTTGTCCCGTAATAGCTAGCGATAAGCTTAACCACAGTACCCCGATGCTACCTCCTGGTGCCACTGTGGCGATCCCTTCGCCTATAAAAGGAGACCCAGGGCATCCAGGAGAAGGATTCGGACTCTTGGACAAGTTACGCCCCTTGTAGCTAGTTCGAGAACCTCAAGAACACAGATATACACATACAAGAAGGACTAGGGTATTACGCATCTCTGCGGCCCGAACCTGGGTAAACGATCCACGTGCTTGTACTGACTGCTGATCCAGCTCTCCTCACCACCCAGCGCCCCGCAACTGCAGAAGGGATCCTTGTGATCCCATAGGTGTCGTTTCCCATCGACATCTTTGGCGCGCCAGGTAGGGGATCTGCGCAGTAGTGAGCATCTGGTTTCGCAGCCAGTGGCACAGTTCTTCATCACCATGGTTCCCAAGAAGAAGACGACCACGGCGATCGGTTTGTGTGGGACCGGACTGCCTGTACCGGTGCGGAGCAGTAGCGGGCCAGTCACGGAGAGAACCCGTGGCGCGTCCCGCGAATATCTACATCACCCTAGCAGTCCAGGCCTGGTGAGCGGCGTCGTTCATACGCCAGGAGACGAGCCACGCGTCGCGAGCTCCAGAGACGGAGTTGGCCCCCCCGCAGGCGGTGCGGGGCCCTCCGGGGGCATCGTCATGCCACTAGACGGCGGCGCGTTGACCCCCAAGACACCAACACCGGCGCCCACGGCGCGCTCTTCTCAGGTCGTGCGCGATGAGCAGCGCCGCCCCGCTGGTGACCCTGGGCGCCGCCCTGGGAAGAGTTCCATGCGCCCTTCACATGATGAGGAGGGCCAGCGTGCGCGTCGAGGTACTGGCGGAGGTGGCGGACGGCCGTAGGGCCATGATGGGGCTCCTTCTAAGGCGGTTAGAAGTCGAAGCGCATCGCGGTCCACGCAGCTTTCGTCGCCGCCCACGCCAGCTGAAGCCCTAGCCCGCGCGCAGCTTCTCCTCCACTTCCCTCCCGCTGCGGAGAAGCTTGACGAATGGAGGGCCACCGTCCGGAGCCTCGTCGGCATCACTAACAACGATGAGTTGCGGCCGGCGGGGCCCGGAGGCCGTCGCTTCATCGAGCCACCGCAAGCCAGCGGTGGACGGGCCGGAGGCGATGCATCCACGGTGCACTCGCCTCCTCCATGCCGTCCGCCGCGGGTGTCGGTCCGTCGCGACGACGCTCATGATGATATCTCCATAGCGTCATCCGACCCGCGAACCCACCGCGACCAACGTCAAGTTCTTCGGGAGCGAGCTCATGAAGACGCTTGAACCACTATCGAGCGCCGACGGGATGCGCGCCACCAGTCGGACAGGCGGGCGGGGCCCACTATGGACCACCAAGCACCGGGAGGCTACGGCGGCCTACCCTACGAGGTGGGCTGTCCGGCCTTCACCCGTGAGCTGTGGCAGTTCCAGTGGCCCTCCCACCGCACGTTCAAACCCGACGTGGGCGAGAAGTACAACGACAAGACCCACCCGTCGGAGTTCCTTAGCATCTACACCATCGCGATGCAAGCTGCCGGGGCTCGCGACGATAAGGTGCTCGCCAACTACTTTTCGTTGGCACTCGAGCCCAATGTTATGTCATGGTTGATGCACTTGCCGGTGGACTCCATTTCTTCTTGGGCGGATCTGTGTCATGAGTTTGTTGGCGCCTTTACCGTAGGCCACCAAGCTCATGGCCAGGCGAGTGATTTTCATATCACCCCCCAGAAGTAAGGAGAATCCTTGCACAAGTACATCCAAAGGTTCAGCCGAGTGCAATACAACATCCCCGACGTTCATCCTGCCGCCGTGATCAGTGCATTCCATCAGAATGTGCGCAATCGCAAGATGCGTGAGGAGCCGGCAATGAACAAGGTCAAGGATGTGGCCGAGCTTTATGTTCTGGCCGATCGGTGCGCTCAAGCTGACGAAGGAAGGAAGTACCCCGGCGAAGACGCCGGCGCGAAAACTGACTCCATGGATGACACCGACACCCCGGCGAAGAAGGGCCGGCGCCGTAACAGGAAACGCAAGGGCAAGACCGTGCTTGCCGTCGAGGGGTTCGACGACACCGGCACCACCAAGAAGGCCAAGGCGAGCAACCCCGGCAAGGGGGTTGCTCGGTGTGTCGCTTGCCGGGCCTTGGCGGCTGCCGACAAGCCAGGGGGCTCCGGCAACCAGTATTGCAAGATCCACCGCACCAAGGGCCATGACCTCCAGAACTGCCGGCAAGTGGAGCTGCTCGCCGAGAAGCAGAAAGCCGAGTATGAGCGGCGGGACAAGTAGAAGGGCCAAGAGGGTGCCGAGGGATCCGACAAGAAACGTGGCGGCCAAGGAGGCCACCGCGGCAAAGATAATTAGTAGGAGAGGCCCGCTCGAGGCCGCGACAAGGAGCGGCAAGACGATGATCATGACGAGGACGATGAGTCCGGCGACCACGAGTTCCAGAAAGCCACAAAGGCCATGTGCGTCGATGGTGGCGGCTCGCTGCATACATCCCACCGCCAGCTCAATCAGTGGGTGCGTGAGATCGCAGCGGTGGAGCCGTCGTTCGACGCACGGAAGCCACTGAAGTGGTCCAGCACGCCTATCATCTTCGACACCGCGAACCACCCTGACCGCACTACTGCGGTCGGGTGCTTGCCGTTGTTGGTCTCACCAACAATCCGCAACCTCAAGGTGACGAAGATGCTAGTTGACGGTGGGGCCGGTCTGAACTTGATCTCGCCTGTTGTGATCAAGAGGCTGCAGATCCCTGATGGAGACCTCGAGGATACGGGCACGTTCCAAGGGGTCAATCCTGGGAGGAGCCAGCCGAAGGGAAAGGTCACGCTGCCCGTGACGTTCGGGGGCGAGCTGAACTACAGGACGGAGAGGATTGTCTTTGATGTAGCCGAGATCCCCTTTCCCTACAACGGGATCCTCGGCCGCCCGGCACTAGCCAAGTTCATGGCGGCTTCTCACTACGCCTACAACACGCTGAAGATGCCCGGGCCGATGAACATCATCACCGTCCCCTCCGACAAGAAAGACGCGTTGATTTGCGCCGACCAACTCTACCGGGAAGTAGTGGCAGCAGCTGCCGCCAAGGCACCTGCTCCTCCCGATGGAGTCCCGGGAGGAAAAAAGACCGGCGAGACCCCTCGCACCCACTCCGGCAAGCACACCTCTTCGGGGTGTTGCGCTCCCGTCGAGGACGTGCCAGAGAGCTCCACCGGCAAGAGCAAGAAGTCCAGATCTGCACCACCAGAGATCAAGAAGGTGTCCGTCAAGGAGGACGGCACGGGGGGAGCTTTTACCATAAGCTCCACCCTCGATGGCAAATAGGAAAGCGAGCTCGTCACTTTCCCGCGGGCGAATGTCGATGTGTTTGCATGGCAAGCCTCCGACATCCCCGGCGTTCCCAGGGGAGTGATTGAGCACCATCTTGCTGTCTGTCCTCATGCACGACCCATCAAGCAGAAGGTCAGGAAGCAAGCCCTGAAGAGGCAGGAGTTCATCACGGAGGAGATCAGGAAACTAGAGGCGGCAGGCTTGGGTACCACTAGATCTTCATGACAAAAGAAGACAAGGAGAAGACAGCATTCATCACCCCATGTGGTACGTATTGCTTTTTACGGATGCCCTTCGGGTTGAAGAGTGTTGGCTCAACCTTTGCAAGAGCAGTCCAGATTGGTTTTGAGCCCCAGCTACATAGAAATATGGAAGATTATATGGATGACATAGTGGTGAAAACCAAGGACAAAGCAACACTTGTGCAAGATCTGGAGGAAACATTTACAAACCTGCGCAAGATCAACCTCAAGCTGAACCCTGAGAAGTGTGTCTTCGGTGTCCCATCCGGCAAGCTTCTCAGGTTCTTTGTGTCGCAGCGCGGGATTGAGGCGAACCCAGATAAGATCAAGGCCATCGAGCAGATTGAGGTACCTAAGCGAATCAAAGATGTGCGTCGGCTCACTGGCTGCGTTGCTGCCATGAGCAGATTCATCTCCAAGTCCGCGGAGCGTGCCCTTCCCTTTTTCAAGATCTTGAAAAAGACGGGCCCAATGGAGTGGACCCCGGAGGCCGAGGCAGCGCTGCAGGATTGGAAGAGGTACCTCTCCTCTACCCCAGTGCTGGTTGCGCCCAAACCCCAAGAACCGTTGCTGCTGTACCTAGCGGCAATGAATCTGGTGGTTAGTGCCGCACTGGTGGCGCAGAGAGAGGTCGACGAAGAGGCAGTGGCGGCGGCAGAATCAACGGATGGCGAGCCGGAACCCTCCCCGGCAGGGCCCGGTCCCGGCAAGACTAAGTCCCCAGCAAAGGCTGACGCCAGCGCGACAGGGCCCGCATGACTAGGTGAAGTGACGCAGAAGAAGAAAATGGTGCAGCATCCAGTTTACTTCGTCAGCTCCCTTTTGCAAGGGGCTAGGTCGAGGTACTCAGGTATGCAAAAATTGCTCTTCGGCCTCCTTATGGCCTCGAGGAAGCTGCGTCATTACTTCCAAGCGCACGAGATCACCGTGGTCACCCGCCTCCCGTTGCAACGGATACTGCATAACCCAGATGCACCGGGGAGGATCATGGAATGGGCCCTGGAGCTGTCGAGTTTCGGTTTAAAGTTCCAAAGCACCTCGACGATTCAGAGCAGAGTCTTGGCGGAGTTCATTGCAGAATGGACCTCGACGCCCGACGAAGAGGTACAGGAGACCACTCTCCCCGGCAAGGAGACGAACCGCAACTAGATCATGTACTTCGATGGGGCTTTTTCGCTGCAAGGCGCCGGTGCTGGCGTGCTGCTTGTCGCACCCACCGGAGAGCACCTCAAGTATGTCATCCAAATGCACTTTCCCCTGGAGATGTCAACTAACAACACCGCCGAGTACGAGGGCTTGTTTGCCGGTCTCAGGATTGCAGCGGACCTTGGAGTCAAAAAGCTCATCGTCAGGGGCGATTCGCAGCTCGTCATCAGGCAGATCAACAAAGATTATCAAAGCCCGTTGATAGAAGCTTCCGTGGATGAAGTGAGGAAACTAGAGGAGCGCTTTGACGGTATACAAGTGGAGCATGTCCCTCGGACGGAGAACGACATGGCCAACTACCTGTCAAAGCGTGCTGCCCTCAAGCTACCTGTGGAACCAGGTACTTTTGTGCTTCAGTTAACTCAAACATCCGTCGAACCATCAACCGGGCAGAACAAGCGGAGGAAGCTAGGCCCCGGCAAGTACTTCCCCACTGAGCTCCCCGGAGCCGCTGGCGAAGACGTTGCCGTGGATGCCGATCCTGCCGCGGGGCAACCGACTCCGGCAGGGCCTCAGGCCATGGCCGTAGAAACAACCGCTCCCGTGGCAGAAGAGATGCCTTTGGTCCTTGCCGTCGAGCCACAGGCCCCGGCATGGGCACAACACACAGTCTGATTCCTCGAAATAGGAGAGCTTCCTGAGGAGCGGGAAGAGGCAGAGAGAGTAGCCTGCCGGTCTGCTCTGTACCAATTCGTTGACAACGTCTTGTACAGAAAAAGGCCGAATGGGGTGAAATTGAAGTGCATCTCCCGGGAGGAAGGACTAGAGCTGTTGGCAGAGATACACGGAGGCATAAGTGGCTCCCACATAGGGTCGAGGGTGTCGGTGTCAAAACCGGCGGATCTCGGGTAGGGGGTCCCGAACTATGCGTCTAAACTAATGGTAACAGGAGGCAGGGGACACGATGTTTACCCGAGTTCGGGCCCTCTCGATGGAGGTAATACCCTACTTCCTGCTTGATTGATCTTGATGATATGAGTATTACAAGAGTTGATCTACCACAAGATCGTAGAGGCTAAACCCTAGAAGCTAGCCTATGATTATGATTGTTGTTCTTGGTCCTACGGACTAAACCCTCCGGTTTATATAGACATAGGAGGGGGCTAGGGTTACACAGAGTCGGTTACAGAGAAGGAAATCTACATATCCGAATCGCCAAGCTTGCCTTCCACGCAAAGGAGAGTCCCATCCGGACACGGGACGAAGTCTTCAATCTTGTATCTTCATATTCCAACAGTCCGGCCAAAGTATATAGTCCGGCTGTCCGGATACCCCCTTATCCAGGACTCCCTCAGTAGCCCCTGAACCAGGCTTCAATGACGATGAGTCCGGCGTGCAGATTGTCTTCGGCATTGCAAGGCGGGTTCCTTCTCCGAATACTCCATAGAAGATTGTGAACACGAGGATCGTGTCCGGCTCTGCAAAACAAATTCCACATAACACCGTAGAGAGAATATATTTCACAAATCTGATCTGCTGACAACTTTTGATAGCGTGACATCACGCCGCGGCCCGGTCTTTATACTAACCGTTTTCTCCCAGCCTACTACTACACGTATTGCGAGGCGGTTTTATTGGCACGTCTTCTCGAAGCAGAGATTGTGTCCCCCTTATCACGGGATTCTCATCAATACGGGTGCGGGTAACCGAACCGTGTTTGTTTAATATGACTCCTCGATTTTAGGCAAGTCCCAAACGGTCAGGCGGGGGACGCTTGATATTCGTCCTCTTTACAAAGGGGCCAAGGCCTATCCTTTTCTTCCCACGCTTGATCCTTCCCCTCACGTACCTCGAGTTCCAACACCAAGGCTCAAGCTCAAGCACTTCAGACTTTTCGACTATGTCCAGATCCAACCTTCAAGGCCGGTGGATGGCCTCCTCTGTTACATAGGAGGACATCAAGAAGCTTAGGGAGGCCAGGTATCTCACCGCCGAAATCCCGCATAGGCTGCCTGCTCAAGGGCAGGTCATTCCCACTCCTGAACCCAACGAGAGTGTTGTATTTATTGTCAGGACCGGATTTTCGGGATACTAATTCTCCTGAAAATGGCCCTTGTGCTCACCAGCCCCAGGATTACTGTTAGCTGATGAGACACCAACTTGATACAAGAATTCCAAGCAAAGTACAAAATATGAAGTACAAGACCAATGTGGCCTATGAGTACAACACTTGGTTTCTAATGGTTGATGGCGGAAGCGGTTTGTGGTTCATCTGCGTCTATGGGACTCCATTTTCCACAAGAACAGCTGACCAGGATAACTCCTATCTTCGCGAGGCTGCTGTCAACACTACGTAGGTTCCGGGGCTGTCGTCGCAACACTCTTCTCCACGCAAGAAATCTGGCCAAGACAATAGCCAGGGACAAGCCAGTGAGTACGTTTGAATGTACTCGCAAAACATTTAGAACACGGGTATAATATAACAAGGGGTAATCATGCTCCGAAATATTCTATGGTCATAACGTCTGTCACATGATGTACGCATGCGGGTAAAATATGAATATGTAATATAGGAATAGAATGTAGTGATCGAGTGTCTGAAATGACTCCTCGGAAAGGGTGCAAATAAATTAACAATGCCGTAGTCGGGCGTCTGGGCGACACCACCTAAAGGGCTTATAAAGGATAATTAAATAACAAGCATGCCGCAGTCGGGCGTCTGACCGACACCGCATAAAGGGCTTATAAAGGATAATTAAATAACAAGCATGCCGCAGTCAGGCGTCTGAGCGACACCACATAAAGGGCTTACAATATAAAGAAAATAGCAGGCATGCCACAGTCGGGCGTCTATGCGACACCACATAAAGGGCTTATAATAGAATAGTTGCAATGGGTATCCAGGAGGTAGAACCGTCCCAGGGATACACAATAATTCAAATAATGTAAATGGTTAGTCCATAATAATAGTAATCATAATCGTCACAAGTCACAAGTCATGATCCAGGTTCTGGTTTAACAGTTTTTCCTCCGAAGACCGACACTAAGACCGACACTTGACCCATCCCAGACTGTAGTCCTTAACCATGGACACGGCTATTCGAATAGATGTATAATCTCTGCAGAGGGTGTACTCTTTACCCACGGGTAACGGATTTCTTTAGCCCATCGGGACTAATTCCGTCTACGGTCTTTTAATTGAAAACACGCCTGACCTGCACACACCAGCTTAAATTACCGGTGCCTGGAATCACCCACGACACCTGTCAAGCGAAACTCTAAGTGGGGAGGCTACAACCTCGACGTAGCATGGGATCACAAAATTTATACCGCGCGCAAACTAGGGGAGCTCCCCCTTCGGCTACAACCGAAACACCCATGCCCCCGGACCGGATGACTGGCTTTATTCCATGGCCATGGGACCCTCATCACGGCCTCTCTGTATGGTGTGTGCTAGAAAGGGTTGACAACTTACTGAACCGTACCCTACCTATGGCAGGGACAAGTGGTAGTACGTAGCAAGTATGGGGGTTACTGGAACAAGACTCGATCTACGGCCGACTCAGGAGGTTCAAGTATTCTCTGCATGTTTAGCATAACCAAAAATATTTCCATAAACCGTTAAACTCACCACTCGTCAAGCCTCACCATGCCATACCGGACATACTCGTCCCGACGAGGAACTAGGGACAAGCTTGTGTCTACCCAAGACCACGACTCTCCCGGCTTCCTTCCGGTATGCAAGAGAAGCTTACGAGGATGAATACCATCAGCATATCCATCTATAACAGCAAGGAAATTTCCATTTGCGCATCCATGCGTATGATCTTATCGTCACATAAAATAGCATATGCTCCAAGTCAAGGTGATGTTGTAACCGTATCAACAACACCCAAAAATATTAAGCCAGGGTTCAGAATGCTTGCCTTCAAGTGTATGCATGTGGGGGTGCATTTTTGAAGGTTGCCTTATCTCCAAAATCCTATTTTGAGAAATATACAAATAACACATATTTCAAAAACAGTACGAAAAGTTGTCCCAAATATTTTTGAAATAAATCTTAAAATAAACTAGATGAAATTCGAGAGAGGTAGGAAAAAGAATCAACTCATTTGGAGTTTTATTTTAAAAGTTATAGCCAGTCAAAGATTAGTCAAAGTTTTGTTTTTAAATAAAACCAGAAAAGAAAACGCTTCGGGGGAGAATACGCTTTCGAAGCAGAGGAGACGTACTCGGGACTTCACGCTATCACTTAACCAGAGAGGACGAGCGAGCGGGTCACTGACAGTGGGTCCAGGGGGCCCACTGGTCAGGTTTGCCTGGTCTTCCCTCCCTCCTCTCTCTCTGCCCGAACGGTGTGGGACTCCGGCGATCGCCGTCGACGAACGGCAGCTCTTCGAGGGCACCTGAGGGCAGGGATGGATCCGCCAGACTGGGGCGGTCCTCCCGGTGGGCGCTAGGCAGGTGGGGACGGAGGAAGTCACCGGCGGCGAGCTCCGCGGCGGACGGTGGTTCGGGAGCAAAGTGGGCTTCGGGCTATGGTGGTCCTTGGTCGAGGCTGAGGCGCTAGGCAGCTCCGCAAGACTATGGGGAGACGTTTGGTGGCGTTGGATGGGCGGGGGAGGGTCTGGCTGCGACGTATTGCACCGGAGCTCGGCGGCGGCCGAACTGGCCGGAGACGAGGAAGAAAGCTTCCCGACGTCAATTGTTGGGTGATGGGGGCACTAGGGGGTTAGAATGAGGTTGCTTGAGTGCTAGGTTGAGCTCGGGATCCCTTTAAATAGGCGCTCGAGGCCGGTCCCGTGGCGGCCGTGGATAGGATCGCCGGCGACCGCGGTTCTGTAGCTGCAGGACTACGTGGCGGCGACGAGCGCGTGCCGACGGCTTGCGGATAAGCTCGGGCTGTTCCCAGGGGGCAGCTGGCGCGCGCGGGTGGCTTGGGCGGCGCCATCCACGGCAGAGCCCGCTGCCGACGCCGGCGTGCCGCAAAGGGAGCTCTGACGGTGGTGCTGTAGGGTGCCAGGGAGGTTTGGAGGGTTGCTGGTGAGTGGGCGAGTGCAGGGCGCGGCTCTGCAGCTGAGCAAGGGCCAGGGGTGCGACGCGGCGACCCGTGCGCACGCACGTGCAAAACGCGCGCTCTGGCCGCGCCCAGAGCACGCACGCCAGGTGCTCGACGAAATGCCAGCGCGTGCTAGAGAGCTTGGGTGATGCTGGTAGATAACAGGCCAGGGTTAGGGATAGCTAGGAGGTTTGTGGACATGCTGGATAGGTCAGGGGCTCAAGCTCACAATGCAAACTAGAAATCATGCCAAAACTGTTCCTGCACACAGGGTGTTCAACAGAATGCCATGGGCATCTAGGCAACTCTTGGGGTGGCCAAAATCTCTAGATCCTAGTCTCTTTAGGAGCTAAAGAAGGTGGTAAGGTTAGTTTGGCAAAAACAGAAATTTGTTAGTGCAAGTTTTTGAGAAAACCAGTTTTGGGCAGAAACTAAAGGCTATCATTGCATGCACCAAAAATACTCCAATGGGACAATCTCCTGGACTTAAGGGTTTGGTAGGGAGAACTATAAGTAGGAAAAAGCTCATGGGCACTAGAGCAAAATAAAATAGGGTTGCAGTACAAATCACCAAACTGGACCAGAATGAAGATGAGGTTGATTCACTCAAATTTTTCAAAGAACAACACTGGGTTTTTGCATGAAGTTGAATTATGAGCATCCACTGACATCTCCAAACACTTGGAAGAATTTTTAGAAGAATATTTAAATAGGTTGTAGTGCAAAAATACCTACTGGCCAGATTTGAAAAATTGATGTAGAGCTCAAAATCTCCAATAACCAAAAGATATTTTTGCATAAAAGTGATGTGGAAACCTCACATGACATCCCCAAATTTTGGTGAAATTTTTAAAAGCATTTATCAAAAGGTTGTAGTGCAAAAGGGGCTCCAAATTTATGAAAGATCATTTTGAAAGAATAAAGCTCACGAAAAACAATTATGCAAATAAATCCACTGATAAAGAATTGATTTTATAAAGAGGGCATACAAGTTCCAATAATACATTTGGAAAGTTTCCATTAGAGGTAAAAACCCTCAATATTAAAGAGAAGAGGAATTCTGAAATCAAAGGAGAAAATTTAGAAAAATAAAAATTTAATTTTCTGGCAAAATTTTAATTGATAAAACAAGGTCAAAATTTTGGGGTGTTACATTTATTTCCCACTTCCTCCGAGGGCTAGGTTTCAGTCTCGATCCCTTCGTGAGGGGACTTATGTTCTATTACGGGCTAGATTTCCATGATCTAGCTCCGGATTCTATCCTTCAAATCTCGTCGTTTATCGTCGTGTGTGAAGATTTTCTCCGCATTACCCCCCACTTCGGACTGTGGCTCAAGACCTTCAATGTGAGGCCGAGGGTGATTGACGGGCATCACGCGGAGTGCGGAGGTGCAGCAAAGGCGCCGACGCCCCATGGCCAAAGGGTTCTTTCGTGGAGACTTCTGATTTATGGCAGCGAGAGTGGTTTTACATCACAGCTCCCCGAGGTACAAAGTGGGCGCCTGCTCTAGTGTTCCGCCCAGGCCCTCCGCCGCAACTGGCGTCATGGGTCAACAAGGGGCTGGACTGGGGGCCAGTTAACGACGTGCTGACGCTGCAAAGCCGCATCCGAGACCTTCTTAAGAAGGACGTCAGCCTTGTCAAGACAATGCAAGTGATGCTGGTTCGTCGGGTCTTGCCCTGCCAACGTCGACCTCTCCGTATGTGGGAGTTCAACCCGGAAGGACCGCCAACCATTCAACAATTTTTCGGCATGATGCTCAAAGAAATGTATGGGTCGTTCTTCAGATCTCGAATAAAGTGTCCGGACACTACCGAGGACGTGGGTCTCAACTGCAACCGTCTGGATACCTAGGTAAGCAATTCCACTACCGAACACACCGTCTTTTATGTTTGTTATAACATCATTCTGAAAAATCAGTCTCTGCCAGGACTGGATAAGGAAGGCGGAGAGGATTAGGTGTTCGGCCCCTCTTCCCGAAAGCTCGGGGATCCTCTGTTGGTCCGGATGCTTGAGCGCGCTCCGTATCAGGTGCCATCAGGAGAAGATGAGGGAAGGAATAAAGAAGCCACCGATGGGCTTCATAATTTACACATCCAGATCGGGAGAGTAAGTGCCTCTACAAAAAAGGATAGTCGGGGGGGTGAATCCGGAATCCCCTCTCCCCACGGTAAGAAAAGGGCCGCCTCTGAAGACATGGAAACGGAGGTTTCAAAGCGGGGGAAGAAACCTTCGCCATGGGGCCCTGCCCCAGAGGGCGTTCTTACCGTACACCGCCTGCAAGGGGGCCAGCCCTGAACCGAGCTGTAAGTGAAAAAAGGTACTTTGGTAAGTATATCCTGTTTTATCTCTAAGAATAATAACCGAGACATATTTGCTGTAGTCCGGCTCGTAGCCCTTCTCCACAGAGTTCGTCCTCGGGGGATCTTCCTCCGGAGATGATGGAGAGCGAAACGCCTCCCCCTGCCTCCCCGTCACATGGGGCGGACGACCCCGAGGTGTCGTCACAGAGGATTTCTCCTGATCCGCCAAGGCCAGTAGTTGATACTTCGGCCGCCCAGAGTCTGGAATATCCACCTCCCGAAGAGAGCTTCAGGAGCAGTCCAGGATTGTCTGGCACACAGCCGGACACACTAATGGGTCTTATGGAGCGAGTGGCCATCTCAGAGACACATCGGGCCTTAATGGGTACGGTGATTGAGAGGATTTCATCCGCGAAAAGCGGTTTGAATGAAGCTTTAATGAGTCTGCTGAGAGGCTTTGAGGTACGCAAAAAATAATATATGTGTTTTTGACGGTACAGTACATGCTAGATGTGCTCTATATAGATAGTAGCCCCTGAGACTCTGGTTGCTATCCAAAGATGGCGAACAGAGGATCATAATCTCTGGTAATAATCGCGCCGCTTTATGTGCAGGCGGCTGAGGGTCCGGCAGCTGACCGGACTGCTGATTTTGCCGTACTAAAGCGGCAGCTTGACATGGCCGATGCCGACATCGCGCTGGTTAACAAGCGACTTGACGAGGCCCAGGGTATGTATATTCGGCTTGTTAGCAAATGTTAAGAGGAGCATGATGCTAGAATCTATAATATGCTGTGACTGCAGATGGAGCTGCTGCCGTGGGGACCCTTCGGGCGGAGCTTGGCCGAGCCAAGGAGCAAGCCCGAATAAGCGATGCAACCGCTCTGAAGGCGGTCGAAGAGTTAAGAGCCGAACAGGCTGCTCATCGCCAGAGCGAAGAAAAGATAGCCCAGATGGCTACCGAGCTGAAAGATGTCGCCGACCGCCGTGAGCTCCTTGAAAAGGAAAATCAAGCAAAAGCGGCTGACCTGAAGAAGGCCCTGGAGGCAGCCAAGGAGACCCGCTCTGAAATGAGAGGGATAAGGGGGGAGCTTCGTGAAGCTAGAGATATCACAGCTGGGAAGGCCTATTTGTTGGGGATGAAGTTCAGAGGTCCGAAGTATGCCCCTCTGGATCAGTTGTGGAGCGCTGTGGACGCGTATGCGGACCTGGCAAAGAGTGCTGCTGATGCGACCGAATTTTACAAAGATCGGAAGGACCATAAGGTGGAAAGGTTATTCTGGTCGCAGTTCAGTGCTCGGACGCGTCCGCTGCCGTTGAATGAAAGGATGGCCTCCTGGGCCGAGCTCCATAGGTTGTCCGGGCTTGCTATGAGGTCTGTCGTGGATCATCTTTGGCCACAAGGACCAAGGCCGAACAGTTATTTTACATTAGTGCAACAATTCCTTGGCGCTGCGTCGCATATCGACGCTTTGAAGAGGTCGGCGTGCATTGAGGGTGCGCGGATGGCTCTTGCCCATGTTAAAACATACTGGGCAGGGATGGAAGCCACCGCTATTGCAACCCGGGGTCTGGAGGAAGGCCATGACCCAGCCGAGCACTATTTTGAAGAAGTCCTAGAAGGCGCCCGTTTAATAGAGGCTCAGTGCTCGAAGAGTGCCATGTTCGAGTGACATGTATCTCCATTGTAAAAACAATGCTATTTTGATTATAAAGGCTGTATTTATACTTTTGCTTGAAAGTATTATAGTGCCTCCTGTGCGGCCGTTTATGTATGTATATAACCTGAAAGTTTGCAGTCGTCGGCTTCAGCCCCCACGCACATAATGCGGGGGTGTTTGAGAAAAACGCGTAGTCACTCTTAATCCAACGTCTTGGTCCGTTAAGGAGGTGATAGCGCAGCGAACCAGGCAATCGGACTATATAGCTTTAACACTTTCACTTAGCCATAGGAGTTTGATGGTGGGGCTACTATATAGCCCCTGGTACTTCCGCGTTCATCCGAAGATGGTGCGCGTATGTACGTGACCGGGAAACCGGTCCTTCGTTAATGCGGAGGAATCGCGAAGATTCCGCTGAGTCATCGAGTGGTTGAGCAGTCTCGCGCTGTATCATGACAGTCAGTTTTCGGCTTTCTCTACTGAGGTGCTCATCCAGATGAACCGGGGCACAATCGCAGTAGTTCTTCCGGTGTCGCCTTAGCCAATAGAGCGGAACATAAGGTAGCAAAACACGGGAGCCGGGCAACCCAACATTTGACGAAAGACATGATTCGGAGCTGATGCATATAAGGCCAAACTCGCGACGCCGAACACTCCCTAATGTATTCGGACTTTATAATGTGTACTGGGCTGAATAACGCCCTTGACAATAAGCCCTGAGTTTCCAGGTATGAGCAATAGTCTTGTGTGACAAAAATGCCGAAAACGCCAGTATTCCTCCCGGTTGTATAAAGTATCCGGGGGGAAGAAGCAACAAGAGACATTAAAAAGGTTTACGCAGGGTCTTAATCTAAAAAGAAACCTTTGAGTGGGGCCCTGCTGCACGTCTGCACCTTTATCTCTGTTGTGCCGTATCCTGGAAGGGTGTAGCACGATGATCATCTGGAAAAAAAAGAAAAAAACCCAGGTGAAAGACTTCGTGCGAGGTGTTCGTTAATCTGAGTGAACGATGAAAATGCGATATGTTATTGTATTGATAGGGTCGAGCCAAACTGTGGGCTCTTTTTGCGGACAGTCCCTAGCATCTTTTATGGGGAAATCCCAACTGGGCTGTTACATTGAGTGGAGCGCCGGACTCGTCTAACCGTGTCCGTGGTCTTAACGACCGACCATTTATCCTGGTTGAAGGGGCCGCTCAGTGTTCGGTTGCTAGAGCCGGCACGTATTCTTCAGAGCGTAAGGAACACTCTGTATTTCCGCTAACTGTGATGACGCCGCGTGGACCGAGCATCTTAAGTTTAAGGTAGGTGTAATGCGGTACTGCATTAAAACGAGCAAAGGACGTTCTTCCGAGTAGTGCGTGATAGCCGATTCGGAATGGAGCGATGTCGAAGGTTAATTCCTCGCTTCTGAAGTTGTCGGGAGAACTGAATACAACCTCTAGTACTAGCGAGCCCGTATAGTGGTCCTCGACGCTTGGAATCACTCCTTTGAAGGTAGTGTTGCTTAGGCTGATTCTTGACGGGTCTATCCCCATTTTGCGGACAGTGTCCTGGTATATAAGGTTTAGACTACTGCCGCCGTCCATAAGGACTCGGGTGAGATGGTTTCCATCGATTATTGGGTCGAGCTCCAAGGCAGCTGGTATCCATCGATTAAGGTTTAGACTACTGCCGCCGTCCATAAGGACTCGGGTGCCGGATACTGGTCAGATGATCCCTGCGACCAAAGGTGATCGGGCAGGCTGACCAGGGATTGAATTTGGGGGCGACGGGCTCCCCAGCATATACATTTCGGAGTGCGTGTTTGCGCCTACTCTTTGGAATGTGAGTTGCGTAAATCATATTCACTGTTTTGACTTCTGGTGGGAATTTTTTCTGTCCTCCAGTGTTCGGCTGGCGAGGCTCATCCTCGTCTTCGCTTGGCGTCTCCCTCCCCTTGTGTTCGGCATTTAGCTTGCCGGCCTGCTTGAAAACCCAACATTCTCTGTGGGTGTGATTTGCAGGTTTTTCGGGGGTGCCGTGAATCTGACATAATTTTTCTAGAATCTTATTTAGGCTGGATGATCTATCTCTGCTTCCTTTAAATGCCTACTTCCGTTGACCGGGTCGAGATCCCCTGAATCCGGTGTTGACCGTCATGTTCTCTGGGCTGCTATCATTGTTTCGACGCTTGTTTTTCTTGCATCGCGGTTTCCCGTTGTCATCCCTGACTTCGGATGTGCTTGGGTCGCTAGGGCCGCTACGGGCCAGCCAGCTGTCCTCGCCCGCGCAAAAGCGGGACATGAGCCTTGATAAGGCAGCCATTGTCCTCGGCTTTTCTTGGCCGAGGTGTCTGGCAAACCATTCGTCCCGGATACTGTGTTTGAAGGCCGCTAAGGCTTCGGCGTCCGGGCAATCTACTATTTGATTCTTCTTAGTAAGAAATCTATTCCAGAGTTTTCGGGCTGACTCTCTGGGCTGTTGAATTATGTGACTTAGGTCGTCTGCGTCCGGAGGTCGGACATAGGTCCCTTGAAAATTGGCCCTAAAAGCATCCTCAAGTTCTTCCCAACTTCCAATTGATTTTTTAGGAAGGCTTTTCAACCAGTGCCGAGCTGGTCCTTTCAATTTGAGGGTAGGTATTTAATGGCGTGGAGATCATCTCCGCGAGCCATGTGGATATGAAGGATAAAGTCCTCAATCCAGACCCCAGGGTCTGTCGTTCCATCGTATGCCTCTATATTCACGGGTTTAAATCCTTCCGGAAATTCATGGTCCAGCACCTCATCGGTGAAGCATAGGGGGTGTGCGGCACCCCTGTATTTGGACGTGTCGTGGCATGCTGTCGACGGTTGTTGTGTTTGGTGCTGATTCCTAGCTGGTATTCGATCAATGTGATTGTTTTGGTAGCTCTGATCCTGTGCCGGAGTGCGCTTCCTAGATCCGTAGATGGATTTGGTCATGCCGGAATTTTTGTCCGGGAGCTCACATAAATCGTGTGCTGACTTGTTTGCGGCATCATTAGCCGTCTTGTCACGGCCAGGGGGCGGTCGGTCTGGATAATCGGTCGTTTTTGGCTGGATGGGCTCTATGGCCTTGTCGTTGAATTCGGGCAGCAGCTTGCGCTTTGGATAGCTCTTTGTGTGACGATCGTCGCCATATTTTTCTTCTGTCTCGAGCACTTTGTTTCGCCTGCGGTTGAGCATATCCTGCGCGGCCTTAAGCCTTTGCTTCTGCTTCTTTAGGCTCCTCGCGGTGGCAATAAGCACTTCGCGAAGGTCTTCTTGTTCCAATTGCTTTTCCGGGATGATGAATGCATCGTCGCCCGGACTGTCCTCCTCTCCGGAGGCAGGTTTATGAGTTTTATCTCCGCCGTCACTATGATCGGATAGCTGTCCCGGATTATGTTCGCCGTCCCCTGGCTCATCCTGCTCCATCGCTGGGTCCCAGGGGTCGTCCGGGGTGTTATTTCTTGCGTTGTTGTTGCTGTTTTTACCGTGGCGGGATTTGGAGCGGCACCGACGCCGTCGCTTTGGTTGCTTATCAAGGGGTTTATCCTCCGTTGCATCCTTCCGTTCCTCGCCGTCACTTTCTCTGGGTGTATCCACCATGTATATATCATGTGATGAGGTGGCTGTCCAGCGCTCTGTGGGCGGTGGTTCCTGTTCTTCTCCGACATCATCGTCCAAACCGCCCATGTCTTCGGAGTCGAAATCAAGCGTGTCGGTTAAGTCATCGACAGTGGCTATTAAGTGGGTGGTGGGTGGGAAACGAATTTCTTCATCGTCCGCTTCCCACTCGAGCCGGACATAGTTCGGCCAGGAATCTCTCGACAAGGAAAGAGACTTTAATGAGTTTAGCATGTCACCCAAGGGCGAGCGCTGAAAAATATCTGCGGCGGTGAACTCCATGACCGGTGCCCAATCAGATTCGATAGGCACGGCTTCATGCGGTTCGGATCCTGTGGCCGGAGACGAGTCCGAAGGTCCGATGACATCACTCTCACAGGAGGTGGAATCAATGTTCGGCTCCTACGCCGATGAGTGTGCGGCTTCCGTGGCGGGGTCCATCCACCCGCCCTTAGAAGGCACGATCTGCTCCGGATTGACTCCCGGCGCCACCGCGGGTGCGATCTTCCGAATACTGTCCCACGACAGATCAAGGTCATGCCCGCCGTGACCGTTCGGTGCACCTGGCGTGGGCTCAAATCCGTTGAAGATCAAGTCTCCACGGATGTCAGCAGTCTAGTTTAAGCTTCCAAACCTGACCTGATGGCCAGGGGCGTAGCTATCAATCTGCTACAGATGGCCAAGCGAATTGGCCAGCAATACGAAGCCGCCGAATACGAAGATCTGTCCGGGAATGAAAACCTCCCCCTGGACTGTGTCGTTGAAGATGATTGAAGGAGCCATCAAGCCTTATCACGACGACACAGTGGAACTCTCAATGGAAGCACCAATGTCGGTGTCAAAACCGGTGGATCTCGGGTAGGGGGTCCCGAACGTGTGTCTAAGACTAATGGTAACAGGAGGCAGGGGACACGATGTTTACCCAGGTTCGGGCCCTCTCGATGGAGGTAATACCCTACTTCCTGCTTGATTGATCTTGATGATATGAGTATTACAAGAGTTGATCTACCACAAGATCGTAGAGGCTAAACCCTAGAAGCTAGCCTATGATTATGATTGTTGTTCTTGGTCCTACAGACTAAACCCTCTGGTTTATATAGACACCGGAGGGGGCTAGGATTACATAGAGTCGGTTACAGAGAAGGAAATCTACATATCCAAAGCACCAAGCTTGCCGTCCACGCAAAGGAGAGTCCCATCCGGACATGGGACGAAGTCTTCAATCTTGTGTCTTCATAGTCCAACAGTCCGGCCAAAGTATATAGTCCGGCTGTCCGGATACCCCCTTATCCAGGACTCCCTCAGAGGGCCCTTGCTGGCAAGGCTTTCCGGTAAGGTTTCTTCTGGCCCACTGCCCTCCAGGATGCGACGACACTAGTAACCAAGTGTGAAGTGTGCCAGTTCCATTCGAAGAAGCTTCATCAACTAGCTCAAGCCCTTCAAACCATCCCTCTCTCCTGGCCCTTCTCGGTCTGGGGGCTCGACATATTGGGCCCTTTCCCTCGTGCCGTCGGGGGCTTTGAGTACTTGTACGTTGCAATCGACAAGTTCACAAAGTGGCCAGAGGTGGAAGCGGTGAGGAAGGTGACAGCGCAGTCAGCCATCAAGTTCTTCAAAGGGCTAGTTTGCCGTTTTGGTGTACCCAACAGAATCATCACCGATAACGGCACGCAGTTCACAAGCCACACCTTCGTGCAGTACATTGAGGATCTCGGCAGCAAGGTCTGTTTTGCTTCCGTGGCACACCCACGGAGCAACGGCCAAGCAGAGAGAGCAAATGCTGAAGTTCTGCGAGGCTTAAGAACGAAGACTTTTGACAGGCTGCGCAAGAGTGGAAGGCGCTGGATTCACGAGTTGCCGGCGGTTCTTTGGTCGATCAGAACGACGCCAAATCGAGGCACCGGCCAGACACCCTTTGCCCTGGTCTACGGGGCAGAAGTAGTTCTCCGCACGGAACTCATATACGGGTCACCTCGAGTGCTCGCTTATGATGAGCTTGAGCAAGAGCGATTGCGGCAAGATGACGCAACATTCCTTGAGGAAGATCGTCTATGGGCGGCTGTGAGAGCAGCATGCTACGAGCAAGCCTTGTGCCGCTACCATAGCCGCAAGGTTCATGCCCGAAGCTTTGAGGAAGGCGACCTTGTTCTTCGGCACATTCAGTCAGCCAAGAATTCCAACAAGTTGACGCTGAAGTGGGAAGGCCCTTATCGGGTAACACGAGTCACCAGGCCCGGCGCAGTCCGCCGGGAGACCGAAGATGCCATTCCAGTGAGCAACTCCTGGAACATCGAGCATCTTCGCAAGTTTTACCCATAAGGCACAGCTTGCCGGGCCTCCCGGCAAGCCACCCTTTTGTACAAGCCTTGCCAGCAAGGTATGTAACCCTTTGTACAAAGCCAGGCGCAGACCCTGACCATAAATAAACGAAGCGCTCGCGCCCTAAGTTTTAGCATGCATGCTAGGTCGAGTCTCTTCCTCGGTTAGGGTTGATAGTGCTTAGCGGCGGCTAACCCCTAGCTTAGAGGTCGAGTGCCCGTCTCTCTGTTCTTTTCTGTCCTCTTTGGTTCGCAGGGCACATGAGCACTTCTACTGAGCTATTTGGAAGAAAGGGAACAGACCGGCGTCCTGACCCCGGCAAACCAAAGTTGCCGGGGGCTGCAAGTACAAGGATCCAACCGCGGCAAGCCAAGGTTGCCGGGGGCTGCAGATCCAGATAAGTCTTTTATCCTCCGTCATGCATTTCAGTATGGAACTGGGTATATGAAACCTCATTTTATTTCTAGGCTACCGTGCTCCCCTTTTCTATACCCAAGGATTATCTCCTGGGTCCGGATTTGGTTGTAGTCGCGGCAGCAAGGAAATGGAACGAAGAGCCTAAGCCCGCTTCATCCCTGCCTCCGCCAAGGGCGCGAGAATGGTCGAGCGAAGTGGAGGGACGGCAAGGCCTGTTGCCGGGCGAAAAACGTTTATCTTAAATAATAATAAGGATTCTCTCCTTGTCGCGGGTTTCACCCACCAACGAAAAACCCGGCAACATCCTTTTTTCATTAAAACATCTCGTACAGGTACAGTTCATACGGAATGAAAAACATGAGCAAGGGGGATTAGAAGCTTTAAATTCTACTAACGCCCGCAGGCTTACAAGTTGAAAAAAGATAAGGTGCCCATAATCCCTTTCTTGTCCCTCTCCTCAGGAAATGAAACAAGAAAGCAAGAGGGCAAAAGGGGCGCCTAGGCGAGGTATGAGCAGCAGAAGGCACCAGGAGAACATCCCGGTGGCCACCCCGAAGGGAAGCTTGTGATGATGATGACGGGAGAAGAGCTGGAAGACGAGGCGGCAGGACTGGCAATATGCGACGAAGTAATCGGTGCCCGCGTACTCTGGCTTGACGGCCCGCCACCTCCCTCTTCGTCTTCTTCGGCCTCCCAAGCCAGCCACCCAAGGAGGCGACCCCGAGAAGTTCAAGGAGCCAGCAACACGGATGATGGGGTCGCCGGTATCGCCCCAGAGCGACGCGCCCGACGCCTAGTCGGACCCGTCGTCTTGCCGCCCGTTACCCTCGTCGTCGCCGCCGTTGTCCTCCTCGTCACTCTCGCTCAAGGAGGAGTTTTCGTCATCAGAGGAGCTCTCCACGCAGCACCTTACGGGAGTCCCGAAGTGCCCAAAGGCCTTGGCGGAGAGGAGGCCGCCCTCCATTAACTTGAAATGGAGAGTGAGGCCCTCCGTCAGGCTGTGGATGCGGGAAAAAGTCTTCCACCCTCGGCGAATATACATGACGTGAGGGGTGGGGAACTCGACGTCGGCCCATGTACCACTGTTCCGGCAGCCCCTCATATGCAGCCGCAGTCCCTGCAGCGGGTCCAGCTCCATCTCCCGTGCAAATGGGGTCGGGAGACGAAGACGACGGCACGGCGGCTGGCGCAGCCTGAGGAAGAACTTGAGGGGGTTGTCCCCGATGTGGCCCTCCACCGGGGGAGGGTCCGCTGGCGGAGGCGAAGCCGATGCGCCGCCCCGTCCTCCTTCCTCTAACGGCTGGCTCTGCCGCCACGAGCTCTTGGGGAGGAGCGACGCGTTCTCTAGCCGAGACCCTCGCCGCCACCGATGAAGTGTCGCCGCGCCCCTGCGCCCCCGCGCCATGGCAGAAGGAAAGAGGGAGCAGGAATGGAGAGAAGCAGGTGATGAAGGATTGAGAGGTGCGGTTCCTCCCGCTACCCTCTTTATAGAGAGGCGGGGGCGGGGCTCGGCCGCCCCTTTCGGCCAATCCGGCTCATTGAAGTGACAGCGGGCGGGGCCGTCGACCGCCCTCCCCGCCCAATTGAAGGCGTGTGGGAATCGACCCACGCGCGCGCGACTTCCCATATCCCGTGCGCCTGTCATTCGCTCCGCGTCATGCATGCAGTGAATGTGGCGCGAGAGACGGGCGTAATGGGACGCGTGGAGCAGCGGTTCCCCAAGTGCGGAGAGTAAATAAGCAGCGACCCTACGGTCTCGAAGAGACACGCAGGCCGCCTCTTTACTGTTTGCCAAAGATGGCATCAGCATGCTTTGGTCACCCGCGCGCGCAACCCCCACGTCACGCAATCAACGCAGGTCGTGGGGAAGCGCAGTGGACGGAAAGTTACCGCGGTAAAAACCGCCCCGCCTGCCCACACACAGTTTTTGGGCCTAGCCCAACAACCGCACCGCGCTTATGTGTGGCCCAGGCCCGGGGGCTCCTGTCGGTGTACTAAAATAGGGGTTCTATTTTAGTACCCCTTACTAAGTGCACGGGCAGTCGGAGCCGCGCGGCCACGACCACGCTAAGCAGGGCAAGGGAGAGGGCCGGAGCCACACAAACAATCAGCGCAACGCCATAGACCGAGCCCACAGAGAGCAGATGGACGAAGCAGGTTTCCCCGGCAAGACCCTTGCCGGGGCAGCCTCAGCAGCCCTGGCAAGACCCTTGCCGGTGCGGCTCGCCCACACTAGCGGAGTGAGCCACCCTCGAACCCATGGTCTCCAACACCATCAATCACGTTGGGCCAGGGCTCGGGAGGCACCTCCATGGTGACATGAGGATCTTTGCGAAGACAAGAACAACACTCTTAATCAGAAGAGTGGAAGACAGCGAGCCTCGGCGAGATCCTTGCCGAGGAAGCCCACAAGACGCTCGGCGAGATCCTTGCCGGGGACGACCGCAACGCCACGACAAGACCCATGCCGGGGCCCCGGGAAGGCCCTTGCCGAGGGTGTCCGCGAGGCCGCGGCCAGGCCCGCACCCACCGAGCTTTTCGCCACCGATCCCATGCAACTGCCAGCCCTCCAGCCGGGCAGGCACCTGCGTGTCGATGCAAGGCTCCTCCGCCAACTCAGCACATGCCTACGTGATGGCATGCAAATCTTCGTGAAGGCTCCACCACCGCGCCACCTCAGCTGGTTGCCTGCCTACATGGCACCACTGCCTCGCTGGCCCAGGCGCGTGTCGAGGCGGGGCGAGGCGGCGGTAAAGTGGAGGGGACACGTCAGGGGCGCATTAAATGCGTCTTGTCCCGTAATAGCTAGTGATAAGCTTAACCACAGTACCCCGATGCTACCTCCTGGTGCCACTGTGGTGATCCCTTCGCCTATAAAAGGAGACCCAGGGCATCCAGGAGAAGGATTCAGACTTTTGGACAAGTTATGCCCCTTGTAGATAGTTCGAGAACCTCAAGAACACAGATATACACATCCAACCAGGACTTGGGTATTACGCATCTCTGCGGCCCGAACCTGGGTAAACGATCAGCGTGCTTGTACTGACTGGTGATCCTGCTCTCCTCACCACCTAGCGCCCCGCAACCATAGAAGGGATTCTCATGATCATAGGTGTCATTTCCCGCCGACACCGGCCACGAGAGGAAGGGGAAGGGGGCAAGGCCGAGGTCATCATGGCGCTCGGGGAAGAGGGGGACGGGGCGGCGCGGCGGCCTCGCCTCCGCCAGCGATGCCCCTTCCAATGGAAGGCCACGTCGGGGAACAGCCTCGCGAGTTCTTTGTCAAGCTGCGCCGGCCACCACGTCGCCGCCTCCGTCTCCCTACCCCATTCGCTCGGGAGATGGAGCTCGATCCCCCCAGACCCTCAGGTTGCACATGAGGGGCTGCGGGAACGGCAGCACGCAGGTCGACGTCAACTTCCCCGCTCCTCATGTTATGTACCTCCATCGCGGGTGGAAGAAATTTGCTCGCATCCACAGCCTGACGGCGGGGCTCGTCCTCTACTTCAAGTTAATGGAGGACGGCCTGCTCTCCGTCAAGGTCTTTGGAGATCTTGGAACTCGCCTGAAGTGCTGCGTGGAGAGCTCCTCCGACGATGAAGATTCCTCCTCGAGTGAGAGTGACGAGGAGGGCAGCGACAGTGGCAACGAGGGTAGTAGGCGGGAGGATGAAGGGTCCGACTAGGTGTCGGACACGCCGTCCTCGGGCGACGGTGGCAGCACCATCACCTACACCTGGCCCTTCTTCCCGACAAGGCAGCTTGCTGGGGGCGGGGCCAGCTCCTTGAACTTCTCGGGGTCGTCTCCTTGGGCGGCTGGCGTTGGGAGGGCTGGAGAAGATGAAGGAGGTAGGTGGTGTTGGGGAACGTAGTAATTTCAAGAAATTTCCTACGCACATGCAAGATCACGGTGATGCATAGCAACGAGAGGGAGAGTGTTTTCCACGTACCCTCGTAGACCGACAGCGGAAGCGTTATCACAACGCGGTTGATGTAGTCGTACGTCTTCACGATCCGACCGATCAAGTACCGAACGCACGGCACCTCCGAAGTTCTACACACGTTCAGCTCGATGACGTCCCTCGAACTCCGATCCAGTCGAGTGTTCAGGGAGAGTTTCGTCAGCACAACGGCGTGGTGACGATGATGATGTTCCACCGACGCAGGGCTTCACCTAAGCTCCGCGACGGTATTATCGAGGTGTAATCTGGTGGAGGGGGCACCACACACGGCTAAAATATCGTATATCAAAGTGTGTCCATGGGGTGCCCCCTGCCCCCGTATATAAAGGAGCAAGGGAGGAGGAGGCCGGCCCTAGGAGGGGGCGCACCAAGTGTGGAGTCCTACTAGGACTCCCTAGTCCTAGTAGGATTCCACCTCCCATATAGAATAGGAAAAGAGGAAGGGAAAAAGAGAAGGAAGGAAGGGGGCGCCCCCCTTCCCTAGTCCAATTCGGGCCAGACCAAGGGGAGGGGTGCGGCCACCCTTGAGGCCCTTTTCCTTCTTTCCCGTATGGCCCAATAAGGCCCAATACGTATTCGCGTAACTCTCCGGTACTCCGAAAAATACCCGAATCACTCGGAACCTTTCCGAAGTCCGAATATAGTCGTCCAATATATCGATCTTTACGTCTCGGCCATTTCGAGACTCCTCGTCATGTCCCCGATCTCATCCGGGACTCCGAACTCCTTCGGTACATCAACATACATAAACTCATAATAAAACTGTCATCGTAACGTTAAGCGTGCGGACCCTTTGGGTTCGAGAACTATGTAGACATGACCGAGACACCTCTCCGGTCAATAACCAATAACGGGACCTGGATGCCCATATTGGCTCCCACATATTCTACGAAGATCTTTATCGATCAGACCGCATAACAACATACGTTGTTCCCTTTGTCATCGGTATGGTACTTGCCCGATATTCGATCGTCGGTATCTCGATACCTAGTTCAATCTCGTTACCGGCAAGTCTCTTTACTCGTTCCGTAATACATCATCCCGCAACTAACTCATTAGTCACAATGCTTGCAAGGCTTATAGTGATGTGCATTACCGAGTGGGCCCAGAGATACCTCTCCGACAATCGGAGTGACAAATCCTAATCTCGAAATACGCCAACCCAACAAGTACCTTTGGACATACCTGTAGAGCACCTTTATAATCACCCAGTTACGTTGTGACGTTTGGTAGCACACAAAGTGTTCCTCTGGTAAACGGGAGTTGCATAATCTCATAGTCATAGGAACATGTATAAGTCATGAAGAAAGCGATAGCAACATACTAAACGATCGGGTGCTAAGCTAACGTAATGGGTCATGTCAATCACGTCATTCTCCTAATGAGGTGATCCCGTTAATCAAATGACAACTCATGTCTATGGCTAGGAAACATAACCATCTTTGATTAACGAGCTAGTCAAGTAGAGGCATACTAGTGACACTCTGTTTGTCTATGTATTCACACATGTATTATATTTCCGGTTAATACAATTCTAGCATGAATAATAAACATTTATCATGATATAAGGACATATCTAATACTTTATTATTGCCTCTAGGGCATATTTCCTTCAGTCTCCCACTTGCACTAGAGTCAATAATCTAGTTCACATCGCCATGTGATTTAACATCAATAATTCACATCACCATGTGATTAACACCCATAGTTCACATCTCTATGTGACCAACACTCAAAGGGTTTACAAGAGTCAATAATCTAGTTCACATCGCTATGTGATTAACACCCAAAGAGTACTAAGGTGTGATCATGTTTTGATTGTGAGATAATTTTAGTCAACGGGTCTGTCATATTCAGATCCGTAAGTATTTTGCAAATTTCTATGTCTACAATGCTCTGCACGGAGCTACTCTAGCTAATTGCTCCCACTTACAATATGTATCTAGACCGAGATTTTAGAGTCATCTAGATTAGTGTCAAAACTTGCATCGACGTAACCCTTTACGACGAACCTTTTGTCACTTCCATAATCGAGAAACATATCCTTATTCCACTAAGGATAATTTTGACCGCTGTCCAGTGATCTACTCCTAGATCACTATTGTACTCCCTTGCCAAAATCAGTGTAGGGTATACAATAGATTTGGTACACAGCATGGCATACTTTATAGAACCTATGGCCAAGGCATAGGGAATGACTTTCATTCTCTTTCTATCTTCTGCCGTGGTCGGGCTTTGAGTCTTACTCAATTTCACACCTTGTAACACAGGCAAGAACTCTTTCTTTGACTGTTCTATTTTGAACTACTTCAAAATCTTGTTTAAGGTATGTACTCATTGAAAAAACTTTATCAAGCGTCTTAATCTATCTCTATAGATCTTGATCCTCAATATGTAAGCAGCTTCACCGAGGTCTTTCTTTGAAAAACTCCTTTCAAACACAACTTTATGCTTTGCAGAATAATTCTACATTATTTCTGATCAACAATATGTCATTCACATATACTTATCAGAAATGCTGTAGTGCTCCCACTCACTTTCTTGTAAATACAGGCTTCACCGCAAGTCTGTATAACACTATATCCTTTGATAAACTATCAAAGTGTATATTCCAACTCCGAGATGCTTGCACCAGTCCATAGATGGATCGCTGGAGCTTGCATATTTTGTTAGCACCTTTAGGATTGACAAAACCTTCTGGTTGCATCATATACAACTCTTCTTTAATAGATCCATTAAAGAATGCAGTTTTGTTTATCCATTTGCCATATTTCATAAAATGCGGCAATTGCTAACATGATTCAGACAGACTTAAGTATAGATACGAGTGAGAAACTCTCATCGTAGTCAACACCTTGAACTTGTCGAAAACCTTTTGCGACAATTCTAGCTTTGTAGATAGTAACACTACTATCAGCGTCCGTCTTCCTCTTGAAGATCCATTTAATCTCAATGGCTCGCCGATCATCGGGCAAGTCAACCAAAGTCCATACTTTGTTCTTCATACATGGATCTCATCTCAGATTTCATGGCTTCAAGCCATTTTGCGGAATCTGGGCTCACCATCGCTTCTTCATAGTTCGTAGGTTCGTCATGGTCTAATAACATAACATCCAGAACAGGATTACCGTACCACTCTGGTGCGGATCTTACTCTGGTTTACCTACGAGGTTTGGTAGTAACTTGATCTGAAGTTTACATGATCATCATTAACTTCCTCACTAATTGGTGTAGGAGTCACAGGATCAGATTTCTGTGATGAACTACTTTCCAATAAGGGAGCAGGTACAGTTACCTCATCAAGTTCTACTTTCCTCCCACTCACTTCTTTCGAGAGAAACTCCTTCTCTAGAAAGGATCCATACTAAGCAACGAATGTCTTGCCTTCGGATCTGTGATAGAAGGTGTACCCAACTGTCTCTTTTGGGTATCCTATGAAGACACATTTCTCCGATTTGGGTTTGAACTTATCAGGATGAAACTTTTCCACATAAGCATCGCAACCCCAAACTTTAAGAAACGACAACTTTGGTTTCTTGCCAAACCACAGTTCATAAGGCGTCGTCTCATCGGATTTTGATGGTGCCCTATTTAACGTGAATGTAGCTGTCTCTAATGCATAACCCCAAAACGATAGTGGTAAATTGGTAAGAGACATCATAGATTGCACTATATCCAATAAAGTACGTTTATGACGTTCGGACACACCATTATGCTGTGGTGTTCCAGGTGGCGTGAGTAGTGAAACTATTTCACATTGTTTTAACTGAAGGCCAAACTCGTAACTAAAATACTCTTCTCCACGATCAAATCGTAGAAACTTTATTTTCTTGTTACGATGATTTTCGCTTCACTCTGAAATTATATGAACTTTTCAAATGTTTCAGACTTCTGTTTCATTAAGTAGATATACCCATATCTGCTCAAATCATCTGTGAAGGTCAGAAATTAATGATACCCACTACGAGCCTCAACACTCATCGGATCGCATACATCAGTATGTATGATTTCCAACAAATCTGTTGCTCTCTCCATAGTTCCGGAGAACGGCGTTTTAGTCATCTTGCCCATGAGGCATGGTTCGCAAGCATCAAGTGATTCATAATCAATTGATTCCAAAATCCCATCAGTATGGAGTTTCTTCACGCGCTTTACACCAATATGACCTAAACGGCAGTGCCACAAATAAGTTGCACTATCATTATTAACTTTGCATCTTTTGGCTTCAATATTATGAATATGTGCATCACTACGATCGAGATCCAACAAACCAATTTCGTTGGTGTGTATGACCATAGAAGGTTTTTTATTCATGTAAACAGAACAACAATTGTTCTCTAACTTAAATGAATAACCGTATTGCAATAAACATGATCAAATCATATTCATGCTCAACGCAAACACCAAATAACACTTATTTAGTTTCAACACTAATCCCGAAAGTACAGGGAGTGTGCGATGATGATCATATCAATCTTGGAACTACTTCCAACAAACATCGTCACCTCGCCTTTTACTAGTCTCTGTTTATTCTGCAACTCCCGTTTCGAGTTACTACTCTTAGCAACTGAACCAGTATCAAATACCGAGGGGTTGCTATAAACACTAGTAAAGTACACATCAATAACATGTATATCCAATATACCTTTGTTCACTCTGCCATCCTTCTTATCCACCAAATAGTTGGGGTAGTTCCGCTTCCAGTTGACCAGTCCCTTTGCAGTAGAAGCACTTAGTCTCAGGCTTAGGTACAGACTTGGGCTTCTTCACTTGAGTAGCAACTTGCTTGCCGTTCTTTTGAAGTTCCCCTTCTATCCCTTTGCCCTTTTCTTGAAACTAGTGTCTTGTTAACCATCAACACTTGGTGCTCTTTCTTGATTTCTACCTTCGTCGATTTCAGCATCACGAAGAGCTCGGGAATTACTTTCGTTATCCCTTGCATACTATAGTTCATCACGAAGTTCTACTAACTTGGTGATGGTGACTAGAGAATTCTGTCAATCACTATTTTATCTGGAAGATTAACTCCCACTTGATTCAAGCGATTGTAGTACCCAGACAATCTGAGCACATGCTCACTAGTTGAGCGATTCTCCTCCATCTTTTAGCTATAGAACTTGTTGGAGATTTCATATCTCACAACTCGGGTATTTGCTTGAAATATTAACTTCAACTCCTGGAACATCTCATATGGTCCATGACGTTCAAAACGTCTTTGAAGTCCCGATTCTAAGCCGTTAAGCATGGTGCACTAAACTATCAAGTAGTCATCATATTGAGCTAGCCAAACGTTCATAACGTCTGCATCTGCTCCTGCAATAGGTCTGTCACCTAGCGGTGCATTAAGGACATAATTCTTCTGTGCAGCAATGAGGATAATCCTCAGATCACGGATCCAATCCGCATCTTTGCTACTAACATCTTTCAACATAATTTTTCTCTAGGAATCATATCAAAAATAAACACAGGGAAGCAACAACGCGAGCTATTGATCTACAACATAATTTGCAAAATACTATCAGGACTAAGTTCATGATAAATTTAAGTTCAATTAATCATATTACTTAAGAACTCCCACTTAGATAGACATCCCTCTAATCATCTAAGTGATTACGTGATCCAAAGCAACTAAACCATGTCCGATTAACACGTGAGATGGAGTAGTTTCAATGGTGAACATCACTATGTTGATCATATCTACTATATGATTCACGCTCGACCTTTCGGTCTCTGTGTTCCGAGGCCATATCTGTATATGCTAGGCTCGTCAAGTTTAACCTGAGTATTCCGCGTGTGCAACTGTTTTGCACCCGTTGTATTTGAACGTAGAGCCTATCACACCCGATTAACACGTGGTGTCTCAGCACGAAGAACTTTTGCAACGGTGCATACTCAGGGAGAACACTTTTATCTTGAAATTTTAGTGAGAGATCATCTTATAATGCTACCGTCAATCAAAGCAAGATAAGATGCATAAAGGATTAACATCACATGCAATCAATATAAGTGATATGATATGGCCATCATCATCTTGTGCTTGTGATCTCCATCTCCGAAGCACCGTGCTCGTGATCTCCATCTCCGAAGCACCGTCATGATCACCATCGTCACCGGCGCGACACCTTGATCTCCATCGTAGTATCGTTGTCGTCTCGCCAACTTATTGCTTTTACGACTATCGCTACCGCTTAGTGATAAAGTAAAACTATTACATGGCGATTGCATCTCATACAATAAAGCGACAACCATATGGCTCCTGCCAGTTGCCGATAACTCGGTTACAAAACATGATCATCTCATACAACAAATTATATCACATCATGTCTTGACCATATCACATCACAACATGCCCTGCAAAAACAAGTTAGACGTCCTCTACTTTGTTGTTGCAAGTTTTACGTGGCTGCTACGGGCTGAGCAAGAACCGTTCTTACCTACGCATCAAAACCACAACGATAGTTTGTCAAGTTGGTGCTGTTTTAACCTTCGCAAGGACCGGGCGTAGCCACACTCGGTTCAACTAAAGTGAGAGAGACAGACACCCGCCGGTCACCTTTAAGCAACGAGTGCTCGCAACGGTGAAACCAGTCTCGCGTAAGCGTACGCGTAATGTTGGTCCGGGCCGCTTCATCTCACAATACCGCTGAACCAAAGTATGACATGCTGGTAAGCAGTATGACTTATATCGGCCACAACTCAGTTGTGTTCTACTCGTGCATAGCATCAACGCATAAAACCAGGCTCGGATGCCACTGTTGGGGAACGTAGTAATTTCAAAAAATTTCCTACGCACACGCAAGATCATGGTGATGCATAGCAACGAGAGGGAGAGTGTTGTCCACGTACCCTCGTAGACCGACAGCGGAAGCGTTATCACAACGCGGTTGATGTAGTTGTACGTCTTCACGATCCGACCGATCAAGTACCGAACGCACGGCACCTCCGAAGTTCTAAAAACGTTCAGCTCGATGACGTCCCTCGAACTCCGATCCAGCCGAGTGTTCAGGGAGAGTTTCGTCAGCACAACGGCGTGGTGACGATGATGATGTTCCACCGACGCAGGGCTTCGCCTAAGCTCCGCGACGGTATTATCGAGGTGTAATCTGGTGGAGGGGGGCACCGCACACGGCTAAAATATTGTATATCAAAGTGTGTCCATGGGGTGCCCCCTGCCCCCGTATATAAAGGAGCAAGGGAGGAGGAGGCCGACCCTAGGAGGGGGCGCACCAAGTGTGGAGTCCTACTAGGACTCCCTAGTCCTAGTAGGATTCCACCTCCCATATGTAATAGGAAAAGAGGAAGGGAAAAAGAGAAGGAAGGAAGGGGGCGCCCCCCTTCCCTAGTCCAATTCGGACCAGACCAAGGGGAGGGGTGCGGCCACCCTTGAGGCCCTTTTCCTTCTTTCCCGTATGGCCCAATAAGGCCCAATACGTATTTGCGTAACTCTCCGGTACTCCGAAAAATACCCGAATCACTCGGAACCTTTCCGAAGTCCGAATATAGTCGTCCAATATATCGATCTTTACGTCTCGGCCATTTCGAGACTCCTCGTCATGTCCCCGATCTCAACCGGGACTCCGAACTCCTTCGGTACATCAACATACATAAACTCATAATAAAACTGTCATCGTAACGTTAAGCGTGCGGACCCTTTGGGTTCGAGAACTATGTAGACATGACCGAGACACCTCTCCGGTCAATAACCAATAGCGGGACCTGGATGCCCATATTGGCTCCCACATATTCTACGAAGATCTTTATCGGTCAGACCGCATAACAACATACGTTGTTCCCTTTGTCATCGGTATGTTACTTGCCCGAGATTCGATCGTCGGTATCTCGATACCTAGTTCAATCTCGTTACCGGCAAGTCTCTTTACTCGTTCCGTAATACATCATCCTGCAACTAACTCATTAGTCACAATGCTTGCAAGGCTTATAGTGATGTGCATTACCGAGTGGGCCCAGAGATACCTCTCCGACAATCGGAGTGACAAATCCTAATCTCGAAATACGCCAACCCAACAAGTACCTTTGGAGACACCTGTAGAGCACCTTTATAATCACCCAGTTACGTTGTGACGTTTGGTAGCACACAAAGTGTTCCTCCGGTAAATGGGAGTTGCATAATCTCATAGTCATAGGAACATGTATAAGTCATGAAGAAAGCAATAGCAACATACTAAACGATCGGGTGCTAAGCTAACGTAATGGGTCATGTCAATCACGTCATTCTCCTAATGAGGTGATCCCGTTAATCAAATGACAACTCATGTCTATGGCTAGGAAACATAACCATCTTTGATTAACGAGCTAGTCAAGCAGAGGCATACTAGTGACACTCTGTTTGTCTATGTATTCACACATGTATTATGTTTCCGGTTAATACAATTCTAGCATGAATAATAAACATTTATCATGATATAAGGAAATATCTAATACTTTATTATTGCCTCTAGGGCATATTTCCTTCAGGTGGCGGGTCATCAACTCGGAGTACGCGGGCACCGACGCCTTCATCGCGTATTACCGGTCCTGCCGCCTCGTCTTCCAGCTCTTCTCCCATCATCATCATCACCAGCCTCTCTTCGGGGTGGCCACCGGGATGTTCTCCTGGTGCCTTCTGTTGCTCGTACCTCGCCTAGGCGCCCCTTTTGCCCTTCCGCCATCCCGCTCTATCCCCTGAGGAGAGGGACAAGAAAGGGATTACAGGCACCTTATCTCTTTTTAGTTTGTAAGCCTTCGGGCCTTAGTAGAATTTAAAGCTTGTAATCCCCTTGCTCATGTTTTTCATTCCGTAAGAACTCTACCTGTATGGGATGTTTTAAATGAAAAAGGGTGTTTGCCGGGTTTTTGTCGGTGT
The DNA here is from genome assembly GCF_018294505.1 of Triticum aestivum. Classification (NCBI taxonomy): domain Eukaryota; kingdom Viridiplantae; phylum Streptophyta; class Magnoliopsida; order Poales; family Poaceae; genus Triticum; species Triticum aestivum. The sequence goes on from NC_057799.1 coordinate 84,802,726, forward strand.
ACAAAAGTAGGGGCTCTCCTTTTGACCCCTTTACTTGTGCACGGGCAGTCAAAGCCACGCGCCACGGCCGCACTTGGCAAGGTAGGGGAGGTGAACCGAGGTAAATCCAAGGCACAAGACAAGCGAGACAACGCCAAGTCCAAGACCACAAAGAGCAGAAGGACGAAGCAGGTTCCCCCGGTGAGACCCTTGCCGGGGCAGCTTGCCCCAACACAAACAGAGCGAGCCACCCTTGAGCCCACGGTTTCCAACACCATAGACCACGTTGGGCCAGGGCTCGGGAGGCACCTTCATAGTGGCATGCAGATCTTTGTGAAGACAAGAACAACACTCTTAATCAGAAGAGTGGAAGACAACTAGCCTTGGCAAGATCCTTGCCGAGGAAACCCACAAGACCCCCGGCAAGATCCTTGCCGGGGACGACCGCAGTGCCACGGCAAGACCCTTGCCGGGGCCCCGGCAAGGCCCTTGCCAAGGGCGTCCGTGAGGCCGTAGCTAGGCCCGCATCCGCCAAGCTTTCCACCACCAATCCCATGCTGTTGCCAGCCCACCAGCCGGACAGGCACCTGTGTGTCGACGCAGGGCTCCTCTGCCAAATCAGCACGTGCCTACGTGGTGGCATGCAAATCTTCCTGAAGGCTCCACCACCGCGCCACCTCAGCTGCTTGCCTGCCTACATGGTGCCACCGCCTCGCTGGCCCAGACACGTGTCAACATGAGGTGAAGCGGCAGTAAAGTGGAGGGGATACGTCAGGGGCGCATTTAATGCGTCTTGTCCCGTAATGGCTAGCGATAAGCTTAGCCACAGTACCCCGATGCCACCTCCTGGTGCCCACTGTGGCGATCCCTTGGCCTATAAAAGGAGACCCAGGGCATTCAGGAGAAGGATTCGGACTCTTGGACAAGTTACGCCCCCTGTAGCTAGTTCGAGCTCCTCAAGAACACAGATATACACATCCAAGCAGGACTAGGGTATTACGCACCTTGCGGCCCGAACCTGGGTAAACGATCCACGTGTTTGTACTGACTACAAATCCTACTCTCCTCACCACCCAACGCCCCGCAACTGTAGAAGGGATCCTCGTGGTCCCATAGGTGTCGTTTCGCACCGACATCTTTGGCGCGCCAGGTAGGGGGCGCAGTACTGAGCATCTGGGTCTGCAGCCGGTGGCACAGTTCTCCATCGCCATGGCTCCCAAGAAGAAGGTGGCCACAGCGGTCGGTTCGTCAGGAGCCAAGCGGCCCGATCCAGTGCGGGCGAGCAACAGACCGGTCGCAGACAGGACTCGAACCGCAGCCCGCGAACATCAGCATTGTTCTAGCGGTCAGAGCCTCGCGAGCGGCGTTGTTCGTACACCGAATGATGAGCCGCGCGCCGCGAGATCCAAAGACGGGGCTGGGCCCCACGCAGGCGGCGCGGGGCCCTCCAAGAACGTTGATGTGCCGCCTACGGGTGGTGCGGCGACCTCCAAGACGCCCATCCCGGCGCCCACAGCGCGCTCTTCCCATGATGTGCGCGACGAGCAGTGTCACCACGCTGGTGACCCTGGACGCCGTTGTGGGAAGATACCTGTGCTCCATCCACGAGACGAAGGGGGCCTACGTGCCCACCGAAGCGCTGGGGAAAGTGGCACGCAGCCGCTGGGCTGTGACGGAGCTCCTTCTAATGTGGTTAGAAGTCGAAGCGCGCCACGGTCCACGCAGCTTTCGCCACCACCCACGCCAGCAGAAGCTTTGGCGCACGCGCAGCTGCTCCTCGACGTCCCTCCTGCTGCGGAGAAGCTTGATGAGTGGAGAGCCACCATCCGGAGCCTCGTTGCCATCGCCAACAAAGACGATCCGTGGCCAACGGGGCCCTCGGGTCAGCGCTCCGTCGAGCCACCGCACGCTAGTGGAGGAAGGACCGGGGGTGCTACGGCCACGGTGCACTCTCCTCCTCCACGCCAACCACCGCGGGCGTCCGCCCGTCGTGATGACGCTCTTGATGATATCTCCATAGCGTCGGACCCACCGCGACCAACGCCAAGTTCTTCAGGAGCGAGCTCACGAAGACGCTCGAACCACCATCGAACGCCGGCGCGATACACGCCACCAGTCGGACAAGCGGGCAGGGCCCCCTGCGGACCCCCCGGCTCCAGGAGGCTCCGGCGGCCTGCCTTACGAGGTGGGCTGTCTGGCCTTTACCCGTGAGCTACGGCAGTTCCAGTGGCCATCCCACCGCACGTTCAAGCCTGACGCCGGCGAGAAGTACAATGGCAAGACCCATCCGTCGGAGTTCCTCAGCATCTACACCATCGGGATGCAGGCTGCTGGGGCCTGCGACGATAAGGTGCTCGCCAATTACTTCCCGTTGGCGCTGAAGCCTAACATCATGTCCTGGTTGATGCACTTGCCGGTGGATTCCATTTCTTCTTGGCCAGACCTGTGTCATGAGTTGGTTGGTGCCTTCACTGGAGGCCACCAAGCTCACGGCTAGGCGAGTGATTTGCATATCATTCCATAGAAGGACGGGGAAACCCTGCGCAAGTACATCCAGAGGTTCATCCCGCCGCCGGGATCAGCGCGTTCCACCAGAACGTGCGCCACCGCAAGATGCACGAGGAGCTGGCGATGAACAAGGTCAAGGATGTGGCCAAGCTTTATGGCCTGGCCGATCGGTGCGCTCGAGCTGAAGAGGGACGGAAGTACCCCGGCGAGGACGCCGGCGCGGAAACCGACTCCACGGATGACACCGCCACCCCGGCGAAGAAGGGCCGGCGCCGTAATAGGAAGCGCAAGGGCAAGACCGTGCTTGCTGTCAAGGGGTCCGACGACACCGGCGCCACCAAGAAGGTCAAGGCGAGCGACCCCGGCAAGGAGGTTGCCGGATGTGCCGCTTGCCGGGCCTTGGCGGCTGCCAACAAGCCAGGGGGCTCCGGCAAGAAGTATTGCAAGATCCACCGCACCAAGGGCCATGACCTCCAGAACTGCCGGCAAGTGGAGCTGCTTGCTGAAAAGCAGAAAGCCGAATACGAGTGGCGGGATAAGGAGAAGGGCCAAGAGGGTGCCGAAGGATCCGGCAAGAAACGTGACGGCCAAGGAGGCCGCCGCGGCAAAGATAATCAGCAAGAGAGGCCCGCCCGGGGCCGTGACAAGAAGCAAGAAGACGATAGTCATGACGAGGACGACGAGTCTGGTGAGCAAGAGTTCCAGAAGGCTACAGAGGCCATGTGCGTCGACGGTGGTGCCTCGCTGCATGCTTCTCACCGCCAGCTCAAACGGTGGGCGCGTGAGATTATAGCAGCGGAGCCCTTGTTCAACGCCTAGAAGCCGCTGAAGTGGTCCAGCACGCCCCTCATCTTTGACGCCGAGGATCACCCTGACCGCACCACCGCGATCGGGTGTTTGCCGTTGTTGGTCTCACCAACGATACGCAACCTCAAGGTGAACAAGATGCTGGTGGACGGCGGGGCCGGTCTGAACTTGATATCACCTGTCGTGATCAGGAGGCTGCAAATTCCTGATGGAGACCTCGAGGAAACGGGCACGTTTCAGGGGGTCAACCCGGGAAGGAGCCAGCCGAAGGGGAAGGTCAGGTTGCCCATGACGTTTGGAAGTGAGTTGAACTACAGGACGGAGAGGATTGTCTTTGATGTAGCCGAGATCCCCTTGCCCTACAACGGGATCCTCGGCCGCCCGACACTAGCCAAGTTCATGGCGGCTTCTCACTACGCCTACAACATGCTGAAGATGCCCGGGCTGATGAGCATCATCACCGTCCCCTCCGACAAGAAAGATGCACTGATCTGCACTGACCTACTCTACCGGGAAGCAGTTGCAGCAGCTGCCGCCAAGGCAGTTGCTCCTGCCGATGAAGCCCCGGGAGGGAAGAAGAAGACCGGCAAGACCTCTTGCACCCACTCCGGCAAGCGCACCTCTTCGGAGTGTTGTGCTACCATCAAGGACGTGCCAGAGAGCTCCACCGGCAAGAGCAAGAAATCCAGAGCTGCGCCACCAGAGACCAAGAAGGTGTCCGTCAAGGAGGATGGCACGGGAGGGGCTTTCACCATAAGCTCCACCCTCAACAGCAAATAGGAAAGCGAGCTCGTCACTTTCCAGCGGGCGAATGTCGATGTGTTTGCATGGCAAGCCTCCAACATCCCCGGCATTCCCAGGGAAGTGATTGAGCACCATATTGCTGTCTGTCCTCATGCACGGCCCGTCAAGCAGAAGGTCAGGAAGCAAGCTCTGGAGAGGCAAGAGCTCATCACAGAGGAGATCAGAAAATTAGAACCAGCAGGACTGGTGAGAGGAGTGCTCCATCCAACGTGGTTGGCCAATCCGGTAGTGGTGCGCAAGGCGAATGGGAAGTGGAGGCTGTGTATTGATTACACAGACATCAATAAGGCTTGTCCCAAGGACCCCTTCCCATTGCCACACATCGACCAGATTGTTGACTCCATGGCCGGGTGTGACCTGCTATCGTTCCTCGACGCCTACTCAGGGTACCACCAGATCTTCATGACAAAAGAAGATGAGGAGAAGACAACATTCATCACCCCATGTGGCACGTATTGCTTTTTATGGATGCCTTTCGGGTTGAAGAGTGCTGGCTCCACCTTTGCAAGAGCAGTCCAAATTGGTTTTGAGCCCCAGCTACATAGAAATATGGAAGCTTATATGGATGACATAGTGGTCAAAACCAAGGACAAAGCAACACTTGTGCAAGATCTGGAGGAAACATTTGCAAACCTGCGCAAGATCAACCTCAAGCTGAACCCCGAGAAGTGTGTCTTCGGCCTCCCGTCCGGCAAGCTTCTCGGGTTCTTTGTGTCGCAGCCCGGGATTGACGCAAACCCAGATAAGATCAAGGCCATCGAGCAGATTGAGGCACCTAAACGGATCAAAGATGTGCGTCGGCTCACTGGCTGCGTTGCCGCCATGAGCAGATTCATCTCCAAGTCCACGGAGCGAGCCCTTCCCTTTTTCAAGATCTTGAAGAAGACGGGCCCAATGGAGTGGACTCGAGAGGCCGAGCCAGCGCTGCAAGATTTTAAGAAGTACCTCTCCTCTACCCCAGTGCTAGTTGCGCCCAAACCACAAGGACCGTTGCTTCTGTACCTAGCGGCAACGAATCAAGTGGTTAGCGCCGCACTAGTAGCGCAGAGGGAGATCGACGAAGAGGTAGCGGCGGCGGCAGAGTCAACGGATGACGAACCGGAACCCTCCCCGGCAGGGCTCGGTCTCGGCAAGACCGAGTCCCCGGCAGAGGCTGACGCTAGTGCGACAGAGCCCGCGCGATCGGGTGAAGTGGCGCAAAAGAAGAAAATGGTGCTGCACCTAGTTTACTTCGTCAGCTCCCTCTTGCAGGGGGCTAGGTCGAGGTACTCAGGTGTGCAAAAACAGCTCTTCGGCCTCCTTATGGCCTCGAGGAAGCTGCGTCATTACTTCCAAGCGCACGAGATCACTGTGGTCACCCGCCTCCCGTTGCAACGGATACTGCATAACCCAGATGCAACGGGGAGGATTGTGGAATGGGCCCTGGAGCTGTCAAGTTTCGGTTTGAAGTTCGAAAGCACCTCGACGATTCAAAGCAGAGTCTTGGCGGAGTTCGTTGCATAATGGACCCCGACGCCCGACGAAGAGGTGCAAGAGACCACTCGCCCCGGCAAGGAAACGAGCCGCGACTGGATCATGTACTTTGATGGGGCTTTTTCGCTACAAGGCGCCGGTGCTGGCGTACTGCTTGTCGCGCCCACCGGATAGCACCTTAAGTATGTCATCCAAATGCACTTTCCCTGGGAGATGTCAACTAACAACACCGTCGAGTATGAGGGTTTGCTTGCCGGTCTCAGGATTGCGGCGGACCTCGGGGTCAGAAAGCTCATCGTCAGGCAGATCAACAAAGATTACCAAAGTCCGTTGATGGAGGCTTACGTGGATGAAGTGAGGAAACTGGAGGAGCGCTTTTACGGTATACAAGAAGAGCATGTCCCTCGGGCGGAGAACGATATTGCCGACTACCAGTCAAAGCGTGCTGCCCTCAAGCTACCTGTGGAACCAGGTACTTTTGTGCTTCAGTTAACTCAACCATCCGTCGAACCATCAACCGGGCAGAACAAGCGGAGGAAGCTGGGCCCCGGCAAGTACTTCCCCACCGAGCTCCCCGAAGCCGCTGGCGAAGATGTTGCGACGGATGCCGATCCTGCCACGGGGCAACCGACTTCGGCAAGGCCTCAGGCCATCGCCGTAGAGGCAGCCGCTCCCGCGGCAGAAGAGATGCCTTTGGTCCTTGCCGTCGAGCCACAGGCTCCGGCATGGGCGCAGCACACCGTCCGATTCCTCCAAGTAGGAGAACTTCCTGAGGAGCAGGAAGAGGCAGAGAGAGTAGCCCGCCGGTCTGCTCTGTACCAATTCGTTGACAACGTCTTGTATAGAAGAAGGCCAAATGGGGTGAAATTGGAGTGCATCTCCCGGGAGGAAGGACTAGAGCTGTTGGCAGTGATACATGGAGGCATATGTGGCTCCCACATAGGGTCGAGGGCCCTTGCTGGCAAGGCTTTCCGGCAAGGTTTCTTCTGGCCCACTGCCCTCCAGGATGCGACGGCACTAGTAACCAAGTGTGAAGCGTGCCAGTTCCATTCGAAGAAGCTTCATCAACCAGCTCAAGACCTTCAAACCATCACTCTCTCCTGGCCCTTCTCGGTCTAGGGGCTCGACATATTGGGCCCTTTCCCCCGTGCCGTCGGGGGCTTTGAGTACTTGTACGTTGCAATCGACAAGTTCACAAAGTGGCCAGAAGTGGAAGCAGTGAGGAAGGTGACAGCGCAGTCAGCCATCAAGTTCTTCAAAGGGCTAGTTTGCCGTTTTGGTGTACCCAACAGGATCATCACCGATAACGGCACACAGTTCACAAGCCACGCCTTCATGCAGTACATTGAGGATCTCGGCAGCAAGGTCTGTTTTGCTTCCGTGGCACACCCACGGAGCAACGGCCAAGCAGAGAGAGCAAATGCTGAAGTTCTGCGAGGCTTAAGGACGAAGACTTTTGACAGGCTACGCAAGAGTGGAAGGCGCTGGATTGACGAGTTGCCGGCGGTTCTTTGGTCGATCAGAACGACGCCAAATCGAGCCACCGGCCAGACACCCTTTGCCTTGGTCTACGGGGCAGAAGCAGTTCTCCCCACGGAACTCATATACGGGTCACCTCGAGTGCTCGCTTATGATGAGCTTGAGCAAGAGTGATTGCGGCAAGATGACGCAACGTTCCTTGAGGAAGATCATCTCCGGACGGCTATGAGAGCAGCATGCTACCAGCAAGCCTTGCGCCGCTACCATAGCCGCAAGGTTCATGCCCGGAGCTTTGAGGAAGGCGACCTTGTTCTTTGGCACGTTCAGTCGGCCAAGAATTCCAACAAGTTGACGCCGAAGTGGGATGGCCCTTATCGGGTAACACGAGTCACCAGGCCCGGCGCAGTCCGCCTGGAGACCGAAGATGCCATTCCAGTGAGCAACTCCTGGAACATCGAGCATCTTCGCAAGTTTTACCCATAAGGCGCAGCTTGCCGGGCCTCCCGGCAAGCCACCATTTTGTACAAGCCTTGCCGGCAAGGCATGTAACCCTTTGTACAAAGCCAGGCGCAGACCCTGAGCATACATAAATGAAGCGCTGGCGCCCTAAGTTATAGCATGCATGCCAGGTCGAGTCTCTTCCTCTGTTAGGGTTGATAGTGCTTAGCGGCGGCTAACCCCTAGCTTAGAGGTCGAGTGCGCGTCTCTCTGTTCTTTCCTGTCCTCTTTGGTTCGCAGGGCACATAAGCACTTCTGCCGAGCTATTTGGAAGAAAGGGAGCGAACCGGCTCCCTGACCCCAGCAAACCAAAATTGCCGGGGGCTGCAAGTACAAGGAGCGCGGCAAGCCAAGATTGCCGGGGGCTGCAGATCCAGAGAAGTCTTTTATCCTCTATCATGCATTTCGGTATGGAACTGGGATATATGAAACCTCATTTTGTTTTCTAGGCTACCGTGCTCCCCTTTTCTATACCCAAGGATTATCTCCTGGGTTCAGGTTTGGTTGTAGTCGTGGCAGCCAGGAAATGGAACGAGGAGCCTAAGCCCGCTTCATCCCTGCCTCCGCCAAGGGCGTGAGAATGGTCGAGCGAAGTGGAGAGACGACAAGGCCTGTTGCCGGGCGAAAAACGTTTACCTTAAATAGTAACAACGATTCGCTCCTTGTCGCGGGTTTCACCCACGAACGAAAAAACCCGGCAAACATCCCTTTTTCATTAAAAACATCCCATACAGGTACAGTTCATACGGAATGAAAAAGATGAGCAAGGGGTATTACAAGCTTTAAATTCTACTAATGCCTGCAGGCTTACAAGTTGAAAAAAGATAAGGTGCCCGTAATCCCTTTCTTGTCCCTCTCCTTAGGAGGCAGGTCAAGGAAGTGAAGAGGGGCAAAAGGAGCGCCTAGGCGAGCTACGGGCGCCAGAAAGCACCAAGAGAACATCTCGGTGGTCGTCCAAAGGCTGGCCGGTGATGACGACGCCGGAGGAAGAGCTGGAAGATGAGGTGGTAGGACGTCAATACGCGACGAAGGCGTCGGTGCCCGCGTGCTCCGACTTGACGGCCTTGCCACCTCTTGCTCTTCCGCAGCCTCCCGACGCTAGCCGCCCAAGGAGACGGCCCCGAGAAGTTCAAGGAGCTGGCCCCTCCCCCGGTAAACTCCACCGGAGGAGCGGGCAGGTGCAGATGCTGCTGCCGCCGCACTCGCCCAGGCGCGGCGCACCCGACGCCTCGTCGGACCCGTCATCCTGTCGCCTGCTACCCTCGTCGTCGCTGTCGCTGTCCTCCTCGTCACTCTCGCTCGAGGAGGAGTTTTCGCCATCTGAGGAACTCTCCACGCAGCACCTTACGCGAGTCCCGAAGTGCCCAAAGGCCTTGACGGAGAGGAGGCCGCTCTCCATTAATTTGAAATAGAGAGTGAGCCCCTCCGTCAGGCTGTGGATGCGAGCAAAAGTCTTCCACCCTCAACGAAGATACATGACGTGAGGGGCGGGGAACTCGACATCGGCCCATGTGCCGCTGTTCCCACAACCCCTCATGTGCAGCCGCAGCGCCTGCGGCGGATTCAGCTCCATCTCCCATGCAAATGGGGTCAGAAGGCGAAGACGACGGCGCGGCGAATGGCGCAGCCTGACGAAGAACTCGTGGGGGTTGTCCTCGACATGGCCCTCCCCCGCAGGAAGAGCTGCTGGCGGAGGTGAGACCGATGCGCCGCCCCGTCCTCCTCTTCCCCGAGCACCACGACGACCACGGCCTCGCCCCCTTCCCCTTCCCCTCACGGCTGGCTCCGCCACCACGGGCTCTTGGGGAGGAGGGACGAGCTGTCGAGCGGAGACCCTCGCCGCCACCGTCGAAGGACCGGGGGTCCCCTTCTCCATGGCGGATGAGAGGAAGGAGGAAGCTGGAATGAAGAGAAGCAGATGACGAAGGATTGAGAGGCGTCGTTCCTCCTGCTCCCCTCTTTATAAAGAGGCGGGGGCGGGGCTCGGTCGCCCCTTTCAGCCAATCCGGCTCATTGAAGTGACAGCGGGCGGGGCCGTCGACCGCCCTCCCCGCCCAATTGAAGGCGAGTGGGAATCGAGCCACGCGCGCGCGCAACTTCTCGTATCCTGCACGCCTGTCATTCGGTCTGCATGCGGCAAACGTGGCGCGAGAGACGGGCGTAATGGGATGCGTGGAGCTGCGGTTCCCCAAGTGCGGAGAGTAAATGAGCAGCGGCCCTGCGGTCTTGAAGAGACACGCAGGCCGCCTCTTTACTGTTCACCGCAGATAGCGTCAGCATGCTTCGGTCACCCGCGCGCACGATCGCCACGTCACGCAATCAACACGGGTCATGGGCAAGCGCAGTGGACGGAAAGTTACCGCGGTAAAAACCACCCCGCCTGCCCGCACACCGTTTTGGGCCTGGCCCAACAATTTGTTGCACTTATGTGTGGCCCAGGCCCGGGGGCTCCTGTCGGTGTACAAAAGTAGGGGCTCTCCTTTTGACCCCTTTACTTGTGCACGGGCAGTCAAAGCCACGCGCCACGGCCGCACTTGGCAAGGCAGGGGAGGTGAACTGAGGTAAATCCAAGGCACAAGACAAGCGAGACAACGCCAAGTCCAAGACTACAAAGAGATGAGGGACAAAGCAGGTTCCCCCGGCGAGACCCTTGCCGGGGCAGCCTCCGCGGCCCCGGCAAGGCCCTTGCCGGGGCAGCTCGCCCCAACGCCGACAGAGCGAGCCACCCTTGAGCCCACGGTTTCCAACACCATCAACCACGTTGGGCCAGGGCTTGGGAGGCACCTCCACGGTGGCATGTAGATCTTTGTGAAGACAAGAACACCACTCTTAATCAGAAGAGTGGAAGACAACTAGCCTCGGCAAGATCCTTGCCGAGGAAACCCACAAGACCCCCGGCAAGATCCTTGCCGGGGACGGCCGCAGCGCTACGGCAAGACCCTTGCCGAGGGCGTCCGCGAGGCCGCAGCTAGGCCCGCACCCGCCAAGCTTTCCACCACCAATCCCATGCAGCTGCCAGCCCACCAGCCGGACAGGCACCCGCGTGTCGACGCAGGGCTCCTCCGCCAACTCAGCACGTGCCTACGTGGTGGCATGCAAATCTTTCTGAAGGCTCCACCACCGCGCCACCTCAGCTGCTTGCGTGCCTACATGGCGCCACTGCCTTGCTGGCCCAGGCATGTGTCAAGACGAGGTGAAGCAGCAGTAAAGTGGAGGGGACACGTCAGGGGCGCATTTAATGCGTCTTGTCACATAATGGCTAGCAATAAGCTTAGACACAGTACCCCGATGCCACCTTTTGGTGGCACTGTGGCGATCCCTTGGCCTATAAAAGGAGACCCAGGGCATCCAGGAGAAGGATTCGGACTCTTGGACAAGTTACGCCCCCTATAGCTAGTTCGAGCTCCTCAAGAACACAGATATACACATCCAAGAAGGACTAGGGTATTACGCACCTTGCGGCCCGAACCTGGGTAAACGATCCGCGTGTTTGTACTGACTGCAAATCCTACTCTCCTCACCACCCAGCGCCCCACAACCGTAGAAGGGATCCTCGTGGTCCCATAGGTGTCGTTTCCCACCGGCAGTTTTCTATGCGTGGGCGAGGCCCGCGCCAAGGAGTGAACCCTTGTTATCCTTAAGATACACATTGTTGCCCGGCAACAAACCCTGCCTCTTCCTTACTTCGTTCGCGACCATTCTCACGCCTTTAGGGGAGGCAGGGGCGAAGTAGGTTTAGGCCCCTCGTTTGTTTCCTTCCTACCGCAACTACAAGCAAGTTCCAGCCCAGGGGTTTAACCTTCGGCGCAGGAAAAGGGGAGCACGATGTTCTGGAAATAGACGAGGTTTCATACGTCCCAACTTCATACGGGAATGCATATTAGGGGATGGAAAACTTATCTGGGTTGGCAGCCCCCGGCGACCTTGTGTTGCCGCGGTCGGGGCTTCGGGACTGCAGCCCCCGGCAACTCTGGCTTGCCGGGGTTGGGGCGTCGGCCTGCCTTCTTTCCTCCAAACAGTCCGGCAGGGATGTTTATGCACCCTACGAACCAAGAAGGGACAGGAAAGAATAGAGAGACGCACACTCGAGCTCATAAGCTAGGGGTTAGTCGCTGCTAAGCACTATCAACCCTAACCGAGGGAGAGACTCAATCTAGCATGCATGCTAAAACTAAGGGCGCCAACGCTTCATTTATTTATGTGCAGGGTCTGCGCCTGGCTTTGTACAAAGGGTTACATGCCTTGTCGGCAAGGCTTGTACAAAAGGGTGGCTTACCGGGAGGCCCGACAAGCCGCGCCTTATGGGTAAAACTTGCGAAGATGTTCGATGTTCCAGGAGTTGCTCACTGGAATACCATCTTCGGTCTCCAGGCGGACTGCGCCGGGCCTGGTGACTCGTATTACCCGATAAGGGCCTTCCCACTTCGGCGTCAACTTGTTGGAATTCTTGGCCAACTGAACGCGCCGAAGAACAAGGTCGCCTTCCTCAAAGCTTCGGGCATGAACCCTGCGGCTATGGTAGCGGCGCAAAGCTTGCTGGTAGCATGCTGCTCGCACAGCCGCCCGAAGACGATCTTCCTCGAGGAGCGTTCCGTCATCGTGCCGCAGTTGCTCTTGCTCAAGCTCATCATAAGCGAGCACTCGAGGTGACCCGTATATGAGTTCCGTGGGGAGAACTGCTTCTGCCCCGTATACCAGGGCAAAGGGTGTCTGGGCAGTGGCTCGATTTGGCATCGTTCTGATCGACCAAAGAACCGTCGGCAACTCATCAATCCAGCGCCTTCCGCTCTTGTGCAGCCTGTCAAAAGTCTTCGTTCTCAGGCCTCGCAGCACTTCAGCATTTGCTCTCTCAGCCCGGCCATTGCTCCGTGGATGTGCAACGAAGGCAAAACAGACCTTGCTGCCGAGGTCATGAATGTATTGCATGAATGTGTGGCTCATGAACTGCGTGCCGTTGTCGGTGATGACCCTGTTGGGTACACCAAAACGGCAAACCAGTCCCTTGAAGAACTTTACGGCTGACAGGGCTGTCACCTTTCTCACTGCCTCCACCTCTGGCCACTTTGTGAACTTGTCGATTGCAATGTACAAGTACTCAAAGCCCCCGACTGCACGGGGAAAGGGGCCCAATATGTCAAGCCCCCAGACCGAGAACGGCTAGGAGAGAGGGATTGTTTGGAGAAATTGTGTCCATGGTCAAGAACCTTGGTCAACATATCCACATCCATATCCACGTCAGTCCCTGTGTCAGTCTCAGTGTCAGTCTCAGTGAAAATCATATCCGTTGGCTGTGGTTAAAATTACTAACCATTTTATTATTCATACCTGAGTATTTCCTTGAGATGATTTAAATTCATGAGCTACTGGAATATCGAGTTATGAAATATAAGCCCTTTATGTGATGTCGCTCAGACGTCCGACTGTGGCACTCTTGTTTTTTTACTTTTGATATAAGCCCTTTATGTGATGTCGCTCAGACGTCCGACTGTGGCACTCTTGTTATTTACTTTTGATATAAGCCCTTTATGTGATGTCGCTCAGACGTCCGACTGTGGCACGCACTGTCGTTTATATTCCAATATAAGCCCTTTATGTGGTGTCGCCTTGACGCCCGACTGCGGCATTGTTAATTTATTTGTACCCTTTCGAGGCGTCATTTCAGACACTCGATTGGCCTTTAGTATTACATTGGGATTTCAGGAGGACTACCGCCCGACTTCCTTTTTATTTCCCATGCAGTGGAAAGTTTATTATCAGAGTGCGCATTACTAATCTGCTCATGTGCATCATGTTTGCGTTTGTTATATCTTATGTCCAAACTGTCTTGCGAGTACTTTCATACTACTCACCTGGCTTGTTGATTTGGCCAGATGTTGACGAAGGCGATCTTATGGATGAAGAGTTCGATAGCGAGTCCGACGCCTAGAGGAGTCCCAGTCAGTCCCGTGCAATCCTGGAATTGGTCACTTGTATTATATACGCTTCCGCTACCCAAAATAAAAGTCCTCGAGCCTCACTCCGACGCTCGATGAGCTGTAAGATTTAGGAGTCCTGTCACCCACTTCACTGTGACATATCCACCACCACTTTTATTACGAGTCAGTAGTTATGCCACCATACCCCTTGTGTCATATCCGCCTTTATGTATAATATCGGCGTGCTTGTAATAAATTGTTGAGCAGCCTCCGCTCAACCTTGTATTATATTTAGTACTCCTGGATTTTTCTGTATCAAGGATTTGTCTATCAGTAAGATGGATTCTTCTATACTGGTCCGTTAAAGGGATCAGTTTCTCAATAAATGTTTTATTGGAAAACCGGTCGTGACAGATGCTTGATACGTCTCCAACGTATCTATAATTTTTTATTGTTCCATGCTATTATATTATCTGTTTTGGATGTTTAATGGGCTTTACTAAGCACTTTTATATTATTTTTGGGACTAACCTACTAACCAAAGGGCCAGTGCAAATTGCTGTTTTTTTGCCTATTTCAGTGTTTCGCATAAAAGGAATATCAAATGGAATCCAAACGGAATGAATCCTTCAGGAGAGTTATTTTTGGAACAAACGTGATCTAGAGGACTCGGAGTGGACGTCAAGAAAGAAGCGAGGAGGCCACGAGGTAGGGAGGCGCGCCTGCCCCCCTAGGCGCGCCCTCCACCCTCGTGGGCCCCTCGCAGCTCCACCGACCTACTTCTTCCTCCTATATATATATATACATATATATATATATATATATATATATATATCCATATACCCCAAAAACATCCAGGAGCACCACGAAACCCTATTTCCACCGCCGCAACCTTCTGTACCCGTGAGATCCCATCTTGGGGCCTTTTCCGGTGCTCCGCCGGAGGGGGAATCGATCACGGAGGGCTTCTACATCAACACCATGGCCTCTCCGATGATGTGTGAGTATTTTACCACAGACCTTCGGGTCTATAGTTATTAGCTAGATGGCTTCTTCTCTCTCTTTGGATCTCAATACAAAGTTCTCCTCGATCTTCTTGGAGATCTATTCGATGTAATTCTTTTTGCGGTGTGTTTGTCGAGATCCGATGAATTGTGGGTTTATGATCAAGATTATCTATGAACAATATTTGAATCTCCTCTGAATTCTTTTATGTATGATTCAATATCTTTGCAAGTCTCTTCGAATTATCAGTTTGGTTTGGCCTACTAGATTGACCTTTCTTGCAATGGGAGAAGTGCTTAGCTTTGGGTTCAATCTTGTGTTGCTCGATCCCAATGACAGAAGGGGAAACGACACGTATTGTATTGTTGCCATCAAGGATAAAAAGATGGGGTTTATATCATATTGCTTGAGTTTATCCCTCTACATCATGTCATCTTGCCTAATGTGTTACTTGTTGGTAATATGCCCTAGAGGCAATAATAAAATGGTTATTATTATATTTCCTTGTTCATGATAATTGTCTATTGTTCATGCTTTAATTGTGTTATCCGGAAATCGTAATACATGTGTGAATACATAGACCATAACATGTCCCTAGTGATCCTCTAGTTGACTAGCTCGTTGATCAATAGATGGTTACGGTTTCCTGACCATAGACATTGGATGTCATTGATAACGGGATCACATCATTAGGAGAATGATGTGATGGACAAGACCCAATCCTAAGCATAGCACTAGGTCGTGTAGTTCGTTTGCTAAAGCTTTTCTAATGTCAAGTATCATTTCCTTAGACCATGAGATCGTGCAACTCCCGGATACCGTAGGAATGCTTTGGGTGTACCAAACGTCACAACGTAACTGGGTGGCTATAAAGGTGCGCTACAGGTATCTCCAAAAGTGTCTGTTGGGTTGGCTCGGATCGAGACTGGGATTTGTCACTCCGTATGACGGAGAGGTATCTTTGGGCGACTCGGTATTGCATCATCATAATGAGCTCAATGTGACTAAGTAGTTAGTCACGGGATCATGCATTACGGAACGAGTAAAGTGACTTGCCAGTAACGAGATTGAACGAGGTATTGGGATACCGAGGATAGAATCTCGGGCAAGTAAAGTACCGATTGACAAAGGGAATTGTATACAGGATTGCTTGAATCCTCGACATCGTGGTTCATCCGATGAGATCATCGTGGAACATGTGGGAGCCAACATGGGTATCCAGATCCCGCTGTTGGTTATTGGCTAGAGAGGTGTCTCGGTCATGTCTGCATGATTCCCGAACCCGTAGGGTCTACACACTTAAGGTTCGATGACGCTAGGGTTATAAGGAAGGTTTGTATGTGATTACCGAATGTTGTTCGGAGTCCCGGATGAGATCCCGGACGTCACGAGGCGTTCCAGAAT
Source organism: Triticum aestivum (assembly GCF_018294505.1). NCBI lineage: Eukaryota > Viridiplantae > Streptophyta > Magnoliopsida > Poales > Poaceae > Triticum > Triticum aestivum. The sequence goes on from NC_057799.1 coordinate 84,818,598, forward strand.
GGTCTGGAGGTAAAGATTTATATATGGGAAGTCACCATACGGTCACCGGAAATATTCGGGGGTATACCGGTATTGTACCGGGACCACCGGAGGGGTTCCGGGGGTCCACCGGGAGGGTCCACCTGCCCCGGAGGGCCTTATGGTCTATAGGTGGAAGGGAACCATCCCTTAGTGGGCTGGCCGCCAACCCCCCTAGGGCCCATGCGCCTAGGGTTTGGGGGGAAGCCTAAAGGGGGGCGCCCCCCTTGCTTGGGGGGCAAGCTCCCTCCCCCTTGGCCGCCGCCCCCCTCTAGATCTCATCTAGAGGGGCCGACCCCCTTCCCCTTCTCCCTATAAATAGAGGGGTGAGGGGAGGGCTGCAGCACCACATCCAAGGCGCAGCCCCTCCCCTCCCCAACACCTCTCCTCCTCCGCGTGTGCTTGGCGAAGCCCTGCCGGAGAACTGTCACTCCACCACCACCACGCCATCGTGCTACTGTTGGAGCCTTCTTCCTCAACCTCTCCCTCCTCCTTGCTGGATCAAGGCGTGGGAGATGTCACCGCTCCGTACGTGTGTTGAACTCGGAGGTGCCGTCCGTTCCGTGCTTGGATCATCGGTGATTTGGATCACGACGAGTACGACTCCATCAACCCCGTTCTCTTGAACGCTTCCGCTCGCGGTCTACAAGGGTATGTAGATGCATTCCTCCCCTCTCGTTGCTAGTAAACACCATAGATTGATCTTGGTGATGCATAGAAAATTTTAATTTCTGCTACGATCCCCAACAGTGGCATCATGAGCTAGGTCTATGCGTAGTTTCTATGCACGAGTAGAACACAAGTTATTGTGGGCGTCGATTTTGTCAATTTACTTGTCGTTACTAGTCTTATCTTGATTCGGCGGCATCGTGGGATGAAGCGGCCCGGACCGACCTTACACGTACGCTTACGTGAGACAGGTTCCACCGACTGACATGCACTAGTTGCATAAGGTGGCTAGCGGGTGTCTGTCTCTCCCACTTTAGTCGGATCGGATTCGATGAAAAGGGTCCTTATGAAGGGTAAATGTTTGCAACAACAATTAGAGGACGTCTAACTTGTTTTTGCAGCAAGTGTCATGTGATGTGATATGGCCAGAAGGATGTGATGAATGATATATGTGATGTATGAGATTGATCATGTTCTTGTAATAGGAATCACGACTTGCATGTCGATGAGTATGACAACCGGAAGGAGCCATAGGAGTTGTCTTAATTTATTTATGACCTGCGTGTCAACTAGAACGTCATGTAATTACTTTACTTTATTGCTAACCGTTAGCCATAGTAGTAGAAGTAATAGTTGGCGAGACAACTTCATGAAGACACGATGATGGAGATCATGATGATGGAAATCATGGTGTCATGCCGGTGACGATGATGAACATGGCACCCCGAAGATGGAGATCAAAAGGAGCAAAATGATATTGGCCATATCATGTCACTATTTGATTGCATGTGATGTTTATCATGTTTTACATCTTATTTGCTTAGAACGACGGTAGCATAAATAAGATGATCCCTCGCTAAAATTTCAAGAAAGTGTTCCCCCTAACTGTGGACCGTTGCGAAGGTTCGTTGTTCCGAAGCACCACGTGATGATCGTGTGTGATAGGTTCTAACGTTCGCATACAACGGGTGTAAGCCAGATTTACACACGCAATACACTTAGGTTGACTTTACGAGCCTAGCATGTACAGACATGGCCTCGGAACACAAGAGACCGAAAGGTCGAACATGAGTCATATAGCAGATACGATCAACATGAAGATGTTCACCGATGATGACTAGTCCGTCTCACGTGATGATTGGACACGGCCTAGTTGACTCGGATCATGTATCACTTAGATGACTAGAGGGATGTCTGTCTGAGTAGGAGTTCGTTAATAATTTGATCAGATGAACTTAATTATCATGAACTTAGTCTAAAAATCCTTTACAATATGTCTTGTAGATCAAATGGCCCACGCTAATGTTGCCCTCAACTTCAACGCGTTCCTAGAGAAAACCAAGCTGAAAGACGATGGTAGCAACTACACGGACTGGGTCCATAACCTGAGGATTATCCTCATAGCTGCCAAGGAAGCATATGTCCTTGAAGCACCGCTAGGTGATGCACCTGTTTTCCCAGCAACTCAAGACATTCTGAACGCCTGGCAGTCACGTAGTGATGATTACTCCCTGGTTCAGTGCGGCATGCTTTACATCTTAGAACCGGGGCTCCAAAAGCGTTTTGAGCAGCACGGAGCATATGAGATGTTCCAAGAGCTGAAAATGGTTTTCCAAGCTCATGCCCGGGTCGAGAGATATGAAGTCTCCGACAAGTTCTACAGTTGTAAGATGGAGGAGAATAGTTCCGTCAGCGAACACATACTCAAAATGTTTGGGTTGCACAACCGCTTGTCTCAGCTGGGAGTTAATCTCCCGGATGACGCGGTCGTTGACAGAATCGTTCAGTCGCTCCCACCTAGCTACAAGAGCTTTGTGATGAACTTCAATATGCAGGGGATGGAAAAGACCATTCCTGAGGTATATTCAATGCTGAAATCAGCGGAGGTGGAGATCAAAAAGCAACATCAAGTGTTGATGGTGAATAAAACCACTAAGTTCAAGAAAGGCAAGGGTAAGAAGAACTTCAAGAAAGACGGCAAGGGAGTTGCCGCGCCCGGTAAGCAAGCTGCCGGGAAGAAGACAAAGAATGGACCCAAGCCTGAGACTGAGTGCTTTTATTGCAAGGGAAACAGTCACTGGAAGCGGAACTGCCCCAAGTACTTAGCGGATTAGAAGGCCGGCAAAAGCAAAGGTATATGTGATATACATGTTATAGATGTGTACCTAACCAACGCTCGTAGTAGCTCCTGCGTATTTGATACCGGTGCGGTTGCTCATATTTGTAACTCAAAGCAGGAGCTGCGGAATAAGCGGAGACTGGCGAAGGACGAGGTGACGATGCGCGTCGGGAATGGTTCCAAGGTCGATGTGATCGCCGTCGGCACGCTACCTCTACATTTACCTACGGGACTAGTTTTAAACCTCAATAATTGTTATTTAGTGCCAGCTTTGAGAATGAACATTGTATCTGGATCTCGTTTAATGCGAGATGGCTACTCATTTAAATCCGAGAATAATGGTTGTTCTATTTATATGAGAGATATGTTTTATGGTCATGCCTCGCTGGTCAATGGTTTATTCTTAATGAATCTCGAACGTGATGTTACACATATTCATAGTGTGAATGCCAAGAAATGTAAGGTTGATAATGATAGTCCCACATACTTGTGGCACTGCCGCCTTAGTCACATTGGTGTCAAACGCATGAAGAAACTCCATGCAGATGGACTTTTGGAGTCTCTTGATTATGAATCATTTGACACGTGCGAACCATGCCTCATGGGAAAAATGACCAAGACTCCGTTCTCCGGAACAGTGGAGCGAGCAACCAACTTATTGGAAATCATACATACTGATGTGTGCGGTCCAATGAGCGTGGAGGCTCGCGGTGGCTATCGTTATGTTCTCACCATCACTGATGACTTGAGTAGATATGGGTATGTCTACTTAATGAAACACAAGTCTGAGTCCTTTGAAATGTTCAAGGAATTTCAGAGTGAGGTTGAGAATCAACGTGACAGGAAAATAAAGTTTTTACGATCAGATCGTGGAGGGGAATATTTGAGTCACGAACTTGGCACACACTTAAGGAAATGTGGAATTGTTTCACAACACACGCCGCCTGGAACACCTCAGCGTAATGGTGTGTCCGAACGTCGTAATCGCACTCTATTGGATATGGTGCGATCTATGATGTCTCTTACCGATCTACCGCTATCATTCGTGGGTTATGCTTTAGAGACTGCCGCATTCACTTTAAATAGGGCTCCGTCGAAATCCGTTGAGACAACACCGTATGAATTATGGTTTGGAAAGAAACCTAAGCTGTCGTTTCTTAAAGTTGGGCGATGCGATGCATATGTCAAGAAACTTCAACCTGAAAAGCTCGAACCCAAGTCGGAAAAATGCGTCTTCATAGGATACCCTAAGGAAACCATTGGGTATACCTTCTACCTCAGATCCGAAGGCAAGATCTTCGTTGCCAAGAACGGGTCCTTTCTGGAGAAAGAGTTTCTCTCGAAAGAAGTAAGTGGGAGGAAAGTTGAACTTGATGAGATGACCCCTCTCGAACCAGAAAGTAGCGCAGCACAAGAAAATGTTTCTGTGGTGCCTGCACCGACTAGAGAGGAAGTTAATGATGACGATCATGATCAAGTTACCACTGAACTTCGTAGGTCCACAAGGACACGTTCCGCACCAGAGTGGTACGGCAACCCTGTCCTGGAAATCATGTTGTTGGACAACGGTGAACCTTCGAACTATGAAGAAGCAATGGCGGGTCCAGATTCCAACAAATGGCTTGAAGCCATGCAATCTGAGATAGGATCCATGTATGAAAACAAAGTATTGACTTTGACAGACTTGCCCGATGATCAGCGAGCGATAGAAAATAAATGGATCTTTAAGAAGAAGACGGACGCGGATGGAAATGTTACCATCTATAAAGCTCGACTTGTCGCTAAGGGTTATCGACAAGTTCAAGGAGTTGACTACGATGAGACCTTCTCACCCGTAGCGAAGCTGAAGTCCGTCCGAATCATGTTAGCAATTGCCGCATTCTACGATTATGAAATATGGCAAATGGACGTGAAAACAGCATTCCTTAACGGCTTCCTTAAGGAAGAATTATATATGATGAAGCCGGAAGGTTTTGTCGATCCTAAGAATGCTGACAAAGTATGCAAGCTCCAGCACTCAATCTATGGGCTGGTGCAGGCATCTCGGAGTTGGAACATTCGCTTTGATGAGATGATCAAAGCGTTTGGGTTTACGCAGACTTATGGAGAAGCCTGTGTTTACAAGAAAGTGAGTGGGAGCTTTGTAGCATTTCTCTTATTATATGTCGATGACATACTATTGATGGGAAATGATATAGAATTCTTGGAAAGTATAAAGGCCTACTTGAATAAGTGTTTTTCAATGAAGGACCTTGGAGAAGTTGCTTACATATTAGGCATCAAGATCTATAGGGATAGATCGAGACGCCTCATAGGTCTTTCACAAAGCACATACCTTGACAAGATATTGAATAAGTTCAATATGGATCAGTCCAAGAAGGGGTTCTTGCCTGTATTGCAAGGTGTGAGATTGAGCACGGCTCAATGCCCGACCACGACAGAAGATAGAGAAAAGATGAGTGTCGTCCCCTATGCCTCGGCTATAGGGTCTATTATGTATGCCATGCTGTGTACCAGACCTGATGTAAACCTTGCCGTAAGTTTGGTAGGAAGGTACCAAAGTAATCCCGGCATGGAACACTGGACAACGGTCAAAAACATCCTGAAGTACCTGAAAAGGACTAAGGATATGTTTCTCGTTTATGGAGGTGACGAAGAGCTCGTCGTAAAGGGTTACGTCGATGCTAGCTTCGACACAGATCTGGATGACTCTAAGTCACAAACCGGATACATGTATATTTTGAATGGTGGGGCAGTCAGCTGGTGCAGTTGCAAGCAAAGCGTCGTGGCGGGATTTACATGTGAAGCGGAGTACATGGCAGCCTCGGAGGCAGCACATGAAGCAATCTGGATGAAGGAGTTCATTGCCGACCTAGGAGTTATTCCCAATGCATCGGGGCCGATGACTCTCTTCTGTGACAACACTGGAGCTATTGCCCTTGCCAAGGAGCCCAGGTTTCACAAGAAGACCAGGCACATCAAGCGTCGCTTCAACTCCATTCGTGAAAATGTTCAAAATGGAGACATAGATATTTGTAAAGTGCATACGGATTTGAATGTCGCAGATCCGTTGACTAAACCTCTTCCACGAGCGAAACATGATCAACACCAGAACTCTACGGGTGTACGATTCATCACAATGTAACTAGATTATTGACTCTAGTGCAAGTGGGAGACTGTTGGAAATATGCCCTAGAGGCAATAATAAAATGGTTATTATTATATTTCCTTGTTCATGATAATTGTCTATTGTTCATGCTTTAATTGTGTTATCCGGAAATCGTAATACATGTGTGAATACATAGACCATAACATGTCCCTAGTGAGCCTCTAGTTGACTAGCTCGTTGATCAATAGATGGTTACGGTTTCCTGACCATGGACATCGGATGTCATTGATAACGGGATCACATCATTAGGAGAATGATGTGATGGACAAGACCCAATCCTAAGCATAGCACTAGATCGTGTAGTTCGTTTGCTAAAGCTTTTCTAATGTCAAGTATCATTTCCTTAGACCATGAGATCGTGCAACTCCCGGATACCGTAGGAATGCTTTGGGTGTACCAAACGTCGCAACGTAACTGGGTGGCTATAAAGGTGCACTACAAGTATCTCCGAAAGTGTCTGTTGGATTGGCTCGGATTAACACTGGGATTTGTCACTCCGTATGACGGAGAGGTATCTCTGGGCCCACTCGGTATTGCATCATCATAATGAGCTCAATGTGACTAAGTAGTTAGTCACGGGATCATGCATTACGGAACGAGTAAAGTGACTTGCCGGTAACGAGATTGAACGAGGTATTGGGATACCGACGATCGAATCTCGGGCAAGTAAAGTTCCGATTGACAAAGGGAATTGTATACGGGATTGCTTGAATCCTCGACATCGTGGTTCATCCGATGTCGTGGAATTGTCACGGCAGATGTCCTCGAGCTAGGACTTAGTCGTGGAGTCATCGCAACTAGGAAGCTTGAAGGGGTTAAGTGGGACAAAGAACACGAGGGTTTATACTGGTTCGGCCCCTTACGGTGAAGGTAAAAGCCTACGTCCAGTTTGAGGTGGTATTGATTAGGGGTTCGATGACCAGGGAGCTTAACTGCTATGCCTGGCTCTCGACGAGATCTTTTTTGTCCCTAAACCGCTGCCGGGTCATCCCTTTATATAGGGAGGCTGACGCCTAGCAGCTCTCAGAGTCCCGACCGGCTCATAAGAGTGTCCGGCTCGGACTCTCAACTATTCTTGCCTTACACTACAAGTTCTACCATGATAATAATTGCAACTACGGGCCTTAAGCCGTATCCGGGTCTTAAGCCCATCTCTGGCCCACCGTCTTTAAGCTTAGCGCCGGGCTTCTGGCAATGACCATATGAGTAACCCGGCCCCTCCTGGCGGGTGACTCTAAGGTCTATATCCTCAACATTAGGCCCCAGATTGATTTGAGCCGGCTCATGTCAATCTTCAATCTCTTCGACAGAAAATCTCCGGCTTACGATTATGTTAAGGCCATAACCCGGCATGACGTCATCCTCTGGACTCCGGGTAATCCGCCGTGACGTCATCTTCCATTAAGTTCGTTTTTTACTCCACCAGATCCGCAACGGATCTTACCTTTACTGCCATCCCGAAAATCGAGGCGTTTCATGGGGAGATAACCACGCCGTGGTCTCCTCATTTCTCGCGCCCACTTTATGAGCTCGCCCTTATAAATAGCCCGGCCCGACGGGCCTTCAGCCACTCTTCTTCCTCCTTGCGCCACTGTCCTCTGCTCGAGCTCGAACTCCGCCGCCGCCGCCGCGCCCCCGGTCTTCGTCAACCTTGGCCACTGCATCACCCTGACTCAGTCCAGACAAACGGCGGCAACCTCCGCTCCTCTTTAGCACCGGTGAGTTCTCGCTACTCCATAGGGCAGATCCGCACTAGGGCTTCGTAGTTCATCGCGGCCCTCAGTAGATTTGATTTTTACTGCCTCCTTTTGATCTTAGTATAGTACAGAACTTGTGCGGCGGCTGTTTAGTACTCATTTCAAACGCAAGTAGGTCTCTTTCTACTGTATAAAGACCTCATTCGAGCTCAAGAACTTCCCTCGCGTCTGTTTCTAGGTCTAGAAACTTTTTCTTTGGCCCGACCATTTTGATCCAAAATATTTACCGCAATGTGTGAAACCTGTTTTCACCATACTTAGTAAAAAACTGCCCTCATTGAGTCATGGCGGTTTACATTTCCGGTTTAAAGAAAACACGCGCCGTAGAACCTTCCGACTTAAGGAGACCATGCACCATAGAATTTCCGGCTCATCTGTGATAAGGCCATAGACAATTTGAGTTACCCTCAAACACACCAGCGGCTTAGATAACCCGATGCACTTAGACATATATCATTAGTCCCTTCCATAAGCTGCCACCTTAAACCTTGACTTGTAAGTCTCCTCCGGCTCATTATTAAACCGGACATTTTTCCCTGTATCATAGGCTTCCAACAGTCACCATGCCTCCCAAAGCTCCTAAAGCCTCCATCACTTGCAACTGGATGAGGTCCAATGTCACCAACGAGACGTTAGAAGATTTTGTCAAGTCAGGCTATCTGCCCAAGAAGGACATCATGTCCTACCGTGCCCCCGACCCATCAGAGGAGAGACCATAGCCAAGGGACGGGGAGGTGGTCATTTTTGCGGATCATATGAGCCGGGGCTTCGCACCGCCCGGCTCAAAGTTTTTCAGAGACGTTCTGAATTTCTTCGATCTGCGGCCTCAGTACATAGGACCCAATTCAGTGTCCAATATCTGCAACTTCCAAGTGTTCTGCGAGGTTTACCTTGGAGAAGAACCCAGTTTGCTGCTCTTCAGAGAGCTTTTCTATTTAAACCGCCAGAACGAGTGCGCCAACGGGCCAAGTTTGGAGCTAGGCGGCATCTCCATTCAGCGGCAGAGGGACTGCCTTTTCCCTTACGCAGAGCCGCCGAGCCACCCCAAAGACTGGAATCTGACGTGGTTTTACTGCCAAGACACGTCGCTGGCTGATGAGAGTCCGTTGCCCGGCTTTCGCCCCTCGCGTCTGGAGCCGACTCACCCACTGTCAGACAAGCTGACTCAAGCGGAGCGCCAACCTCTGCTCCCCATCATCAACAAGATCAAGGCTGTCCTGGGCAATGGTCTAAACGGAATCGATCTGGTCTGGGTCTGGATCTCGTGGCGGGTGATCCCATTGAGCCGCCGCCCCGGCTTAATGTGTGAGTACACGGGCCGAAAGGATGACCCCCAGAGACACAGCCGCAACAATCTTCCTGAAGATGTTGCAGAGGAGATGACCAAGGCTCTCTTGAACGAGAGCCTGGCAGACTGCGGAAGGACCGGGTTAGCCTCCTTCTGCAAGACCAACCCAGCCCCAGCGGTAAGCCGCTGATCTGAACATCTTATCTGTATATAACTTTCATCTGAATCGTTTTAAGAAACCATCATTATATTTTTCAGGCTGATGATAAGTTCTGGCGGGTCAAATATGACCATGAGGCGGCCAAGAAGGCCAGAAAGGCGAAGAAAGCCGCCAAGAAAACCGCCCCTCGCAAGAAAGGAAATAGGCCTACTGCTTCAGAGCTGATGCAACTAAGCGACAGCTCCGAGTCAGAGGTAACCCCTGAGCCTGTAAGTCCTTGTTATACTTGTTGTTTATTTCTGTCCGCCTTATCAATACTTGTTCATCAATAGGACGACACCGGAGCAAGTAACCCAGTGGTTGAAGAGGTAACGACATTTTCCCCCGACTCGGAGCCCTTGCCAAGGCTGAAAATCCGAAGGGTAACCCGGAAAGTAAGCTTTTCACATCCTTTAGCTTATCAAGACCCTCAATTTATTTTGAAGCGACAGGTGCATGAGAGCCGGCGGCACACCCGGACCGACAAAAGCACCGACCTCTCCTCCGGGTTACCTGACGCATCGAGGAAACGCCGGACCGAGGTGATCTCAAAATTGTACCCTTTTCATCCTTTGGCAGGTGTTATACGTTAACCCCTCAACTCTTCTGACTCAAATTATCAAGAAACTTCCCCCTCTTCTGGCGACTCTATGCAGTCAAGCCTGCCGGCTTTCAAGACCGTGCCCGGGTAATGATAACAATCTCATGTTGTACTTTGTTTTTACTTACACCATTGTGCTTAACCTTTCTGTCTTTCCAGTGCCCAGGCCAAGCTCACCAAGAGGGCGAAGAAGACCAAGCCGGTCGATGAGCCGGACTTGCCTGAGCCAGAGGCAGCCGCTCAAGAACCGCCAGTTGCCTCTGCTCCTGAGGCTGCTGCCCCAACCAACAAGCCCGCAACAGAAGCTTCTGTTAACCCGGAGGCCTCCAGCTCGGCTCAACCAGCAGACGACCCGGACGTGGTAATCACCCGGACGGAGTTTGTTGAGCCGGGGAGACCTACTGCGCTCGCCAAGTGCTCCGCCAAAGGGGAGCTGCTAGAGTCCCGCTGGGTGAACCTGGACCTCACCGACTACGCCAACTTGAACATTGGAGAGATTGTCTCCGGCTTCATCAGCCAAGTGCACAAGAGCCGGGACGCAAAGATTGCCATGGTGCACCAGCTCCAGCAGAAATCTGAGGTATTATTCTTCTGTCCTCTTACTTACTGCATAGTTACCTTTACCATGCTAGCCCCCAAGTCGACGACTTATGATTGAGTATGTCGTAGACTTAGGTTCCGGCTTATTTCCATGAGCTGGTAGTTTGTAGATAGGAACGTTCGATATGCATTAGCCCCCAAGTGCCAAGTGTCTTTGCTTGGAAAACGCTTGGGACTTTAAATTTGTATAGTAACTATTCATGCCATAACCCGGAAATTTATGCAGGCTGCTGGCAAGAAGTTTGAGGCTGACCTCGCTGATCTCAAGAACCGGCTGAAGATGCAAGAGATGGAGACCCGGAAGGCAAATGCCAAATTTGTGTCCAGCATCGCCGCGCAAGAAAAGCTGAAAACGGAGTTTGACGCTGAACGGAAGGCTTGGGCCGAAGAAAAGGCCGCGCTGGTGAACTGGGCTGAACAGGTGGAGAAGGCTCTCGCCGAGAAGACCGCCGAACTCTCCGGCTTAAAGCGCCAGGTGTCCCAGATGGTTGCCGCAATCTTCGTTAAGTCATCTCACCGGCTTTCATCAATTTTAGAATCTTTATATCTCATAACTCGTCCTTGTCGGCGGCTTATCTGACTCTGTGAAACAGGTCCTAGAAGTGCCAACCTCAACCAGAGTGTGATAACCAAGCTGAAGGCCATGTACACCCTGATGGAGCAGCTCTACACCGGGTCACAGCGTGCCTTGGCTGTGGTGGCCCTATCCAACAAGGTGCCGACTCACCTGGCGGAAGTCCTTCGCCGGCTCGCCGTTCTGCCTCAACGGATCCAAGAACTGCGACGGGCCTCTGCAAGAGCCGGAGCGATCGCCGCGCTGAGCCGGGCCAAGGCGTTCCTGCCAGAGTTAGACCCGGCGGACATCGCCCTCGGCTATCCAAGTCTGAAGGAAGACGGCACCGCCTTCGATCAGAAGGACTTCGCAGCTTGCGTGAAGGCCGTACGCCCGGTGGCCACTCTGATTGGCAGTGATACAGATCTGACTAAGTATCAGCCGGGCTACGACGCAGAAAATCAGAGGATCCCTACTCCGCGCTATGAAGCCCTCAACTTGATCCCGCTGGCTCGTCAGCACACCTTCGCCCCGGAAATTGACCCGGCCGGGTTAATTGACGAGGAAGCCAAATTTGAAGCTCTCAGCGGCATCGACTGGAAGTCATCAACTTTCCAGGTCTTGGGAACAGCCGGAGGAGAAGAGAGGAACGAGCCGGAGACTTCAACCCAGCAAGCGTCATAACTCGGCTGGCGGCTTATCAAACAATGCCTCACCCTTTCAGACTCAATGAGTCTTGTAATAGAGTAGGACCAATACTTTATCTTTGCCGTGCCATCGTGCACGCCTTGAATGCTGAAGTCTGTTGAAATTGTCTCCTTTATGTTTCTCCGGGTCGTAATCAATCATTTGTTTTCCTTAATCTCAAAATAGCTGCCTTTAACTATCCTGCAGAGAAGGACAAATTACAAGTCTCGAGGCGGCTTACCGCCCTGAGAGTCATAAGTTGTAGATATATAACCCGGAATATGAATCAAAAAGGACTGGTCCTCAGTTATATCCTTAATACAGCCATAATAACCCACTTAGCGGCCTGCAAATATACTTCCGGTTTAGATAACCCGGGTAGTAAGGTTGGTACCTTAATTCCGGTTTACCTGTCTTACCACTGTAAATCAACGCTAAGCCGGCAAAGTGAGACCCGGCTGTACACACTTTGAAATAATCAAAAGAAACTTGCTATAAAGCAGAAGATCTTAGGGGCTTCCGGTTCGAATACGACCAGAGACCCGGCCCAAAGGGGTTATGCTAAGATTCGAATACGATCATATAGCCCCCAGTGGGTGTGGCGATGCCAATCAAGAGGGTACCGACAGCTATGTTCTCTTTGGTTCGAATACGACCCATGTTTGAACAGGAAGCCCCCAAGTGATTTTAAGAATTGTTTAACGACACTGATTCGAATACGATCCACGTCGGTTCCCAAAGGGGTCAAACTATGATTCAAATATGATCAAAGAAAACCTCCCAATGAGCTTGGCACTTTGCCAATCAAATGGGTATCGACAGCTATGTTCTCTTTGGTTCGAATACGACCTATGTTTGAACAGGAAGCCCCCAAGTGACCTTATTGCTTACGGCTAGATTCGAATACGATCATAAGCCGGATCCTCCTTCAAGTTATCATGTAATCTTGCAATGAAAACAACACATGCATATTTGGAGGAGAAAAAAGGACAGAGGTCCTGCTTTATTGCTTATCATAATATATACATGGCTGAGAGAAATATGTACATTATGAGAGCCGGTGGCTCAAGTGTAGTAAGGCCGAAGCTGAGCTATGTTCCACGGCCGACGGGTCTCTTCCTCCGACTTACGTGAATCTTTGTGCTCCCGAATGTAAATGAGGTAATATGACCCGTTGTGCAAATTCTTGCTGACCACAAAGGGCCCTTCCCAAGGTGGAGATAGCTTGTGCGCATCGGTTTGATCTTGGATGAGCCGGAGCACGAGATCGCCTTCCTGGAAGACCCGGGATTTAACCCGGCGACTATGATAACGGCGCAGGTCTTGTTGGTAAATCGCTGAGCGAGCTGCGGCCAAATCACGCTGTTCATCCAACAAGTCAAGAGCATCTTGGCGCGCCTGTTCATTGTCCGCCTCAACATAAGCCGCCACTCGAGGTGAGTCATGACGGATGTCACTGGGGAGGACTGCTTCTGCCCCATAAACCATGAAGAAAGGCGTGAAACCTGTAGACCTGTTAGGAGTAGTGTTGATGCTCCATAACACGGAGGGAAACTCCTCCACCCAACAACCCGGCGTCCGTTGCAAAGGGACCAAAAGCCGTGGCTTGATGCCCTTCAGAATCTCCTGATTAGCTCTCTCAGCTTGACCATTGGATTGAGGATGAGCAACTGAGGAAACATCAAGTCGGATATGCTCTTGTTGACAAAACTCTTCCATGGCGCCTTTGGATAGATTGGTGCCATTGTCAGTTATAATGTTGTGTGGAAAGCCAAAGCGAAAGATCACCTTCTTCATGAACTGAACTGTTGTGGCTGCATCACACTTGCTAACTTGCTCTGCTGCGTGAAAGGCTCCATTATGAGCCGGGCCATGACCAGGGGGTGGGTCATGGCGTCGGACGTTACTTGAGCCGGTCGCTGAGACCATGTGTCTGCTGTAACTCGGGCTCCGGCCTGGACGAGGGGTCTAGTGGATCCTGTCCCGGCTGTAGGAGTATGCCTCTTGCTGCGCCAGTGCTGTCTGAAGGAGTTCCCTGACTCGGCGGGTTTCAATAGTCGTCGGAGAGTCGCCGTCGACTGGGAGAGCCGCCAGCCGTGCTGCCGCGGTGACCATGTTCTCCAGCGGGTTATTATAATGACCCGGTGGTATTGGCACATACTGAGGCGGGGCAGGGGGCACCTGGGGAGGCCCCATCACTTGTGGCTGAATAGGGGTCCCAGACCCGGGCACTATGACCCCTGGCGGGTTACTAGACCCTGCACCTGGCGTGTTGAAGAGGTTGCGTGGATCGTAAACCGGAGGGAGTCGAGATTGGGCCTTTTGATGCCTCCTTCTCAGGACCTCATTGGACGCGTTTTGATCCATCGTGAGCCGGAAGGACTGCGCTTGAATCAACTGGGTTTGGGCATCGAGAGCCGCCCTCTCCGCAGCCATCCTAATTCCTTCTGCTGCCAGATCCTCCTTAGCTTTCACTAGATCCAATTTTAACTGTGCCACCTCCGCATCATGCTGAGCTTGATCCGCCGGGTCAACCGTGGCGGTTAACAGGGCCGTCATCTTGTCCGTGAGATCCATTAGCACCTGAGCCGGCGAAGGCACCGGGTTTCCCGCTCCAGCAGCAGGGTTCTGAACAGGCTGCGCACCGGCCATGAAGATTCCAACCTGGCTTGGCGGCTCAAACAGGTCCGGAATACTGTCACCATCGGAACAACCCATGAGCCTGCCATCTTGAAGTTGATACAACGAATTTGACTCATCGGTGGAAGACTCGCCGTCGGAGCCGGCAGCCGCCTCATCACCAGATCCAGATTGATCAGAGAGCCCTCCATGGATACATCCCACAAAAGCATGCCTTACGGCAGGCCGGGCCCGGGCGGGTCGTGCACGCTGAGCCGTCTCGATGAGATCGGCACAGAGATCCGGCTCAGGGCCCGACTCACCAATCTTGCCAATGAAAACATGAATTCCGCCGAAGGGGACCCGGTACCCGTACTCAATTGAGCCGGCGTCGGGGCCCCAGTTTGCATCGTCGATGTAGAGCTTGCCGCGACGACTCTTGGTCATCCGGCCCACAGCGTATCCCTTGAGCCCTTCGAAGCTGCCCTTCAAGAACTCAAATCCACCGTGCGCTGGCCCCACGGTGGGCGCCAACTGTCGTGGAATTGTCACGGCAGATGTCCTCGAGCTAGGACTTAGTCATGGAGCCATCGCAACTAGGAAGCTTGAAGGGGTTAAGTGGGACAAAGAACACGAGGGTTTATACTGGTTCGGCCCCTTACGGTGAAGGTAAAAGCCTACGTCCAGTTTGAGGTGGTATTGATTAGGGGTTCGATGACCAGGCAGCTTAACTGCTATGCCTGGCTCTCGACGAGATCTTTTTTGTCCCTAAACTGCTGCCGGGTCGTCCCTTTATATAGGGAGGCTGACGCCCAGCAGCTCTCAGAGTCCCGGCCGGCTCATAGGAGTGTCCGGCTCGGACTCTCAACTATTCTTGCCTTACACTACAAGTTCTACCATGATAATAATTGCAACTACGGGCCTTAAGCCGTATCCGGGTCTTAAGCCCATCTCTGGCCCACCGTCTTTAAGCTTAGCGTCGGGCTTCTGGCAATGACCATATGAGTAACCCGGCCCCTCCTGGCGGGTGACTCTAAGGTCTATATCCTCAACATCCGATGAGATCATCGTGGAACATGTGGGAGCCAACATGGGTATCCAGATCCCACTGTTGGTTATTGGCTAGAGAGGTGTCTCGGTCATGTGTGCATGATTCCCGAACCCGTAGGGTCTACACACTTAAGGTTCGATGACGCTAGGGTTATAAGGAAGGTTTGTATGTGATTAGCGAATGTTGTTCGGAGTCCCGGAGGAGATCCCGGACGTCACGAGGACTTTCGGAATGGTCCGGAGGTAAAGATTTATATATGGGAATTCACCATACGGTCACCGGAAATATTCGGGGGTATACCGGTATTGTACCGGGACCACCGGAGGGGTTCTGGGGGTCCACCGGGAGGGTCCACCTGCCCCGGAGGGCCTTATGGGCTGTAGGTGGAAGGGAACCAGCCCTTAGTGGGCTGGGCGCCAACCCCCCTAGGGCCCATGCGCCTAGGGTTTGGGGGGAACCCTACAGGGGGGCGCCCCCTTGTTTGGGGGGCAAGCTCCCTCCCCCCTTGGCCGCCGCCCCTCCCCTCTAGATCTCATCTAGAGGGCCCGGCCCCTTCCCCCTTCTCCCTATAAATAGAGGGGTGAGGGGAGGGCTGCAGCACCACATCCAAGGGGCAGCCCCTCCCCTCCCCAACACCTCTCCTCCTCCGCGTGTGCTTGGCGAAGCCCTGCCGGAGAACTGCCACTCCACCACCACCACGCCGTCGTGCTGCTGCTGGAGCCTTCTTCCTCAACTTCTCCCTCCTCCTTGCTGGATCAAGGCGTGCGAGACATCACCGCTCCGTACGTGTGTTGAACGCGGAGGTGCCGTCCGTTCGGCGCTTGGATCATCGGTGATTTGGATCACGACGAGTACGACTCCATCAACCCCGTTCTCTTGAACGCTTCCGCTCGCGATCTACAAGGGTATGTAGATGCACTCCTCACCTCTCGTTGCTAGTAAACTCCATAGATTGATCTTGGTGATGCGTAGAAAATTTTAATTTCTGCTACGATCCCCAACATTACTCTGTTTGTATGAACTTAATACTCTAGATGCACGCTGGATAGCGATCGATGTGTGGAGTAATAGTAGTAGATGCAGAATCGTTTCGATCTACTTGTCGCGGACATGATGCCTATATACATGATCATGCCTAGATATTCTCATAACTATGCGCTTTTCTATCAATTGCTCGACAGTAATTTGTTCACCCACCGTAGAATTTGCTATCTTGAGAGAAGCCACTAGTGAAACCTATGGCCCCCGGGTCTATTTTCCATCATATTAATCTCCCGCCAACGTGCTATTTCTGTTGCCATTTATTTTGCAATCTTTAATTTTCAATCTATACAACAAAAATACCAAAAATATTTATCTTATTATCTCTACCAGATCTCACTTTTGCAAGTGGCCGTGAAGGGATTGACAACCCCTTTATCGCGTTGGTTGCAAGGTTCTTATTTGTTTGTGCAGGTACGAGGGATTTGCGTGTAGTCTCCTACTGGATTGATACCTTGGTTCTCAAAAACTGAGGGAAATACTTATGCTACTTTGCTGCATCACCCTTTCCTCTTCAAGGGAAAACCAACGCATGCTCAAGAGGTAGCATCGCCGTCTTCGGCGGCAGAGGAGTGAGTCTTGTCTTCGGACGACACATCCGAAGCTCCCTTGCGACAGGGGAAACTCCGGACCCCCTTGGCCTTCTTCTCCGGCGCCTGATAGGGCGCCAGGACCAGCATTTTCGCCAGGAGCGGGATGACTGGTTCCTCGGGCAGTGGAGCCGGACACTTAATCCGCTCCGCTTTCTTCGTCTAGTCCTGAAAAATAAATGGTGAAGTTTAGATATCTTCCTTGATCAAACAAGTAGAGGATGCACCTTGAGATGTGAAGGACTTACTGCACTGGCAGGATGGGCAAGATCGTGCCCGCGGTCCGAGTCTATGTCCGGTGGTGTCTCATTGCCCTTAAAGAGCACCTTCCAGACATCTTCATGCGTGGTTCCGTAGAACCGTAGCAAGGTTTGGTGCTTGGCCGGATCGAACTCCCATAAGTGGCAAGTCCGGCTCTAGCATTGAAGGATCCGGCGAACTAGCATCACCTGGATCACATTGACGAGCTTGATGTTCTTGTCCACCATGTTCTGGATGCGCGTTTGCAGCACCGTCGGCTCGTCCGACGAAGACCAATTCAGGCCCTTCTCTAGCCAGGAGGTGAGCCTCATTGGAGCTCCGGACTTAAATTCGGGAGCCGCGGCCCAGGTGGCGTCGCGAGGCTCTGTGATATAGAACCACAGTTTCTGCCACTCTTTGACAGTCTCCACAAAAGTACCCTTGGGCCATGTGACATTGGGTCGTTTGCTCACCACGGCGCCTCCGCACTCCACGTGTTGGCCATCCACTACCTTCGGCTTCACGTTGAAGATCTTAAGCCACAGTCCGAAGTGGGGTGGGATGCGGAGGAAGGCCTCACACACGACAATTAATGCCCAGATGTTGAGGAAAGAGTTTGGGGCTAGATCATGGAAATCTAGCCCGTAATAGAACATCAGTCCGCAGACGAAAGGGTGGAGAGGAAACCCTAACCTGCGGACGAAATGGGGGATGAACACCACCCTCTCATTGGGCTACGGGGTGGGAACAACTTGCCCCTTGGCCGGAAGCCGGTGGGCGATTTCTTTCGCCAGATACCCGGCCTCCCAAAGCTCAGTGACGTCCTTCTCCTTGACGGAGGAGGCCATCAACTTGCCCTGCGCTCCAGATCCGGACATGGTTGAGTGCTTTCTTGAGGCGGTAAAGATGAGGACTTGGGCACTGGAGCTCAAGAATGGAAGGGCAGAGAAAGGAAGAAGGCGTGGGTGAAAGAAGGGAATCCTTATCTCCTTATAAAGGAAGTGAATATCAAGCGCCTCCCCACTCACCTTAAAATTCGCCTATTCCCAAGGGATGTGCAAACTGCACGGTTGGATTACCCATGCCCGTATTGCTGAGAAATCCCGCAATAAGGGGACACGATCTCTGCTTTGACAAGACGTGCCAATGAAAACCGCATCTCGAAACGTGGAACGACAGATGAAAACGGTTCGAAATAATGACCGGACAGACGTGATGTCACCTTAGAAAAGGTTGTCAGTGGATTGGACTCGTGAAATATTATACTCTGCGGTTGTGTGTGGTGCTTGTGTTGCAGATCCGGACACGTTCGTTGCGACCGAAGACTATCTTGGAGTGTTCGGAAAGGGGAACCCGCCTTGCAATGCTGAAGACAATCTGCGCGCCGGACACCTCATCATTGAAGCCTGGTTCAGAGGCTACCGAGGGAGTCCTGGACTAAGGGGTCCTCGGGCGTCAGACCTGTTAGACATGGGTCGGACTAATGGGCTGTGAAGATACGAAGACCGAAGACTTTCTCCCGTGTCCGGATGGGACTCTCCTTGGCGTGGAAGGCAAGCTTGGCGGCCAAATATGAAGATTCCTTTCTCTGTAACCGACTTTGTACAACCCTAGTCCCCTCCGGTGTCTATATAAACTGGAGGGCTAGGTCCGTAGAGGCAAATCATCATAATCATAGTCATACATGCTAGACTTTTAGGGTTTTAGCCATTACGATCTCATGGTAGATCAACTCTTGTAATACTCATATTCATCAAGATCAATCAAGCAGGAAGTAGGGTATTACCTCCATAGAGAGGGCCCGAACCTAGGTAAACATTGTGTCCCCTGTCTCCTGTTACCATCAACCTTAGACGCACAGTTCGGGACCCCCTACCCGAGATCCGCCAGTTTTGACACCGGCAACACCAAAAAGGCATTTGTCCATATTAGCATAAAGGCGCTCTTTCTTAAGGGTTTGCAACATGGTTCTAAGATGGGTGACATGATCTTTGATGGATTTGCTAAACACAAGAATGTCATCAAAGTAGACCACAAAAAATACACCAATATAGGGTCGAAGAACAAAATGCATGAGTCGCATGAAGGTACCGGGTGCTTCGGATAAACCCATTGGCATAACAAGCCATTCATATAGGCCAAACTTGGTCTTAAATGCAGTTTTCCATTCATCACCTTCTTGGATGCGTATTTGATAGTAGCCACTTTTAAGATCAATTTTAGAGAAAATTGTGGCTCGGCTAAGCTAATCTAGCATATGATCTAGGCGTGGAATGGGGTAACGATAACACACGGTAATAGCATTGATACGACGACAATCGGAACACATGCGATATGTACCATCTTTCTTGGGAACAAGGTTTACCGGTACGGCACAAGGGCTCAAAATTTCTCGTACGTGGTCGTTGTCGATGATTTGTTGTACTTACCATTGGATCTCCTTAGTTTCCTCAGGGTTGACATGGTAGGGAGCCTTGTTAGGAAGGGGTACGCCGGGGATGAGGTTGATTCAGTGTTCAATGTCTCGTAGTGGAGGTAGACCCGGAGGTAGCTCATCGGGGAATGCATCTTGGAATTCCTGCAATAAAGAAGATAACACTAAAGGTAGATTGTGAGAGGTGTTAGCTTTTGGTGCCTCGTCCTTGCACAAAAGGACATAGTGCATGACACTTGATGGGTTCTCATACACTTCTCTCATCTCACTTTTGGTGACGAATAGGACTAATTTTTTCTTGTCGCTCATCGTGGAGGCACTCAATTTGGGCTTGTGGCGCTCACTCTCTTTTAGGTGGTTCACTCTCTCGCTATTCTCTCCACGATGGGTGGCTTGCTTGTCGGCGATCACTTGGCTTGGAGACATAGATCGAGGTACGTATTCCTTTCCTTTCATCTTGAAGCTATAGTGGTTTGTACGCCCGTTGTGGGTGACACCTCGGTCAAATTGCCATGGTCGTCCAAGAAGGAGGTGGCAAACGGACATTGGAACGACATCACACTCCAAAGTGTCTTCGTAAGCTCCGATCTTGCTCGACTTGGATAGGGCCGGAGTCGCTTAGCCATTGAACCTTGTAGGGATGTGAGTGCTTCATCTTGACCAATTGGAGGTTGGAGCATAGTTCTTCACTTGCTAAGTTATGGCAACTCCCTCCATCGATGATGACCTTGACGGACCTTCCATTGATGCCAGCCTTAGTGTCGAAGATATGGCATCTTTGGTCCTCATCTTGTTGATGTTGAAGAGTCAAGACCTTGGAGACAAAAAGAGCGGGGCTTGAATCTTCGTCACAAAAGACTTGATTATCTTCATCTTCGTTCACTTGCCGGTGCATGGCCACTTGCTCAAGGGCTTCCATTTCCTCTTCACTCATGGAGTCATATGTTCCGTCGTTGTTGAGGATCTTGGTGCGCTTGTTTGTACACTCAAATGAATTGTGGCCTCGGCCGCCGCATGTGAAGCATTTGAAGGAACTTGTCTTGATGGTCTCATCGATTGCGGTAGATGATGATGAAGCTCTCGGCTTGAAGTTGTTTGTAGTAGGAAGACGACTTGAGGTGGTCGAAGTTTTCTTGTAACTTGACTTGTCGCCAGTGCTTGTAGATGGCTTGGTTGAGGTAGAAGGTGTTGGAGTCGTTGAAGCTTGGTTGTTGGAGAAACCGTAGCTCTTGGAAGAGTACTTGGCATAATTGAAGTCATCTTGCACTTGACGTTCCACTTTGGTAGCTTGGTGCATGATCTCGATGAGGTTCGAGTATGGTTGGAAGTCGGTGATCTTCTTGATAGGATGATTGAGTCCATTCAAGAAACGTGCCATTTTTTGCTCAACATCTTCCGTGACATTGGCTCGGATCATGGCAATCTCCATTTCCTTGTAGTATTTTTCAACGCTCTTGGTTCCTTGCTTGAGGAGTTGGAGTTTCTTGAAGAGGTCGAGATTGTAGTAGGTTGGCACGAAACATGCTCTCATGACATCCTTCATTTGCGTCCAAGTGGTGATGGGTGGTTCTCCTCTTACCGCATGGCGCTCAATGACTTGTTCCCACCAAATGAGGACGTAGTCTTGGAACTCAAAGGATGCCATCGCGATCTTCTTCTCTTCCTCATAGTTGTGCAAATGGAATATTTTGTCAACCTTCAATGCCCATGATAGGTACTCTTTGGGATCATTTCTTCCGGAAAACTTGGGCATGGTGAACTTTACCTTGTCGTAGCGTTTCTCTTCATTGTGTTGGGGTCGAGGGTGATGACGTCCTTGACGAGGAGGATTGACTCCCTCAACTTGCTCTTGTCTTGGAGGATTTCCATTGTCTTCTTGCTCTTGGTGAACTTGATGTTCTTGTCGAACTTGTGGGGGAACTTGTCGATGCACACGTGCTTGATACATCCTCTCTTGAACTTCTTATTTCTCACGAGCTTGCCGGTTGCGCGTGGATACGGCTCGACTTGAATCTCGGAGGGCACGTTGTGCCTCAAGTGCTTGAGCTTCACGTAGTTTTTGTTCTTGACGTTGTGCCTCAGCATCTTGTGCATCTTGGTGTTGTCTCGCTCGCTCTTCCTCTTGTCATTGGCGTTGGCGTTGGCGTTCTTGTGCTTATGCGAAAGTAGCTTGGTTTTGACGGTGTCGATGTTCTTGCGCGCGAACTTGCTCTTGAGAGTCATTGTCGTGTAGAGGATTACGGTTTGCTTGACGATCTTGACGCGCGGCATGACGAAGATTTTTTGATGTCGGAGTACTTGAGCCGCAGATGGTTTCGTCGGAGTGTCGGCTTGAGCGGCTCTGTCGTGAGTAGGACGAAGAGGTAGAAGAGCGGTTGACCAACAAGGCGCGAATCTCATCCATTCTTGCATTTCTCTCTTGCTTTTGTTCGTCGAGCTTGTTGTCGAAGTAGTCTCTTGTACGTTGCTCGGAGAGTCGCAAGTCTATGGCGAGATGGTCGATGCGGTCTCTCATTGCTTGTTGGTCTTGATGCAAAGCTCGTTGCGTTCCAAATAGGTGTATCTTGGTGACGTAGTTGTTCGGGTCGTTATCTTGTTCAAGGAAGAGTGGGTTGGTAGAAGAACTTGACCTATCCATCATTCCAAGCAAAAAAATATGTGAGTGCGAGAAAGAGAAGAACTTATACCAAATGTACCTTGACCGATGTTGAAGATGGATCAGTGATCACTCAAATGTGGAACAAGGAAATAGCACAATTGGTACCAATTCTTGTCGGTTTCTCACACCTACACAAGTAAAAGCTTATGGTGGAGCTTGGTTAGGATGGTGGCACAAAATTTGATGCAATTGTTAGTAAGACTCAATAATGTGGAAAAGGATACGCAAATTCTCAAATGCAACAAGTAGACCAATAGCAATATGTGGTACATGGAAACACACACGCAAATAGATAACTGGGGTCGTGCAACCAAGGAATGAGCCAAAATGTGGGATCCACGAAAATGCTCTTGTTGCACAACTCTAGAGAGACGCTAGCACGATTGCACAATAGGTGGATACGAAACTTGTGCACAACCTACTAAGCAAAAATGCAGTGACTTCTATCCCAAGTATGCTATATGTATGGTATTCCGGTGATATGATCCAAGATGATCGAGTATGACAATCTTAATATAGTATGATGCTATGGTTCTTGCTTAAAAGCTCTTTGCTTATCTTTCTCTTTTGCTTAAAAGCTTGTTTGGCTCTTTCTCTTTTGAGCTCTTTTCTCATGCAAATTTCACGGACCAAGATAGCAATTGTGTATGCTTATGACAACCTTGTGACACATGAGATGATACCATGATATGCACCACGATGATATGGTATGTATGCTATGGGAAATATGATCACTAATGTGCAAAAGTGACGTTGCCAGCAATACTCAAAGGCTAGTCTCGATAGGCAAGGTACGCAAAATTGGCTATGGTGGTTATCAATGCAAAGGCAAGGAGTACACGAGGTGTCGTCGAGGTTACCGTCGAGGTTAGTCGTTTGTAAGCAAGGACGGATGATGATGACATGGTCGGTGTCGAGTCCTTGGTGAAGATGAGCGGCGATGATGTCGATGTCGAACCGTTCCTAGTTAGCCGAAACCCCCTAGGAAACGATGAACCACAACTCAAATTCTCAACACCAAATGCATCAAAATTTGTCGGGGTTGGTAGCGGTCAAGTGGTGGTAGGGTTTGGTGTATCGAATGGGTTTGCGGAAGTTAAGTGGTGGTGGTCGAAGTGGGTATGCCGATGTGTAGGTGGCGGTGGTCAAAAACGGCAGAAAATGCAGTTTCGGCAGGGATAGCCCGATGATCCGGGCCAGGAGCCGGATGATCCAGGCAAGTCCGGATGATCCGGGCAGGTCAACTGCGCACGGGGATGGCTCGGGATGAACTCTAAAACGGGGACAAATTCGAGGATTTCATGGATTTTGGATGGATTTCGAGGTGGAGATGGTGGGGAAAGGTTAGATCCACTTGCAACACAAAAAATTCACGGATCAAAATCAACAAAACTTCATCATACCGACAAATCAAAAAAAATTGGGGCTATTTTTGGTGGGGAATTTTCGAAATTGGGACAAAATCAACAAAACTAGGCTAGAAAACAAGGGGGTAGGGGCTCCAAATTCGTGATCAACCTTGCTCTAATCCAAGATGATGTAGGGTACAACCCTAAGTGGAGATCTTTCACGATTTGGAGGTGATCCCGCGGAGAACACAAAGAACAAGAGGGGAAAACACGAGGGGAAACACGAGAGAATCACTCAATCCAACAAGAATGATCACAGATATGCTAGATCACTACTGCAGGTTGCTGCTAACGCGACACTACATTCAGAGACCCTTCGACGAAACTATGTGCGATGCCATAATCGCAAACGGTAGTGTAAAAAACCGTCAAAAAAGGTGCAAAACGTTTGCGATGGAGGATGCATCAAACACGGTTCAGATTATAGTTGTGTGTGCGATGTTGGGCATACAGTTCAGTTCAATTAACTATTTGTGATGAGGAGGAACAAAAGAAATGGGCAGCCAGATGAAGGCGTGTGCGATATACGGCTTACGGTTCACTCGAATGAACTGTTTCTGATTACGCAACACAAAAGAAATGGCCAGCCAGATCAAGGTGTGTGCAATATATGGCATGCGGTTCACTCGGATAAACTGTTTGCATTGAGACAAGAGAACATAAATGGTTGATTATAACAAGATGTGTGTGATACGCGGCAAACAGGTCTGTAGTCAGAAATGTGTGCGAAGACCAATAATAACACAGACGGTTGCTGCTAATAAGACGTGTGTGTTGTGCGATGGGATTGAATACAGAACAACAACATTATATACACACTTATAAGGACAGGGTTGCATAACCAAATTAAACATCCACTTACATAGGTGGCTACTACAACCATGGCATTTGCACACACCAAAGTAAACTATTACATGGATAATTACATAGGTGGCTACTACACACATGACATTTCCACACACCAATAAAGTAAACTATATATTACATGCATGATTAACTAGCATAAACAATCATCTGATCATCATCTACTTCTTGTGACACTTGCTCTGCTTGTTGCTCGACCCGGGCTCATCGATTTGGGTAACGAGGCACTTCCTCATGTCAACGATCCGCCTGTGCATCTTGTAGCATCTGTACATGCTCTTGGCCACGAACCTGAGGTGAGGTTGATCCAGTTGCCGCATCCAGGCCCTGTGCCAGGATAGGGGACTTGTTTTCTGGGCATCCTGCTTCATCTTTTCGTAGTAGGGGTCGATGATGGCCGAGGCGAGTTCGACCAGGGAGTCCTTCTTCGTTCTGCCCCAGACCCTGTAGTGGTCAGGATTTCGACAAGGTTCTTGTAGGCCAAGCCCGTAACTCTGAGCGCATTTACATCGTCTTTGGTTTCCACCGTGGCGAACTTGTAGTCGGTGCTGTTGACAAACCTGTTGAAACGGTCGCAATGCTCTGTGGCCATGCAATAGTGGTAGATGAGGACATGATGGCGCACGCACAACTGGGCGACGGCAACCTTCTGATCTATGCCGGGACCACCGGCGGTGTACTGGAGGTCGATGCCGACAACCTTATACTTGTCTCGAGCAAGTAACTGCTCAATGCTGTTGATGTAGTCGTCCACCACGGCCGGGTCGATGGTGTGCACCACCGAGAGATCCGTGTCCCTCGCTTGGGTCTCCACTCTATGCTCGCTGAACTCCATTGGAGCGCCTCTAGACATCCCCTCTCTATGTGTCGTCGTGGGTGTGCTTGTTGTGTTGTGGGGCGCGATCGAAAGGTTGAAGAGACTAAGGTTATACTGGCCACGGAATTAAAGGGGAAGCCGGACGGCCAGGCATATCGGCAGGCCCTCATGGCAGTTCTAATTTGCAGCATGTAACTCCATCGTGCCGCACATAACTGCATCGCGTGGCAACGCACGCGGCGCAACCGCATGCATATGGGGCCCCTGACGTGATCGTGCGCACGCCCAACTGCTGGCAGAGCACGCGCGGAGGGACGCTAGCAGAGCGCTCCGTGGTCGCCTCAATGACAAGCAACCATATATATATGCATATAGCAGTTGAACACGCAAGGAAAAGGTGTCCACAAGCCCAGCACGCCGACGGACGTGAGCAGAGCGTGCCGCGGCGCCTAACGTCGAGCACAGCACGATGCGGCACCTAACGGCGAGCAGAGCTTGCCGAGGGACGCGAGCAGAGGCCAGCACAGTGATAGGTGGAAAATAAGACAAACTGTGCGAGCGATGTCGGAGACATCCAACACGAATCAGATTAGAGTTGCGTGTGCGATACATGGCATACAGTTGATCCATCCGAGCTGTTTGTGATGGAATAAGCCGTGTGTGTTGCGGGCAAACGCTTGCTGGTATATAACCTTAAATTTAACCAAAAAAGTGTTAATGCATGTTACAAAAATTGTATAGCTGGAAACTATGTTCAAATACGACTCCAATGATATAATCTTTGGCGACATGCATTCGTATTTTATTAGTTAAATCCTACTTAATTATAAACCAGGATGGGGGTATAGTAGGTAATTAGATCGCAAACATTTTTTTTATTAACCGTATGTGTACGTGGCCTTTCGTCCTACTCTCGCACGTCTTGTCACCCGCTGCCGCAGACGGCTTACAACACAAGCTTGCGCAGTGCGCGGGGGCGTTCTTTTGGCCAAACGGTGGCTCGAAGTGGCTCCAATGAATCATCAGTGAGCCCGTTCCCGTGCAACCTCGCAGGTTCCCGTGCAAGCTTCCCGGCCGACTTGGTGAAATCCACCAAAGTCCCAATGCTTACCGGACTGCTATAAAAATCCTGCGTCGCATTTTCCCCTCCCTCCCTGTAGCTTATCTCGTCTGCTTCTCCCACAATCGCCAATGGCACCGGTCCGTCATCGTCGCTCAGCCACTCCGCGGTCATCAGAGGACAGCTCCAGCTGGGAGGCTACACCGCGGTGGCGGTGCAGTCCTCGGCGTAGTGTAGTGCGCGTGGCGTCCCTGTTGGGTGTGCGCAGAACTCCCACCACACGCTCCGCCGCCGCTGCCCGTCTGCAGCTGTTGCCGGCCGCTGTTGCTGCCACACCACTGTTGAAAGCCAGGGCCATCTCTCGCTCAGCCGCCGCGGCCCGAAGGCGGGAGGTGGCCGTCGTGGCCACCACCCCACTACCGGCCACCGTGGCCATCACCCGCTCCGCCACCGTGGCCCGAAGGCAGTAGGTGGTGGTCGTGGCCGCCACCCCATCGTCGGCCGCCATGGCCGCCAGCCCACCGTCGACCGCCGGGATCATCACCCGCTCCGCCACCGTCGCCCGAAGGAGGGAGGCGGAGGTGCAGGCCCGCACGTGCGTCAGCGACCTTGCGCGCTACATCGAGTTCCTGTGGGATGAGGAGGAGCGCCTCGTCGAGCACGCAGAGAGCCTTACCGCCGCCTTGGCCGCAGCACACGCTGACGCAGAGGCGAGGAATCAGGAGATCTACGAGCAGTCCGGCCGCTTCGAGAGGGATCGTCTGGAGCGGCAGTGGGCGTTCGAGCTGGCGAGCGTCACTGAACGTGCAGCAGCGGCAGCCACCGTGTTGCATTTGTCCAGCTCATCGGTAGGCTCCTCCTCCTCCTCTGCCTCTTACTAAGTGGGCTCGGCAGAGGAGAGGCTACCGGAAGTAGCACAAAGCCCCTCTGTAGTAGTAGTAGTGTTTAGGGGCTATTTTGTTCAGTTAATCTGACTATAGATGTGTGGTGGAACTGTACAACGTACTTAAAATTAGCTAGTATATATAGTTGTACTAGCTATTTCAGTACGTGGTTGGCAACAATTGGGGAAAAGTTTGGTCAGTTCAGCTGTCGAGTTGAACTGTTTGTATAAATTAAGAACGACTGCTTAATCTATGAATGAAATCTATGCTTAATTACTAAATTTTAGTTGCAAAAATTAGATAGTGCTAGTGATTTTTAGCTGCATATTTTGACAAATCGCAGTGTTACAATGGTTGACAAATGGCAATATTACTAGATCAACAAATGTCAATCTTTCTAGTTTGACAAATGGCAACATACATAATATGACAGATGAAAATCTTACCAAATTGTTTGTACGTGGTTGCACACGGGTCATCCAAAACAACCGTTTGCGTTGAAGGGATGCACAAATCCTTCGCTGCGAATTTTCCCTTGAGTTAAGGGGGAAGACCATAGCTCTCACTTTGCATACAGGTGCTCTATCTAAAACGTTTGCGATCAAGAGCTGCAGAAATCCTTCTCGGCACATTTTCTCTTGGCTTCCTGGGGAAGCTGTCAGTTTGCATATGGGTTTTCTAACTAAAACGTTTGCGATCAAGAGCTGCACAAATCCTTCTAGGCACATTTTCCCTTGCCTTCCTGGGGAAGTTGTCGGTTTTCCATACGGGTGTTCTAACTAAAACGTTTGCGATGAGTGTTTTATATTTAAAAACCGTATTAAACTGTGGCTTGGGCGCCATTAATGTAGAGGATGCGAGTAAGGCAGGCGGCCATGGAAGTCAAAGGGTTCGCTTCCCGGTGAGCATGCGCGGCGTACAGCTCGCATGCTTCCCGGTGAGCCTCCGCATTGGAGTACAACTCGCACGCCTCCCGTTTAGTCAAGCACTCAAGCACCTATCCGCACGGCACCTCCTAGCCATTAAAAGAGTGAGGCGTGGCATCACATGAATGGTTAACAGAATGCACACAATTTAAATTATACAAAACGTTTGAGATGTTACAATGGCAGCTATTTGTTTCAAAATGCCATTTTTGGCTGTTATTCGAGTGCGCCTTCTCTCAAAATGGACACGAAAAATACCACAGCATGTCGGGTGCCATTACATGATAGCATGCCAAGTTTCATGAATTTCAGACGAGTTTTGGATTTACAAGAATTTAAAAACAAAGTATCTCAACACATTGCCAGCAATCAACAGTGCCCTGGAGTTTGAAATTCATTCCAGTTTCTTGCATGGGACCTAAGCATGCAACCAAGGACACATATTTGATTTTTCAACCCGTTTATATGCACTGGAGCATGTGCATGTAGTTCAAATTTGAATTATGCACATAAAATGCCTGGAAAACCCAGTTAATGTATAAAAATGTCCAAAGGAACCCCGAAAAATTCCTAAATCAAACACAACACTCCTGTTGTTCTATGTTGACACTGGAAAAAATTTGAATGCAATAAGAGGCAACAGATATCGTTTCGTCCCCAAAGGCGGCACGTTCCCTACCGAAACCATCATGCTTGTCGTGAGAAGCTCTGGTTTGTGAGAAGCTTATACCCAAACCTGCCCCAAATGGGACAAAAATGTTACCACGGCATGTTGATGCCACTCCATGATAGCATGCCAAGTTTCATGAATTTTAGATGAGTTTTGGATTTACTAGAATTTAAAAACTAGGTATCTCAATGTTTGCGGCCGAGTGATGGTGGCAGGGTGTTTGAAATTCATTCCCATTTCTTGTATGGGACCTAAGCATGCAACCAAGGACACAGATTTGATTTTCCAACCAATTTATATGCACTGGAGCATGTGCATGTAGTTCAAATTTGAATTATGCACATAAAATACCTTGAAAACCCAGTTAATGTATAAAATATCCAAAGGAACCTCGAAAAATTCCAAAACTAAACACAACACTCCTGTTGTTCTATGTTGACACTGGAAATTTTTTGAAAGCAATAAGAGGCAACGGATATCGTTTCATCCCCAAAGGTGGCACGTTCCCTACCGAGACCATCACACTTGTTGTGAGAAGCTCTGGTTTGTGAGAAGCTTATACCCAAACCTGCCCCAAATGGGACAAAATATTTACCACGACATGTCGATGCTGCTCCATGATAGCATGCCAAGTTTCATGAATTTCAGACGAGTTTTGGATTTACTAGAATTTAAAAACCAGGTATCTCAATGTTTGCGGTCGAGTGTCGGTAACAGGGTGTTTGAAATTCATTCCCATTTCTTGCATGGGACCTAAGCATGCAACCAAGGACACAGATTTGATTTTTCAACCAGTTTATATGCACTGGAGCATGTGCATGTAGTTCAAATTTGAATTATGCACATAAAATGCCCGGAAAACCCAGTTAATGTATAAAAATGTCCAAACGAACCCCGAAAAATTCCAAAATCAAACACAACACTCCTGTTGTTCTATGTTGACACTGAAAAAAAATTGAAAGCAATAAGAGGCAACGGATATCGTTTCGTCCCCAAAGGTGGCACGTTGCCTACCGAAACCATCATGCTTGTCGTGAGAAGCTCTGGTTTGTGAGAAGCTTATACCCAAACCTGCCCCAAATAAGACAAAATATTTACCACGGCATGTTGATGCCGCTCCATGATAGCATGCCAAGTTTCATGAATTTCAGACGAGTTTTGGATTTACTAGAATTCAAAAACTAGGTATCTCAATGTTTCCGGCCGAGTGACGGTGGCAGGGTGTTTGAAATTCATTCCCATTTCTAGCATGGGACCTAAGCATGCAACCAAGGACACAGATTTGATTTTTCAACCAGTTTATATGCACTGGAGCATGTGCATGTAGTTCAAATTTGAATTATGCACATAAAATGCCTGGAAAACCCAGTTAATGTATAAAAATGTCAAGACGAACCCCAAGAAATTCCAAAATTAAACACAACACACCTGTTGTTCTATGTTGACACTGGAAATTTTTTGAAAGCAATAAGAGATAACGGATATCGTTTCATCCCCAAAGGTGACACGTTCCCTACCGAAACCATCACGCTTGTTATGAGAAGCTCTGGTTTGTGAGAAGCTTATACCCAAACCTGCCCCAAATGGGACAAAATAATTACCACGACATGTTGATGCCGCTCCATGATAGCATGCCAAGTTTCATGAATTTCAGACGAGTTTTGGATTTACTAGAATTTAAAAACCAGGTATCTCAATGTTTGCGGCCGAGTGACGGTGACAGGGTGTTTGAAATCCATTCGCATTTCTTGCATGGGACCTAAGCATGCAACCAAGGACACATATTTGATTTTTCAACCAGTTTATATGCACTGGAGCATGTGCATGTAGTTCAAATTTGAATTATGCACATAAAATGCCTAGAAAACCCAGTTGATGTATAAAAATGTCCAAATGAACCCCGAAAAATTCCAAAATCAAACACAACACTCCTGTTGTTCTATGTTGACACTGGAAATTTTTTGAATGCAATAAGAGGCAACGGATATCGTTTCGTCCCCAAAGGTGGCACGTTCCCTACCGAAACCAGCATGCTCGTTGTGAGAAGCTCTGGTTTGTGAGAAGCTTATACCCAAACCTGCCCCAAATGGGACAAATTTTTTACCACGGCATGTTGATGCTGGTTCATGATAGCATGCCAAGTTTCATGAATTTAAGAGGTGTTTTGGATTTACTAGAATTTAAAAACCAGGTATCTCAATGTTTGAGGCCGAGTGACGGTGGCATGGTGTTTGAAATTCATTCCCATTTCTTGCATAGGACCTAAGCATGCAACCAAGGACACAGATTTGATTTTTCAACCAGTTTATATGCACTGGAGCATGGGCATGTAGTTCAAATTTGAATTATGCACATAAAATGCCTGGAAAACCAAGTTAATTTATAAAAATGTCCAAACGAACGCCAAAAAATTCCAAAATTAAACACAACACTCCTGTTGTTCTATGTTGAGACTAGAAAAAATTTGAAAGCAATAAGAGGCAACGGATTTCGTTTCGTCCCCAAAGGTGGCACGTTCCCTGCCGAAACCATCACGCTTTTTGTGAGAAGCTCTGATTTGTGAGAAGCTTATACCCAAACCTGCCCCAAATGGGACGAAATTGTTACCACAGCATGTTGATGCCGCTCCATGATAGCATGCCAAGTTTCATGAATTTCAGACGAGTTTTTGATTTACAAGAATTTAAAAACAAAGTAACTCAATATTTGCGGGCGAGTGACGGTGGCAGGGTGTTTGAAATTCATTCTCATTTCTTGCATGGGACCTAAGCATGCAATCAAGGACACGGATTTGATTTTTCAACCAGTTTTATGCACTGGAGCATGTGCATGTTGTTCAAATTTGGATTATGCACATAAAATGCATGGAAAACCCACTTAATGTATAGAAATTCCCAAACGAACCCCAAAAAATTCCGAAATTAAACACAACACTAATGTTGTTCTATGTTGACACTAGAGAAAATTTAAAAGCAATAAGAGGCAACGGATATCGTTTCGTCCCCAAAGGTGGCACGTTCCCTACCAAAACCATCACGCTTGTTGTGAGAAGCTTATACCCAAACATGCCTCAAATGGGACAAAATTGTTACCACGGCATGTTGATGCGGCTCCATGATAGCATGCCAAGTTTCATGAATTTCAGACGAGTTTTGGATTTACTAGAATTTAAAAACTAGGTATCTCAATGTTTGCGGCCGAGTGACGGTGGCGGGGTGTTTGACATTCATAACCATTTTTTGCATGGGACCTAAGCATGCAACCAAGGACACATATTGGATTTTTTTAACCTGTTTATATGCACTGGAGCATGTGCATGTAGTTCAAATTTGAATTATGCACCTGAAATGCCTACAAAACCAAGTTAATGTATAAAAATGTCCAAACGAAACCTGAATAATTCCATTTTTTACGACACACCTGTAGTTGCATGTTCACTATAGATAAAAGTTCTAGCAATTCAAACACCATCCTATGCAGCTGTGACCGCAATACGTAATTCAAATCAAGACGAAAAATCAAGTTGATTGCACACAGTTTATTATCACCAGCCGTGTGAGATGCAGCACAAAATATCTTGAAGCACCGTCGGTGTATAGTACGCCTATGGCTTACGCAAGAAGGTGCGTCGGCTACAGTCCACAGCCGGCGTGTCATGCACACTAGCTCACTCCCCGAATATCATTTCATTGTTTAATCGTCGCCGGTGAAAGATGGGGACGTGGACCCGCGTCGTGTGGGCAACTTCGGCGACCCACTCCGGCGAGAGCGCAGTCGCAGCCGCCAGGCGCGTGCTAACAAACTTCGTGAGGGTGACCGTAATCTGCGTCCAGGCGGCCAAGGCAGCCCAGGCGGCCAAGGCAGCCCAAACGGCCACTGTTGCTTTATATATTGTCATCCATATTATTCGGTCAATGTTGATATTGCATATGAACCAAAATATAGTAAACAAAAATGTCACATCTATTAAATTGGCTTTGTGGCATTACAAACAACACAATCCAAAGATTACAAGACTGAAACTATCTAGTAGTAGTCTGATTCTCATCCTTGCAATCAGCATCTCAGCCATTCTAAATATTAATGCTTCAAACATCGACTCTAGAGACGACATTCTAAAACATAATGTGAAGCTATTTAGAAGTAGCCCCGTTCTCGACCCTTCAGTCAATGTGAGACATGCATCATCAATTTACCTGGCAATCTACAACAATAGAGAAAATATATCAGTAACGAGCCGTCAGATAAAATCAAGTTAATAGAGCAGTAAATTTTAGACGAGTGCATACAAAGGATGCAATAATTAATTTTGTCGCCTCACCAATAATTTTAAACCTTTTAGTGGTCTTATCAACAGATCACAATTTGCCAACATAGCATCAACTTGCACTGCTCAGAACTTATTAGCCAGTTTAACAATATCAGTTTTATATTCTAGTCAGTACTTTAGTGTGCAGCAAGAGTAACATTCTCGTTTTGGTTTCCCAAGTTCTTCAAAATAATATAATGCCAACCTATTACATAAAAGGAAGTAGATGAGAAAGATTTTCTAACGTAAACAATTTAAAACCTGCAAAGAATCATGCATAACATACACTTGTTTGGTATTGTTCTTGGTCTGCAGTGACGAAAAGGGTTGCCCCCTGCTTTATATTGTTCTTGGTCTGTAGTGAAACGGAAGACATCTATTGCTTGTTCTGTTGACTTTCTTCTGAAGCATGAGCCGACCATACAAATTGCATCCTACAATAGTTAATGGAAAAAGAAGGTGCACACAAATCAGGGGAGCGCACCATGTGTTCGAAGTAACAGAAGCTGCTTTGCTGTCCAAAGTGCTTCTTAAGGATCATCAAATTGTTTGTCGCAGAAGTCTAGGTTGAACACTTTTTGCTAAATAAGAGGTTGTGGCATTATTACTTATAAGATCATTCTACAAAACAAAGACAACATAACTATTACATTATGCGTAAGAGTAGGCATTGCACAATTGCTTGTATTGTCTCCTCACTTTCTTATATTATATCTATATTGCATTTCCAGGACAAGACTATTTTACAGATTATATACAGAATATTTCTCAAAGCCTGAAAGTAGGTCCTTAAGTAAAAGATTCATATTACACTGTTTCCAGAAGCATGTGTATGCAATTCTGCATGCATATATCAGGAACGGAGCTAGTTTTGTTTAACACACAGATGCAAAAAAATGAAGTGTGAAGTTAGGTCCTTGAGTAAAATAAGAAATTATATTACATAGTATTTTAGAAATATATGTGGGCATACGTATATCAAGAACAAAAATAGAACTGCCTATGTTTAATACAAACTGCAAAATATCTCAAAGCCTGAAGCTAGATCCTAAATTAAGGGGAAAATGTAGTACACTATTTTTCAGAATGCGTTAAAATTGCTTACATCTATCTGAGCTAATAATCTTGACCTCGTCCCCCTCGGTTCGCCTCTGCCTCCACTTCCAATCTGATCCTGGGACACGACAATTCTATGATTAGTACTGTAAGTTGCATGACATGAGGATTGAGGAAGGAAGTGCAACTGTGAGATGCTTACTGCAGATGTGTACTTGCTGGTCTACTGAGAAGAGGAGGGCGAAAAAGAGAAGACAATGCAGGGGAGGATCCTTCGCTTCTGTGAGGAGAGAATAAATCGCCCACAGGGTATAAGATGTGCAGGGAAGGCGCTGGAACAATTATCCACCCACAACTCCGACCCAAGCTCGATCGAGGTAATTGATCATGGATTCATGGTTACATTCAGGAAGATTAATTGAGTTACCTACACGTCATGCGCATTGACGTCGAGGTGCTCAGCGATGCGGAATCTGAACTTGGAGGAGTGGAGGTTCGTGACAGAGCCAATCACGCGGCACGCTGGGAACACGGAGGTCTTCCACGCGAGGTAGGTGAGCACGTCAATGGGGTTGGGGACGACGAGCTGCAGCACCTCCGTGGCATGGTCGGTCACGCTGCCACCGAAGGCACGATCTACCCTACAGGGTGGCATTCCTCGGTAGCAACGACACGCAGAAGG
Organism: Triticum aestivum; assembly: GCF_018294505.1. Classification (NCBI taxonomy): domain Eukaryota; kingdom Viridiplantae; phylum Streptophyta; class Magnoliopsida; order Poales; family Poaceae; genus Triticum; species Triticum aestivum. Next base: position 84,853,569 of record NC_057799.1, read on the forward strand.
CTCGCCCGGCCGCAGCGCAGCAAAGTGGAGAGAGGGCGGTGACAGACGACTGCTAGGTGGAGAGAGAGATCGTGCCTCGAGGAATATGAGCTTTCCAACGGCGGCGGGGTTCATGATGAGTGGAGGCATGATGGGGAAGATGAACCATGCGCGTGGTGATCAGGTAGATGAGGGGCAGATTTTGTGGAACAACCGAGTAGTTTCAATTTTTTATTTTTTAGATGGAGCAGGGAAATCGTTGACGTGGGAAAAATGGAGGGAAATAAGAAGTAAAAATGGCGTGACTGAATTTCCGGTGACCTTTTAACAATTTTTTTCTGAATAAACTGGTTAACTAATTGACATATGAGTCTCAGAAAAAACTAACTGACATGTGTGTCTCAAAAAAAACAATTGACATGTTAAGAGAAAGGAAAATGTGAGGAAAAATAGATACTCGAAGGGAATAAGAGATGGGAAAAAATAGTTCTTGGTGCTTCTAGTTAAAACTAAGATTTTTTAAATTCTTTGATAATTGTTTAAATTATTACATAACAAATATTGGGAAATTTTAAAAAGTGCTCAAATGAAGAGCAAATAAATACAACTAACTTGAAGAAGATACTCCCTACGTACTTGTACTAAAACGAAGAAACTTATTTTGGGACGTAGGAAAAAATAAGATAGATAAATATATCTTTATATCGCTTAAAAGGAAGATAAAAGGGTTATTAATTGTTGATGTCATTGTTGCCCCATGCTGCTTGTACAGTTGTGGCCAAAGTTGACAAGGTCACTGAAGTCATCATTGATGGCACCATCACCAGCCACCCTAATGGCTCTCGTTGTTGCAGTCGATCCAGCCCTTAGGGTTTGGAATGGATGAGGTATAATACGATCGTAAGAAGGGAGAGCGCCAGGGAGCAGACAATATGTGGCTTTTGATGTGGAGGTGGGAAAGGAAGACGATACGACAAATTTGAGGGGCAACACTAGATTACGGGGGTGTCGATCGGGGACGCGGGGACGGCGGCAATGGCGGGCAGGTCCGGGGTGGCTGGGGGATGGCATAGTAGAATGTGTGTGCTGCGAGAGGTGGCATGACGATGGGGGGACGGGCATCTGCTATGGTATTAACACTAGTAGAAAAAGGGTCAAATGTCAAGCACATTAGTGCCGGTTTGCTTTTGAGCCGGCACTAATGTGTGCATTAGTGTCGGTTCCAACGGCTAGCCCGCCGCTTTCATTAGTACCGGTTTGTGGCCGACATTTAGCACCGGTTCGTGCCACGGACTGGTACTAAAGTGAGTGGTGGCAGGATGTTGTCAGTCCGGGGCCCCTCCAGCACCTTTAGTACCGGTTCATGGCACGAACCGGTGCTAAAGGTCGTCCTACATAAACCCTTCGTCCACCCGAGCTCGCTCTGTTCTTCCCCTTTCCCCTCTCCTCTCTGTTCTTCCCCTCTTCCTCTCGAGCTCATCACACATTTTTCCCAAAATTTGTCAAGATTTGAAGGCCCCCATCCATTCAAATGATCACAAAGGTTAGCAACTTTGTCCTTTCATCTCTCATTGCTAGATTAGCTCTTGCAATGCTTTGTATAGTGATTAATTTATGAGTTTAGTAATTTGGTAGAAAATATATGTGCTAGTATTTGATTTATATGCAATTTGTGGTCAAAACTAACACTTAGTTTGCATATGTAGGTGTGGTTTACTTAGTGCCTTCTAAATCTCCGTCGTAACCACAGTCGATCGCCCGCACCGTTCCGTCGCTGGCACCACCTTGTGGTGAGCCTCTTGTTCATGAATGTTTTACATTACCAAATTGATGTTTGTGTGATTTGGATATATAGTTACTCGTATAATTATCTTACCCGTACGTTGTTTGTTATACATAGTGCCATGGTTTTGATATCCGTCCCCGTCGGCCCTCGTCCTTGTTATGATTCGGATGTGGTATATTCTCTTTTAAAACTAGTTGTTGCATTTCGTGTTTATGACAAATTATGCCCATCAACTTGACATAGATATTTTTGTCTAGGAGGTTTGTGAACCGGAAATTCCAACCGACCCTATTGTCGAGAGGTTAAATTTAGTTGAAAGAGAAAACGAGTATTTGAAAGAAAAATTGAAAATAATTGAGGGGGAGAAGATGGAATTGGAGTTGCATGTTGCCGATGTCGTCGATGATCACAAGATCAAGATGGAGAAAATGCGCTTGAAGATTAGAAAGATTAGAAAATATGCCATTGATAGTGAGGCTTGGTATCATTATGCTGTTGGATCAATTGTTACCTTAGTTGCGATCTTGATCACATTTGTTGTTGCATTTAAATTCTTAAGTTAGAGAGTTATTTCTTTGTTGCATTTAAGTCTTGTATGAACTTTATGTATGAACTTTATGTATGAACTTGTATTAATTTGGTCTATTCGGTGTTGTGTAATGAAGATGAGCCGCCAATGGATGTACGATGACCGATGCTCTCCCGAGTTCATTAATGGCGTGCAAACTTTTCTGCTTGCTGCTGGGCAAACAAGCGGGCGGATGGTTTTATGCCTTGTCCATGTTTAGTCTGTAAGAATGATCACAATTACTCTACGTCAAGAACCATTCACGTCCACCTGTTTAAGTCCGGTTTCATGCCCCACTATAATGTTTGGACCAAGCACGGAGAAAGAGGGGTTATGATGGAAGACAATGAAGAAGAAGAGGACGACGACAGCTATCCTGGCTATGGGTTCCCTGAATACGATGATACAACAATGGGGTAAGAAGCTGAGCTGGCAATGCGGGAAGAAGCTGAAGAAGAGGCATCAGATGAGCCCGCTGATGATCTAGGTCGGGCCATTGCCGATGCAAAGAGAAACTGCGCAAGTGATTTGGAGAAGAAGAAGTTGCAGCGCATGTTAGAGGATCACAAGAAATTGTTGTACCCGAATTGTGAAGCTAACAAGAAAAAGTTGGGCACCACACTGGAATTGCTGCAATGGAAGGCAGAGAATGGTGTATCTGACAAGGGATTTGGAAAGTTGCCGGTAATGATAAAGAATATGCTTGCAAAGGACAACGAATTGCCCGAGAGTACGTACGAAGCAAAGAAGGCTGTCTGCCCTCTAGGGTTAGAGGTGCAGAAGATACATGCATGCCCTAATGACTGCATCCTCTACCGCGGTGAGTCCAAGGATTTGAACGCTTGCCCGGTATGCGGTGCATTGCACTATAAGATCAGGCGCGATGACCCTGGTGATGTTGAGGGCGAGCGCCCCAGGAAGAAGATTCCTGCCAAGGTGATGTGGTATGCTCCTATAATACCACGGTTGAAACGTTTGTTCCAAAACAAAGAGCATGCCAAGGCGATGCTATGGCACAGAGAAGACCGTAAGAAAGACGGAAAGTTGAGAGTACCCGCTGACGGGTCGCAGTGGAGAAAAATTGAGAGAAAGTACGGGAAGGAGTTTGCAGATGACGCAAGGAACGTATGGTTTGGTCTAAGCGCAGATGGCATTAATCCTTTTGGGGAGCAGAGCAGCAACCATAGCACCTGGCCTGTGACTCTATGTTTGTATAACCTTCCTCCTTGGTGGTGCATGAAGCGGAAGTTCATTATGATGCCAGTGCTCATCCAAGGCCCTAAGCAACCCGGCAACGACATTGATGTGTACCTAAGGCCATTAGTTGAAGAACTCTTACAGCTATGGAATGGAACAGGTGTACGTGCGTGGGATGAGCACATGGGGGAAGAATTTGACCTAAAGGCCTTGCTGTTCGTGACCATTAATGATTGGCCTGCTCTCAGTAACCTTTCAGGACAGACAAACAAGGGATACCGCGCATGCACGCACTGTTTGGATGATACCGACAGTATATATTTGGACAATTGTAGGAAGAATGTGTACCTGGGACATCGTCGATTTCTTCCGAGCAGGCATCCCATAAGAAAGAAAGGCAAGCATTTCAAAGGTGAGGCGGATCACCGGACGAAGCTTCGCCACAGTACTGGTGCTGATGTACATGATATGGTCAAGGATTTGAAGGTAGTCTTTGGAAAGGGTCCTGGCGGACAACCTGTTCCGAATGACGCTGACGGACGCGCACCCATGTGGAAGAAGAAATCTATATTTTGGGACCTGCCCTATTGGAAAGATCTAGAGGTCCGCTCTGCAATCAACGTGATGCACGTGACGAAGAATCTTTGCGTGACCCTGCTTGGCTGCTTGGGCGTGTATGGGAAGACAAAAGATACACCTGAGGCACGGGAGGACCAGCAACGTATGCATGGAAAAGACGGCATACATCAGGGTCATGCCAGCTATGCTCTTACCAAAGAAGAGAAGGAAATCTTCTTTGAATGCCTGGTCAGTATTAAGGTACCGTCTGGCTTCTCGTCGAATATAAAGGGAATAATAAACATGGCAGAGAAAAAGTTCCAGAACCTAAAGTCTCATGACTGCCACGTGATTATGACGCAACTGCTTCCGGTTGCATTGAGGGGGCTTCTACCGGATAACGTTTGATTAGCCATTGTGAAGCTATGTGCATTCCTCAATGCAATCTCTCAGAAGGTAATCGATCCAGAAATCATACCAAGGTTAGAGAATGATTTGGTGCAATGTCTTGTCAGTTTCGAGTTGGTGTTCCCACCATCCTTCTTCAACATCATGACGCACGTCCTAGTTCACCTATGCGAAGAGATTAACGTTTTGGGTCCTGTATTTCTACACAATATGTTCCCCTTTGAGAGGTTCATGGGAGTCTTAAAGAAATATGTTCACAACCATGCTAGGCCAGAAGGAAGCATCTCCAAGGGCCATGAAAATGAGGAGGTCATTGAGTTTTGTATTGACTTTATTCCTGACCTTAAGCCGATTGGTGTTCCTGAATCGCGGCATAAGGGCAGACTGGATGGAAAAGGCACGCAAGGAGGGAATCAAAAAATATGTATGGACGGACATTCTCTCACTGAAGCACACTACACAGTTATACAGAATTCCGCCTTGGTGGCTCCGTATATGGACGAACACAAGAATTTTCTACGCTCCAAACACCCGGAGCGGTCTGATGACTGGATTACACGTGAACAAACCAGGAGTTTCGCCGGCTGGTTGCAGACACATACCATGCATGACGCCTCTATTGAAGATGACCTGTACTCGTTGTCCCAGTTACCATCTTCGAATATGATGACTTTCAAAGGGTACGAGATAAATGGTAATACATTTTACACGATCGCCCAAGATAAGAAGAGCACCAACCAAAACAGTGGTGTCCGCTTTGATGCAACAACCAAGACGGGAAGGAAACATATTATGGTTACATAGAGGAGATATGGGAACTTGACTATGGACGTGGTTTGAAGGTCCCTTTGTTTCGGTGCAAATGGGTCAATATGACACGATATGGGGTAACGGAAGACCCGCAGTATGGAATGACAACAGTGGATCTCAACAATCTTGCGTATGCAGACGAACCATTCGTCCTAGCTAATGATGTGGCACAGGTTTTCTATGTGAAGGATATGTCTACCAAGCCGAGAAAAAGAAAAGATAAGGAAGCGAATGCATCATACGATGAGCCAAAGCGCGACATAGTTCTTTCTGGGAAGAGAAACATCATGGGAGTGGATGACAAGACAGACATGTTAGAAGATTATGAAAAGTTTGATGAAATTGCTCCATTCATAGTGAATATTGACCCGAGCATCCAGTTAAATGATGAAGATTTTCCATGGCTACGGCGCAAAGGGACACACGCGAAGAAAAAGTTTCACACCCAAAGATCTAGGAAGTGATCGGCTTCACTATCATCACTTTCTTCTGTGTTTCACACCCAGGAGGGAATCTCTGTAATAGTTAGGGTAGTTATGTGTTTTGGCATTTGAAACGCGAAGAAATTTTATGTTCAAACAAATTCTTTCATGCATTTACTGAATTTTTCAGCTAAATGACCCTGAAATTGAAAAGCATTTAAAATGAACTCAGAAAAGGTTGAAAGTTGGCATGGTATCATAATTTCACCCACATAGCATGTGCAAAAAATTAGAGAGGGTTACCGCAAAAACTGGATGCACTTCGTGTACAAAATGGACAATCTCTTTCGAAGTATCAGGGATTCGGACGAAAACTCATCCGTTACAAAGGCATTTAATTTTTGAAGTAACCTAAGCATTACCAAATTGAATGTAATGATAAAACACACTAATATTAAACATAAGAAAAAAGAATCACTGAAAAATCTATTTTCAAAGTTAAGTTATTCACAAACTAGTGATTCACACAAATTTCAAATAATTCAAAATGTAAACTATTCAAATTTGTAAACTACCGGCACTAATAGAAAGTTTGTAATTTTTTGTACCTAAAGCAAAAATATTCACAAAGAAACTCTAATACAGCAAAAAACAACTCAAAAATAAATAAAACAAAAATAAAGAAAGCAAAAAATAAGAAAATAAAAAAGCCCGCCTACTGGGCCAAAGCGGCCTGCATACGACTAGAAACCCAACCTGTTGTTGGGCCAGGATGCAGGCCCGCAAAGGCCCAATAGGCCCACAGGGCAGCACACAACAGGTAGGCCCAGAAGGCCTGCAATAGAGAGGAGCTTGAGACAGCTGCTGCGACGGGGCTTATAAGCAGGTGCGGGCGCCCTTTGGCTAGCGAGGTGGGACTAAACCTGCCCGCACCGCACCTGCGCCACCGCACCCCTTTAGTACCGAGTCGTGGCTCCAACCGGTACTAAAGGGGGGTCTTTAGTACCGGTTGGTGCCACCACCCGGTACTAAAGGTGTGCGCTTCCCGCCGCTTGGGCTGGCCAAATGTGACCTTTAGTACTAGTTGGTGGCTCCAACCGGTACTAAAGGCCCATCCTATATAGGCAGGACTTACAAATTTCGTCAGTTTTCATCTGCTTCTTCTCCTCTGCCCCGTCGCCCGCCGCCCCCCGTCGTCGCGCCCGTCGCTGCCCCCGTCGACGCGCCCGTCGCCACAGCTCGTCGACGCCCCCGTCGCCGCCCCGTCCCCGTCCCCATCGTCGCCATCCGCGTCATCGCCGCCCGTCGCCGTCCCCGTCGCCTCGCCTCGCCGGTGAGCGCCTGCCCCGGCCGCCATGTCCACACACAAATTAGTTATAGAAATATTTATAGAAATGTTAGAAATTTTTCTCTTTTTAGTTATAGAAATATTATAGAAATGTTAGAAATTTTTCTGTTTTTTAGTTATAGAAATATTAGAAATGTTATAGAAATGTTAGTTATATAGACATGTTATAATTTTTTCTGTTTTTAAGTTATAAAATATTTATTGAAATGTTAGCAATTTTTCTGTTTTTTAGTTATAGAAATATTAGAAATGTTATAGAAATGTTAGTTATATATATAGAAATGTTAGAATTAGTTTTAGTTAGATGAATTAGATTAATGTCAAATTGTTAGAATTTGCATATAGAATTTTAGTTATCACAATCCAATCATTTAAAAAATGTTACTTTTTGCGGGCATATAGTATTTGTTCTCGACGATGCCCGGCCCGCATCCTCGCCGTCGACCCGTTCGCGACGACGTCCGGCAGACCCATGTCCGGGATTGGGCTTCGCCGGGCTGGCACTG